>NW_004524622.1:13409060-13427242 GCF_000260255.1 Octodon degus
AAAGAAAGAAAGAAAGAAAGAAAGAAAGAAAGAAAGAAAGAAAGAAAGAAAGAAAGAAAGAAAGAAAGAAAAAAGAAAGAAAGAAAGAAAGAAAGTAAGTTTCTGGCTGCTGTGGTTGACAGGGCAGTGGCAGTGATTTCAAGATAGTTTAGTTTGTTGGTGTCTGTTTTGTGGTTGAAGTCCAAAACCTAGCATACTATTTAAGTCTCAGCTTTCTCAATCAAGGCTGGAGTTGTTGCTGCCTCACAAGTTGCCCTTCCACTCCCCTGTCTGAGAGGAGGAAGTGAGCTGACCTCAATTCTGTTCATTTCCCTGGAAGCCTTCTCAGGAGGCTGACTTCAAAGGCACAAGAGACACCTCCACGGTGTACCCGGAGAGGCAGAGCTGCAGTGACAACAGCAATTGCCCATAACAGTGACAAGCAGCTCACGCCATATCAAGAGTGCATAAAAGGAGTCAATATGTAACTCCAAGACTGTCTTTGGCAGCATTCATAGTTCATGGCTCCTAATCTGAACTGAGACTAGAAACTTAATGTGAATATTTGAGGGGAAGTGTCACACTCCCTGGCATGTCTCCTCTTGGGAATTTTTAGATAATTTCTAAATCAAAATTAAACTTTTTTTAAAAAAAAATTCAAAATGGCAAATGGAAAGTTTGTTGATGCCAATATATTTCTACAGTCCAAATTACAGGAAGAAGCACTGAGTTTTAAACGTTGCAGAATGCCACATGTAAGAGAAGAAAACATTTTGGAAAACTAAATGGATAATTTTTTAAATCCAGAGCTAATTTTTATCTTCTGTCATCATAGAAACAATTTCATTATAAACTTCTTGGGGGGCATCCATTGCCCAGATAAAGTCCAAGTGATTGTAAGGCAGAATCTCCTTGTGATAAATGAGATTGGAGAGCTTTGGAAGCAGATCATCAACGTCCTGGGGGTCAGCCAACAAGTCATGGCCACCATTCCACACTGCAATGGGCACAGTCATGGCTGTTACGTCATAGTAGGGAGGTGTGCTCTACAATACACAAGAGAAAGAGTCACAATTCAGGTACCCACGCTTTAAACCCAGTACTTATACCTTGGGTAGACTGTATAATATTAATTAATTTAGCTTTCTAATAAATTCTAACAATGATTGCTCCAAGAAATTCACCTTTATCTATAAAGAATTTTAGACACAGTATGTTTTGGATCTATGCTTCTCACTCTAACAGGCCTGTCAACATCCAGGAATCTGATGCAAATGAAGACTGACACAGTAAACAGGAGAAACCTGCAGGCAGGCTGCATCCGAAGGTATACTGATGCTGGTGGTCCTGAACCATGACCAAAATCACAAGGCTTTAGATGATAATTCTTGTAAATTTAAAACAGACCTCAACTCAAGCTGAAGAAGATAAATTTGCAGATTCTAATATTGATGATTATTTCTACTACTTTGAAATGTAATCATTTTTACCCCACTGAAGAAAAATCTCCTCAAAATGTTCCGAGCAATTTCTATTATTTCTCCATGTTATATTCATTGGATAGGTCTATTAATCTAAAGAGTTGTATTTATTTAATCCTAACCATATTTTACTATGCATTGCTTAATGTCTGAAAAAAGGTATTAGCTCCAATTTATATTTCTAGAAAATCACCATTAACATAGACTTTTTTTTTTTTTTTTTTTTTTTTTTTTTTTGCAGAACCAGGGATTGAACTCAGGCCCTTGCGCTTGCCAGGGAAGTGCTTATTCTACCGAGCCATCTCCCCGGCCCCTTAACATAGATTTTTAAGGAGAACCATAATGCAGAAAAGGAAACAAAAGAATCACCTCAAATTTTCCCACAGCAGAGACACAATTTGATTACAATTTTTTATGTCACACTTTAAGGAACATTAATCCAATATGTTAAATATTTTTCTAGCCTCACTTATCAGTCAACACACCATAGCAAAAATGATCATATGTAATTATTCCTGGGGGGTTTTTTCTAAGTATTTAGTACAGGGTCTCACTGTGCAGCTTGGACTTCTAGTGATCCTCCTGTTTTCAGCCTCCCCAGCACTGGGATTATAGACATGGGCCACCACACCTCCTGGGGTGGGCCTTTTGTAATGGCATACAGTACCAGGGATCAAACTCAGGTCCTTGTGCTTGCCTAGGCAGGTACTTAGTCCCTGAGCTATCTCACTGGCCCTTCCTGGTATTTTTAGTGTTTTCTATTGTATTTCTTCTTTCATCTAATAGAGAAAATAGTTTGGATAATGTCTATAATTGCAAACACACTTTCTTTTGTTAATATCCCATTGTTCAAAGAGTTTCATAGATACGAACTCTGGCTCTTCAATTACTGTCACTGTTTCAGTTAGCTCAAGACCTACCAAACTTGCTATTGGGTTGGTCAGAAGGAGGAAACTTGGGGAAAGAGTATTCCAGATCTCACTTGACCATCTAAGGTGAAGTAATCTAATTATCAACATTACAGCCCAGTAGTAAGATTGTTCAAAACAAACCTGAGATTTGGAGCTATTAGAAGGTGATAAGTTGGGGAAAAAGAGGTTTCAACCAAAGTTTGCTTTGATGGTATTTTGAAAACGTTTTGAAAGACATAAGGACATAAAATAATGGAAATATCTCTCTACACATAGAGTGTTGTTACAAGAACATATAAACCCATCCTAAATTTCAAGTCATAGAAACAGGTGAAAATATAGTAGAGATTTTAGCTACTACTTATATAAAAAAGCATGGAGAAGGAAGGATTACACAGCAAGATAGGATACTTTCCTTGTTCCAAATTAGAATAACATGAGAGTTTACCTTGAGCTGTAAAACACATACCCCATTGAATCATGTCAATAACTTTTTGAGTCTGGGTAGAGAGATACAGTATTATTGCCTAACTCATATTAATCACCAATAAGATGAACTCCTAAGCAGGGTCTTTTGTACTACAAGTGAGGAGACTGTGCAGTATGCTTGCTTGATCCACAAGCCCCATGCCTGCTGAAAAATATTTCCAGACTTGACCTTCAAAGATGCCTCCTCTCACTTTTGCATGAGAATCTGTTCCTATGAAATGACTCCTTTGGCAGCCAATAATGGAGAGATGACTGTTTGAGGAAACTAGAGATTCCAGTTCAATCATGTATGGCCACAGTTGTTAGCTCATTATATCAGTTGATTGCCCATCAATAAGCAGAGAACAGCATGCTGGATGATGAGGTTAGACAGCAGGTCTGTGTCATGACAATGGGCAGAGCCAAGTCCTGGGCAGCCTTCCCAAGTGGTGTTGAGCTGGTCGAAAGCAGGTGGAAGTAGCACATGAGCAACACATAGCTTTTCAGCAATGTGAGGCAGTAGGAGATGAGGCACCAACAATTTCTCAAAAATAGGTGTGTGGGTTGCATAACTTCTTCTTTAATTTTTTATCTCCCTGTCTTTCAAAATGTGAATAATATCAATTTTAAGAAGCTTACCTGATTAAAGTGTATCATGTTCAGATATGGGCTTCCCCAGTCAAAAGCTTGAAATTTTCCAGACCTACCAGCCTAAAGTAGAAACATTAGAAACACAAAGAAATAAAAAGTATTCTTACTATGAGAAAGATAAAATTCATTCATTTCCAAGGAGTTTATCTTCAATTTAAATAATTATTTCAAAGTTTTCTCATTCAAAGTAAAAATTATTAGGTAGGATGAGATAGGCATATGTGTTTAAATGCAGTTTTGTATAACACAATTTTTCTCACAGGTGCCAAGTTGTAAATATCAGGCTTTGCTATGCAAAGTAGCTGTTTTCATAAACTTTCATTCATATGGAAGCATATCTATTTTCATATGATAATCATATGCCAGAAAATTACCTGTCAGAAGCACCTGACAGAATGTTTTATGAATGTGCTTTAGGTACAGTTTAAGTGTTGAGACCTACAAATAAATTTTAACAGCATTGGAGCAATGATACCTGGGCCCAGTGGAGAATGTCTTGAACAGAAGTTCCTGCAGGATTATGTGACAGATACACATCCAAGCGACTCTAGAATCAAATACATAAACACACATACGCATACTGAGACACATATTTGGCTTATGGAAAACTGCTAAGATCTAAATTTTCTGATTCCAATAAAATGTTTTAGAAAAGCTTTTATCAGAAGGATATGAGCAAGAGAGCTTTTGTCACATTAGAGTTTGAAAAGTGCATTGCATGATCCAACTCATTTAATTTGTGGGTGCAGAGTAAGTGTATTGTCACATCTCATAAAAATGACATTAAGCTTCAAAGAAGTTCAGAGAACTATCATTTCATACAGAAAGTATGAAGCCAGAGAATTTAATGTGGATCTTTGAATTTAAATTCTCATCTTTTTATTCTTCTCTACTAAGAGCCGGAGTGCTGTAAATTAAAGAATTACAAGACAGTAATAATTATAAAACATTCACACACAAGGCTCTTGCTTTGTAGAACATTAAAAATGAGATGTGGTTTATGATATATATTGTGTACATATATATTATTTTCTGTACATCAGATATATGATAGTCATTATATGTGTATATATCTCAGTTATGATACTCTATTGGACTCCAGTTCATCCACCTTACTCAAATTCCCAGAGTCCCCTACTCAAATTGCATAGGCCAATTCATATTGGGTCTTAGAGTATGGACAATTTCAAATGATTAACTATCTTTATATAGTATTTTTATTTATTTATCTATTTTTTCATTTTAATGAGAAAAAAGATAAAATAGCAGTGAAACAGTTTCAGAACAGGTCTCCCTAATGTAAAGAACTCAAAAGAAGCAATAAAAATTGAAAGGTATTGGGCCGGGGAGATGGCTCAGTGGAATAAGTGCTTCTCTGGCAAGTGCAAGGGCCTGAGTTCAATCACCGGTTCAGCAAAAAAAAAAAAAAAAAAAAAAAAAAAAACATGACATCGCAGCACTTGTGAGAGAATTGTCCCTCCAGATGATGGCTGAAATGAAGGCTTGAGCAGGAGCCTGTGAGACTCCAGGGCTAAGACATAAGATATCACATCCCCTAAGGCCATGGAACTTACAAAGACTTACAGCTTCCTGGCAGTAAAGATGTCATTGCATGTATCAAGTTATCTGTTGCACAATAGTTGGAAGGCCTCTGTGCCTGGTGCAAGAGTGCTCTCTTTTTCCTTTCTACTCAATGCCTGTAAAGTTCCTCCTCCATGCATTTTGCCTTGAGCCCCTCCCCCACCTCCCTGATTAGTACCAATAAAAGCCAGGAACACTCTGACTTGGCCATTTGTTCCATTGAGAGCAATTATTCTTCCCAGTGTCCCTTCAATTTCAGCTCTGTCTGTCCTTTTTCATCTAGGTGCCACTGCCAGATGGCAAACTGAACCCTCTGTGAGGGGTTCTTATATCACTCTATACTTCATAATATACTCTATATATCATATATGTATTTGCTGCTTCACAACAACATATTGTGTGGATGAAGACACCACGACAAAGGATGCTAAGTCAATTCCAAAGGTAAGATTTGATTTTAGGCTGACCCACATTTAAATACTTAATTACTTTATAGTATTACACTTTCTCAATCCATGCAAAGCAAGTGGAAGTTCCAATGAAGACTATGGGCCAGGTATTACATAAATAGTTGCTCTAAAATATATTTTATAAAATATATGAGAATGAGGAGAGAAATTAAAAATACAAGATTTCTTTAGTGCCAAATATCATCCCTGTAGAGACTCCAGCTCAATTATATGGTTTTATGTCTTCTATCACAGAAATTAAATGCCACACCAATTGTGTGGTCAGTCACAAGTGAGTACAGAGCTTTTCCCCCTTCAGGCTAATTATTTACTTGAAGAGAAATTCAGGTGATCACAGGGAGCAAGAGATTATGAAACTGGGAATAATAACTTATGATTACTCTTGGGTTTACCATGATATCACGAGCATAATTCTGGAGCTACTTCTACTTCTGATAAACTTCTAAAGCTATTTCAAAATGATGATGAAAATTAATCAAATATGCACATCAAAAAGATTCAGAATAAAAATTGCAATGTATACAAACCGTGTTGAAGTTTTTACTGTCAAATCCACAGAAGATAAATAAGGTATTGCTGCAAACAAGATCCACAAACTCACGTGAGCACACCTCAGTCGCAAGAAATTGATCAAAGAAGTTATGTGACAAAAACATTTTGTCACCAAATATAAGCTGAAAAATAAAAGATTCATTACAGCATTGAAGCAATTAAGCTGCAAAAAAGAATTATCTAATCTACTTAGCAGGAGTTTTCAGCAGATGATATTTTCTTATTTCTGAGTGGGTCTTTTTTCGACATTTCCTATACTTTCTCTATTTAATTTCTACAATGAAGTTGTGAAATGGACAGGCGAATGTCAGTATTTGGTGTCTCTTATATCATGGAGAATGGAACTAGCTGATGGGATGAGGCAAAGACCCAGCAAGTCACAATCTATTTGGAGTGATAAGAATTGTGGAGTAAAAATCAAAGAGCAACATGACACTGTCTTAAGTCCATGCCAAGATAAGTAATCTCAGTAGCAATTATGGAAATATGGGAGGAGAACAATGATTCTGAACAATATTTTCAGCAAAACATTTAGACATTTGTTCTAATTTGGGAGGAAAATTGGACTTTTTCATCTTATGTATGAGAAAACATGAAGTTAATAAATAGCATCTTGGGCTGATTAGAACTATAGGATGCCTAGAATCCTATCTCAAGCTTTTTTTAAGAAACCAATTTCTGTTTTAGTGTAAGACAATCTAAGTACAAGTTGGAAATAAGTTCTGAGTCAATGAAACAATAAATAAAGTCACCATCATCACAGAAATTCAGATTTCAAATAAAAGGTCTAAAAATGAAGTTTGATATAGGTATAGTCTCTTCATGTAAACACAAATTAAAAATAAATGAATAGTACAAAACCATAGAAGGAAACTTATATTATATTTAGTTTTGGTGTGTGTGTGTGTGTGTGTGTGTGTGTGTGTGTGTGTGTGGTATGAGGGATTGAACTCATGACCTTGTGCTTGCCAGGCAGGCGCTTATGCTGCTGAGCTATCTCCCTGGCCCTATATTTAGTTTTCTAAGATGAAACATCATAAAGGAATTTGTCTCTGTGTGTGTGTGTGTGTGTGTGTGTTGTTGTTTCAGTTGTGGGAGAAGTAGGATACTAATCACTGAAAGTAAAGATCATTAATAGCTACTGTGCATGCATACTTGCTCAATAAAGCATTTAGTATTTATTGTTTTTCTGAAATCCAAACTCTACCCTATGAAATCTCCATGAATCTCCATGTTCATCTCCAAGATGAAGAAGCTCTTACAAAAAGAGCTCTTAGGAAAGCCAGTAGTTATCTAATCAGGTCTGGGAGTATTCTCACTGAATCATTGATTCCTTTTCTCTGTTTTGCCTTTTCTCTTTGTTTCTTTTATTTCCCTTCTGCAGTTTTTAAGATCCTGGTAGATTGTGCTTCTTCTTTCACTGTTCTGCTTTGCCTTTTGCTACTGGAGTGCAATTACAGCCTTGCAGATGTACGTAGAGTGCTTGCTGAGGGAAATGTTTGTGAAGAGGCAGAAACGCTTCCTTGGTTTCCCACATAAAGAGCATTGGTGACCCACAAGAGAGAGTGAAGTGGTCAAGAGTGAGCGTTAGTGGCATCTCACAGGCTGTAGAGAGGATGCAAATATGGTCAGTGCCACAAAGTAATACAAGTGCCTGCAGCTCCAGTATGGGCTGCAAAAGTGTTTTCCAAGGGCCTGGCCAAATAGCTCAGTGGATTAAAGCACCTGCAAGCAGGCACAGGGGTGGGGATTAAATCCCTGGGCCTGATGTGCCAGCCCCGCCCCTGGGGCACCCTGAGAGGGCAATGGAGACTGGGCATGGTGGCATGTGTCTGTAACACCAGCTCTTGGGAGGCTGTAAATGGACGGATCACGATGAGTCTGATCTAGTAGTGACACCTGAACACCCTGTAGACCCTTCCCTAAAATACAAACACCCCAACACAAAATACTTGTCCAACAGATATTTTTCTTCTCTTTCTATCATGTTAAAATCTAAGGAAATCATTTGTTTAGATTCAGTTAACTAAAAAGAATCACATACCTTGAAGAGAAATGTAGGAACATATGAAAGCTTTTTTAAAAGGCTTGTTGCATACTTCACAGTTGCCACTGGAGCTAATGCATAAAAGGTTTTGATTTTTTCAGCCAATTTGGGATTGGTAGAGAAAGCGATAAAACCTGAAACAGAAGGAGGAATGAGTGAAGAAAGGATGTATGTATGTGTTTTGTTTAGGTGAGTGTGCTGTTATCTTGTACTTACTAAGGTGATGTTTGAGACAAGCTGTGAAATTGGCATTTCTCTTTGCTTGGAGCCTGGTGATCATAATTTTAAATAAATAGTAGTTAAAAAAAGAAGAAAGGAAATATCCAAAAATAAAGTAATTCAAAAAGTAGAAGATTGGAGTTATTTGATGTCAAATAATTCTATTCACCTCAGTAAGGCCCAACGGAAGTCATATTGCATCTCAGTAATTTAATACCCCTATGTACTCAACCTATATCCTCAATAAAAATCAGGACACTGCAGTATGCTGGTGCTATGTATACTATTAAAACAATAAAAGGATTATGGTATAGATTCATATAGATTTTCATCTGAAAGTAGTGACATTTTTACTGTTTTAGAAAATAAAGTAAATTTTAATCACTGAGAAAATTCCCTACTTTTTAACAAAGGATCTGCAGTTGCTGTCCATGGATCATGGATGGTTTCCTGTCCAGCTTGCCCTTTGAGTCACAGGCTGTGCTTAAGTCCTGGCCATAGGGAAGAGTTTGACTGCACCCAGCCATCAGTCCTTTTTGCATTTGCTTCTGCTGGAGAAATCTATTTCTCCAAGTATATATACACCCCTCCAGAGCAGCCTACACCTAACAACTGGTCAAGTAGGAAAAAAGGCCAAGCTATTGGGCCTCACTAAGGAAGACTCCAATCAGCCATACTGTACAGGGCCAACTGAGGCCTTTCTGGGATTATTTCACAGCCCAACTTCTCCTTCTAGCTGGCCCTGCATTTTGTTATTCCTCTAAAAATGTTTCCCCAAGAAATATCCTGAGAGTTCATCCTCACCTTTGTTTTGGGAACATTATCTATTACACTATGCCCATTTGTTTGTTTGTTTGTTTGTTTTGTTTTGTGGTACTGGGGATTGAACTCAGGACCTTGTGCTTGCCAGGCAAGCACTAACTCTACTGAGCTATCTCTTCAGCCCTACACCTGTTCTTCTGAGTGTAAAATTCTACAGTTGAAATCACTATGTTGGATTGAACACACAGTTGGAGGAGCAATGTTTCAAGTTTCCATCATGGCTTTCACCTACTCTCCTTGTGTGTGCCTCTTTGTGGGTGTTCCAAAAACTTAGAATTATAGTAGGAAGAATGGGCATCAGGTAGGAGCGAAGAACAGCAGGAAGCATACCGTGACTTCTCTTGCACAACTTCCTATTTCCCCTCCTACTTCCACCTCATTTCTTCCCTTTATAACTTCTCTTGAACTCACTTCATTATGCTTTCACTCCACCTTCTCCATCACAGCTGCTGTCACAGAAATCCCTGTCCTCCTAGGTTACTAAGCCCAGGGATTGCCTCTCAGACTTCACTGCACTTAACCTTTCCAAGAATGACCATATTTCTCATCCTCAAGCACTTTTTCCTCTTGGCTTTCAGAGCAGCAGATACTTATGGCTTTCTTTGTCCAGTATTATTATTACTTTTATTATTTATCATTATGTCCCAATTTTTTTTCTTGATTCCCTCTCTTCTAAATTAAGGTGTAACACCAGGTTTATGTTTGAACTTCTTCCTTTTCTTCATCAAATTCACTCCTTTGCTTCTTACATTCTGTTTCATGTATCAAGGACACCTGCTTTGTACTTTTATTTCAGCCTTCTCCCTGAATTCCACACTTGTGAGTAGAACTGACTGCTTAGCTATGCTTTGTAGACCTGTAATAAGAACTTCACAGTGTTTCAAACCCGAGCTCCTGTTCTCCTTCACAAACCAGCTCTTCTCATTGCCTTCCTCATCTTGGCTAGTGGCTTTCCACCATCCCACGAGCCCTGGTGCTCAGTACACAAACCTTGACATTATCCTCATCTAAAAATGGTTACATTTTTACTGTTTTATTCCTTAGATTTCTTATTCAATATGTCAAGAAAATCCTGTTGGTTCCATCTCCAAAATATTTCTAAAAGATATCTTTATGCTGACTTCACATCATTACTTCCTCGGCTACCAACTCCTCCTAATCCAGACTATCATACTCTAGCATGCATTATTGCAGGAGTAATAATCTAGAGGTTATAAGATGTTGACTTGAGAGTCAGATTGCCTAAGATGGTATATGTTGATCCTATTAGCAATATATCACATTACCTTGGACAAATTATTCGCCTCTATGCTTTGCTTATCCATCTATACAATTGGATTAATAGTTGTCCTGTGTCACTGGGTTGTCATAGGCATTAGATTTTATAGTAAGTGGAAAACAGTTAATGTAATTAGATTCTATCCCTACTGGGAAGGGATCTATAGGAACTGATCTACCTAGTCTCAATGCCTTTACTTACCGATGGTGGTGCCCTGAGAATGACCAACATAGTAAATCTTCTCTTGTCCAGTTTTCTCTACAATGAAGTCAATTGTGGCTGGAAGATCATATTTAGCCATTTCATCGAAACTACAAGAGCAAATAAATACATCAAATGGAATATATTTTTACTATAATTTCTAATATCCACACATATTTATAGATAAGACCCTGAGAATTAGCAAAATAGATTCTCTAAACATTTCTGCTTATAAACTTAGAGAATGTTAGAAGCCCTGTGGGGTGGCTCCTTGTAAGCCACTGACAGCACTTCTGAAACTTGGAATTGTGACTGCAGTCTGATTCAAATAAGTGTCTATAGTTGGGAGTTATTTCCATCCTTGAATTGGAGCATCAGATTTTGAAGACATTTGTGTGCTGTGTTCCAATGCTATGGTTACAATTTGTGTCCAATCCCCTGAAAGCCTCCTGTAGTCATGGGGCAGCTTCTGGAGTCCATGATTGATTCATGATCCAATGCTGGGATTATGGGTGTGCCTGAGCTGTTGCTTCTCCCTTCGTTGTCACTCTTTGCCACCATCATGAGAGGCTGCTCTGCTGCCACGTGCCACTCTGCCTTGGAGCCAGCTGAGCATGGCCTGAAACCTCTACTAACTGTGAGCTAAATAAGCCTTTGCTTCCTTCATTTTGCATGTCAGGTATTTTGTCCCATCCATGAGAGAAGAGTAACTGAGACAGCTATCTAATATGAATTCTCCCCCTCTTTATTTTTCACACATCAATCAGGATGCTATTTTTAAAATGAAAACTTTCCATTTTAAAACTTTATAGTGGCTTCTCACTGTACTGCCTGATAGCAGCATCCACAGTCATCTCTCTGGTCACTCACCCCCCCACACTGGGACCCGCACCTCGACTTCCTGCCAACTCCTCGAACATATTCACCTCAGCATCATTAGCTGAATTCTCTTCTGCTCTCTGTCTCAATTAGCAATGTCCAGGAAGAAGGCACAAGCAGTCTAGTCATAGGAAAACCTTTCAAGATCTCTCCATGATGCATAAATTTTGTTCTTTGAAGATGACCCAGGTTGTTCTCCCAACTGGGTATAATGCCCTCCTGAACCTACATGGATACTTCTTTTGGAATTTGCCAGGATGCATGTTTTCAGATAAAAACCTTTACTTCAGATATATTTCTCATCCCATGTGGAAAAGCGTGTTCAAGATACCCTCATAGTGGTAATAAGGTGGTAGAAAGTTTGAAGAAAAAGCTAAGTTTGGAATGAGACCTACAAAAGAATCCAAGAAGAATCAGAATGAAAAAATAGTTTCCTTCTCATACTACTTGGGGTATAATTTATTCAAATGAGACTGGATGAGGAATAAAAGATATGCATGCTTTCAGAACCCAAAGTTTATTTATTTATTTATTTCATTAATTAATTAATTACTTTTTTGTGGAGCTGGGGTTTGAACTCAGGCCCTTGTGCTTGCCAGGGAAGCACTTATTCACCTGAGCTATCTCCCCAGTCCCCCAAAATTTATTTTCAATTGCTCATTTCCATTGCTCTCTGTTCCTTACCTGAAAGCCCAGAATTCTACTGTGTCCGGTGAGAAGTACAAATTTCTCCTGGACCAGGTGTTTCCTCTGCTGTTTCCCAGCCACACATCAAAACCAGCATCTGCCAGGATGAAGGCCAGACTGTTGTTGGGCAGGTTTGCAATCCAGTTTGTGGCTGATGCGATTAAACCATGCTGCAGAAAGGCCACTGGTCTCTGACCTAAGGAAGAAAATTGATGAAAAGCTTCATAGATTTATTCTTACACTAACATCAACATGTGAATACAGTGGAACTCATTTGCTGAATTGAACATATTTAAATCTCATATCTGAACTGTCTTTTCTCACATTACTAGTTTCTAAGATACTAAAGTTTATCATTTTACACACTTTAAGTAGGTACCATTTACTATAATCTCAATTATACCTCAATAATAATATTAAAATTATGCACTCAGGAAGTTCAACACTATGTTAACTTATATGGGCAATGGGCAGTAAAGTTTTATTCTTTCTGCATGTCGTAATTTTGTGCAATGAGAAAAAGATTAATTTTAATAGAATAACACAAATGCCCCTTCAACACAGAGACTATACTCCACACCCCAGCTACACTGCTTTTAATTCTTAGGACTCATTCAGTTACTTTGTCTGCGAACAACTTTCCTTGACTCCCTGTGGCAGGGTTAGGTGGCTTCCTCGGGACTTGCAGTTTACTAGTCTGCACACAACAAACTGGCAGTAGTTTATTTATCTGTCTCATTGGTTTAATGCTGATCTTTGTATGGCTTAGTTGTTACATTTCCACAATAAACAAGCATTAAATCCTTCAACATAAATGAAAGAAAGCAGAAAAAGGGAAAGAAATATAGGGAAGGATGGAGCAAGATGAAAAAAATGAAAGCGACAGAAGAAAAAAGAAAGGGGAGAGGAGAAAGGGAAGGGAAAGTTCTACCTTTATTCTCTGAATTTTTCTTCCCATGAGGAATTCTGTAGACTCCAAGGATATAGCCATCTTCAGTCACCACGTTGTATTCTTCACATGGGTATCCCCAGTATTCAATCATTTGACTCTGAGGAGGAAACCAATGCTTTATGTTCTGACTTTCAAATACAACTAGTAAATAGGTAATATTTTTAGGTGGCTACTTAAAAGCTTAAACCACTGTGATTGTAAATCATAGTACTATCTCTTGTATTTATAGATTTTTTCACCTTCTGCCCCCAGTGACTTACAACATTCATATTTGCTTCAGGATTCTTCGTATTTTCCAGGAAGCCATGTGTAGTTCCAAGTGCAGATATCAAACTTGTCACTGTTAAGAGCAACCACATTTTGGCTCTCTCTGAAATGAAAGAATAACCAGTGACATGGTTAATCCATTACATTTTCCTAATACTCACATTTATGACTATTTTACCATCACTCAAAATAGAGAAATGTTTGAGTTTGATCAGATTCTGTTGGACAACCAACTGGAAAATATGCATGGCAGCAGGTTCATCCTTTTTTCCCCTGTATTTGGTAGCAGGAGCCCTACCCAGTACCTTGTGCTTACCAGGCAGGTGCAGTGCCACTGAGTCCTACGCTTGGTTCCCGGCAGATTCATTTTACTGTTCAACACATTTGCACTCTTTTTGATTCCCTTATTTAAGAACATTTCCTACTTTATATTTAAGTCTTATGGAATAAAACTAAATTGAAAAAAAAATCTTCTAACTATCAGGCAAAATGCTCTCCTCATGCTTGAAGTTTCAAACATTTGCTAACTTACTTGAGAGCCCAGGAAGAGAGTGAGAGTTATATGAATGTTTAATCTGTACAAAAAAAAATCTGTACAATACCTCTAGATCCAACCTGGTATAACATGTATTTTTAGCTTTCATGATTTTTTTTTAAAAATATTGCTTATAGTAGCCATTTTCTTATATTTTTCATGTTAAATCATTATGGGGATTTATTTATTCATTCTAGAGATTTAAACTTTGCCATCACTTCTTAAAAATACGATGATAGTTGGAGAAATGTGTGAATATAATTTTAGGAAAGTTATTGGTTTTTTAATTTTTTGTTGAGATATTATCACATGGAAATTATTTAGGTAGCCTTGAAAATTATAAAATCAACAACATATTGGATGACCTGGTATAGTTAGTTTTTCACAAGTATTTATCAACAAAAAAGGAAAAGCAGTATCATTATTTGAAAAAAGATTTAGTAGATTTTCTAAATCATTTTTTGTATATTTTACAGTAATAATTTCAAATATGTTGAATTAGTACTATTATTTAAATGAGTACATAATTACTTTATCAAAATTGTTAGATTTTTTTCAATCATAAGGCAATACAGGTCAAGAGCAATATAGATCAATGATTGAATGTACTTTTTAGATTTAAAACATCCCATTTTATGATCTTACTAGACATAACTCCTCATAAGAGCTAGGTAGGTTTCTGCTTACACTGACTTACCAATTTTAAAATTTATAAGCCTTGCATATCAACTTGTGGTCCATGAGGCATCTCTTCAGCATTTTCTCAGAAAATAAGTACTCAATAAACACTCAAACTGGGGATTTAGCTGCACAGTGGTATGATGCCTTTGAGGACCTGAGTTTAATTTCCAGTATATAACCAAAAAGCACTCAAAATTACTAGAGAAGAGTTGGGGTATTTTTGTTTTGTTTTGCTTTTTAATGTATTTGGCACAGGATCTCACTACACAGCTCAGACTCTTAGTGATCCTTATATTTTCAGCCTCTCCAGAGCCAGGATTATGGGTGTGTGCCACCATGCTTGATCTCAATGGCCTGCTCAGTGTGCCTGGGGTCTTGGCAGGCACCGCATGTGGTGTTGGGGAATGAACCCCAGTCCCTGAATTTGCTTAAGCAGGCACTTAGTTGAGCTATCTCGCCAGCCCTACTTTTTTTTTTTTTTAATTTTGCTTGAAATTTCATTTTACTATTTTCTCTCATTAAAGAAAAAGTGCTATTGGGCTGTACTTTTCTGATCCTGTGGTGGTAGTTATCATTTGCTTCTCAGTACAGATAATATGTAACATTAGAATATTCAAATTTCCTTTTGTGTTATAATCATCAACTGTAAGTTTAAGGATCTTCAGATATTAAGCTTATAAAGAAGCCTCAAGGGAGAGCAAACATTTGGAATCAAATATTTTAAGGGATATTGTGTGGGAGTATGTGTTTAAATGAAATCATTTTTAGTGTTTCTGAAATAAATCACCCAATAATTATTTACTGAGACATTACTAATAATACCTGGAGGTCATATACAAAAAGATTTAATTGTATATGATGAACTTTTAAGACTCAAGTCATAGCGCTCAAGTGTAGTTCTTTGCAAAGGGGTGACTTCTCAGGTGCTATCAACATCTTCAAAATGATTGTACAATTATTATAATTAATGTGTAGTACATACAGGTGCCTGACTTACTGTTAAGATAGACTGGAATTCTTAACATACAAATCTGACCAGCTGATCTAATGGTTTCGCCATTTATTTAGGATAGAAATTAGATAATTAGACTTAACAGTGTGTCTTTAAGATGGTTTTTAACTAAATCCATCTTTTTTTTTGTACTGGGGGTCAAACTTGGAACCTTATGCTTGCCAGGCAGGTACTTATACTACTGAGCTATATCCCTGGCTTTTTTCTTTTTTCAGCTAAACCTATCTTTACAAAATGAAATTTAAGGAAAGGACAATGTTATGCTGTTAGAACTAGCAATATTCTAATAGTTACACCAGAAAGTTTTAATCAAACCTCTCTGAAGTACAATTTTATATTCTATATTCCTTCCATTAAGTTGTCATTTTAAAGTGACAACACAACTATAGTTTGCATTAAAGGGCATCCCAATCACCCAAGTCAGCAACATGGGCTCAAAAATGTGCGGTAACATATTTCTTGACATTATTATGAGCATTCACTACAATAATGAAAGCAAGAGTTTTGACATTTCTGGTAGTAGTAAACATTAGATAAAAATAGTTATCATTATTTTCATTGCATTTAATTCTCATAACAGCTACATTAGGTAGATAGCATTACATTTCCCATTTTGCAGATAAGAAATAAATAAATGAAAAATAGATCAAGAGGACTTTCCCATGTATGCTGAAAGCAGCTGATCCTATATTTGAAACTAGGCCACTTATTTTTAAATATTATATTTTTTTCTTCTCTATTAGAAGAATTAAGATAAGCTTAAGTCAACTTCTGTAAGGAATTACTAGTCAGATTCTCAGAGAAACTGACATTATTTGGGCCATATTTCTCTAGTGAGGGGTTTATAATGTGAAGAAATATATTAGTGGCCTTTGAACATTAGCAGTGTTGGTAGTAATGGCTAAATTAAAAATGATTGATTTGGATGATATCAAATGATTTGATATTGTATATCAATACAGTCAGCTCAGAGACTTTATGTTTAGGCACGGCCTATTTTACTGCTTCTTAGAAAAAGTAAATAAAAGAAAACAGGCTTTCATTTTAGCAACTGATTACAATAATACACTAATTTTTCATTCCAAAAGAATTTCATGTATATAAAGAAAACAAAAGAAAAAACAAATCCTAGAAGACTAAACCATAACTGACACTGACACTTTTATACAGATTCATATACAACAAGTACACGAGCTTTTTAAGAAATGACATAGTTGAGTTAAATACATGAATCTGAGAATTCAAATAATATTCCTGAGCAGAAGCGATACTTACAGTCTCCTCAGAAAAAGGATTATGTTTCTCTGGATGCTTTATATTTTGGTTAATGATGAATCTACCTCTTATATACAAAACCTTCAACAATAGACAGAATTATTCATCTTCAGATTAAATTACCACAAAGATATAATATCAAGATATTATCTAATTTTACAAAGACAAGCCTAAAAATCAAACAATGCATTCAAGTTCACATTCATAATACTAAATTCTCACCTTTTATTTTTAAGAGATGCAAATATTGGCAAAAGGAGCTTTGATGATGGAAAATGATTTAGAAAGCATTAAAATGACCCGTGATAGCTTAAACATATAAAAATTATGAGCCAAAAGTATAATATGAATGATTAAATAGTTTGATTCAGGTAAAGAGGCTTAAGATGGTCAAAGACTCCACCTCTTGCTCTTTAAAAATGTAGCTAAAAAGCTATTCCAGCTAGATGGTTAAATAAATAAACGTGACCAGATAAATTAGAGTTTCGTTATGGTGTTCACCAGTCTCTTCCTCTGTACATAATGACCTAGCCAATACACAAAACCTACCCCTGACCTTTAAGAACAGAGATGTAATGACCTTTTCTTTATATAAAATCAACTGGATAGAGTTTGAACAATGTAAATATATTTTCAAATGAATTATATATTTGAATTGTTTTGATTAAAATTATAATTAATTATTCACAAATAACAAAGAGCATCTGTACCTTATAAGGGAAACAAAATTATATCCTGACTTGTTAAATTAATTTTTAATTTATTTTTAGAAATCTAGTTTTTCTTATTAACATTTAAATACCTGGAAGAAATAATTAAGACATAATTATTCTTGAAAATAACAAAACAAGCTAAAAACTGAGACTTCTCCACCAAGCCCATAATATAACCAACTAGCATTCTATTCTTTCAATAAACTAAGAAAAGTCAGGTATATCAAATACCACGGGGCCGACCAAATAGCTCAGCGGATTAAAGCACCTACAAGCAGGCTCAAGAGGTGGGGATTCGATCTGGGGGCTTGCCACGCCGGCCTCGCCCCTGGGGCGCACTGAGAGGGCAATTGAGATTGGGCATGGTGGTGTGCACCTGTAATCCCAGCTCTTGGGAGGCTATAAACAGGTGAATCACTACAAGTCTGATCTAGTAGTGAGATCCTGAACACCCTGTAGACCCTTCCCTAAAATGAAATTTTAAAAATGAATATTTACATATTTTATTTTATTTTTATTT
>NW_004524622.1:13427342-13439297 GCF_000260255.1 Octodon degus
AAAGAGAATATGCCTTTATTCCTTGTTTTGCCAATTAGGCAGGCTGAATAGTTTGCTTTTTGATGATCAATCAAAGAGACCAAATCCCATATCCTCATCTGACTCCTCCGACTCTTCCTTGGTTTCCACCTTAGCTGGGGCAGCTGCAGCAGCAGGAGCAGCAGTGGTGGCTGCAGCAACAGGGGCAGCAGCCACAAATGCAGATGGATCAGCTAAGAAGGCCTTGACCTTTTCAGCAAGTGGGAAGGTGTAATCAGTCTCCACAGACAAAGCCAGGACCTGCTTGTACCCATTGATGATAGAATGAGGCACTGATGCAACAGTTGGGTAACCAATCTGCAGACAGACACTGGCAACATTGCCGACACCTTCGAGAATGCAGAGTTTCCTCTGTAATGTCAAGGACTTCTGGGTTGTAGATGCTTCCATTGTCAAACACTTGCTGAATAATCAGCCCAAAGGAGAATGGGGAGATGTTCAACATGTTCAGGAGGGTTGCCTCGCTAGCTCCCACTTTGTCCCCAGTTTTAATCAGCTGTATATCACTAAGGATTTCAGTGGTGCCCCTGGAGATTTTAGTGGTGATGCCCAGAGTCTGGAAGAAAGAGGTCTTCTCAGGCCCCAAACCAGTGTTCTGGGCAGGCATGGTGACTTCATATGGTGCAATGGCACCTGCACAGGCAGCAGCAGGCACCTTATTGACCAGCAGCATATCCCTGATCTCAGTGAGGTCCTCCTTGGTGAACACAAAGCCCACATTCCCACGGATATGAGGCAACAGTTTCTCCAGAGCTGGGTTGTTTTCCAGGTGTCCTCGGATGGCCTTGTGCATCATAGTATTCTTGCCCATTAACACCACGGCCTTCCCTTGGAGGGACATTCGGATCTGCTGCATCTGCTTGGAGCCCACATTGTCTGCTCCCACAATGAAGCATTTTGGATAATCATCCAAAAGTTGTATGATCTTTAGGAAGTAGTTGGATTTCCAGGTTGCCCTGTCTTCCATGGGCATCACGGCGGTGCATCAGGGATTGCCACAGAGGGTTTAAAGATGATGTCACTCTCACGAGGATGCCTGGAAAGAGCAATATTTACATATTTTATATACTAGCATATATAGTATTTTTATGTACTAATATATATTTACTCCAATTTGGTCGACTTTCCTTGAAGATGAATTAGGTTAAGGATTTTATAGAATAAGTTGCTGACATTTTAGGGTCATATTGTAGGATCTTTCCTCATCCTTTGTACAGTTGGAATTTTCCACAACCATTTGGGTATATGGGATTGTGTAAGAGTAGTCTAAGTAAATATAAAGGAAAAAAGAGATTTCACAAACACACTTAAAAACTTTTAAAACTATGTTTAAGTAGAAGAAATGTGAATTTTATTCATACTATCATTATTAGTGAAAAAGAGAATTAAAATGTAGAAAACTGTAGAAGAAAAGAGCATTTGTCTATTAAAATAAAATAGCAGTTGCTTACCAGAGTAGCCTAACCATGTACTTGGTGCCCTTTGACATACAGAGAGAGGTTAGAGGAAAATGTTTTAATTCTTAATCTTTAAGGCAACAGTAAAATAGATTGAACCGGATCTCCTATGTTGACTTTTTGAAGAGAAAATGGTAGGTGTGTTTTAGAATTTCTAGACAAAGACCAGTCTGAGTAGCTGGCTGTTCTCTCAGTTGGCCCATGGTTCTAAATTAGTCACGCAGGCCTAGGAATGAGGATGTTGGTTCCACCTACAGTCAACAAGCTTCAACCCTAGTCTTGGTAACATCTGCCTCCCATTCCATGGGTAAGAAAACTTTTGAAAGATTTCTTAACCTAGGAAAAACAAATGGTGACTCAAAGAAAAGGCTTTGTCTACGAGATAGAGGTGTTTGAATAGTGCAGTGGAAAACCACCGTGTTTTGGGAGAGAAAACTCCTAACTGCTAAGGATTTAAAGACATGTTTTAATCCATTTATCATCAAACTAGTTTGCTTTCTTGATTTTAGATTTTAATATTTAATGTACTCTTCCTTCAGCTATGTACTATAAATACCTGGTAATTATTATAACTTTTTCAATATATATAAGGGGAAAACATAGAAGAATTATTTTCCTAAAATTCAAGCATTTTATTCTTTCCTTGGACAGTGTCATAAACAAAAGACATTACATTACAACAAAGCAGAAAATTCAGAAATTATTGTCTATAAGAGAGACTCCTAACTTTCATGAAACTTCGTGTCTTCTGGAACATTAGAAATTCTATATACATATCTCTCCTGTAGGTCAATATGCTTCTAACACAAAGAAGTTTAGACATATCAAATACATTTTCAAAATTAATGATACAGTCATGGACTTCTATTTAAAAAATAAAAATATAATGTATAATGCATCTTATTTTAGCATAGTTTGTTAAACACAACTTATTTAAAAATGAAATCAGTCATGAAAAGCTAAATTGACAATTTAATCAAATTATATCCTCCTTAGTCAAATTTTACTATGGTATAAGAACTTGGTTTGATATCTTAAGAAAAACATATGCTACGACAATATATCTGCAAGCTTTTAGCGTCAGTGATTAATTCCAGATTTCCTGGATTTAGCTAAAAGTTAAAAACAAATTTATTTATAAACATGTCTACCATTATGATATAAATATGAATAAACTATAATTTAAAAGACTAACAGCATTTCAAGCACTTGAGATAACTATTGCTAACATGTCATTTTTATTGACCTCATAAATCTTGTGTGTATTTTTCAAATACAAGAAGTTTTGAAGAAAAGTTCCCTACTCACAGCTATAAAAGTTCAAAATTTAAACATATTTGGTTGCTTTTCTTTAAGTTAAGGTATGATTTTATTTTATTTCAACTAAGTACAAAGGCACTTTCAAAAATAAGCAAGTGTCTCTTCCAACTCTGTGAAAGACCTGTGATCTTAATTAATATTATTTGGGGCTCTGATCAGTAGTGAAAGGCAGGACAAGATGGGCTTTTTCTGCTACTGTTCCATTCTCATGATTCTGTATCAGAATCGTGAGAATACCAGAGCTATTACATTTGGGTTAAAAACATCCACTGGATCATAAACATACTTTCTGAAACATTAATCCAATTAGTCAGCTTATTAGCTCTTCAACCATAATTGATTTTCCCCAGTCCATATTGCTCAAAATAAGATTCAAAATTTCAAGCTCTTATTGGGAAAGATCTAAAACAATGAAGAATGAAGAAAGCAGCTGAACAGGGTATTTCCTAGCCTAGACTCATCAACTTTTCTGACTCTGGTGGCCTCCATTTTCTTTTCATATCTCTCCTCCTCCTCCTCCTCCTCCTCCTCTTCCTCCTCCTCCTCTATACACTCCTTTCTGTTCCCTTTTACTGACAGCATAGGGATTAAAATAAATAAGCAGTTGAAATCAATCAATAGCAACCAGAAAGAAGGTTTAATATTTTTTCACAAGATATGGAATAGAATATTTATTTCTACCAGTTAACAAATCAATTTCTTAGTCATCTTCAAACAATAAGTTTCAGCCAAAGGAAGAAGAATTTCTTCCCTCTTTTCAGGAGAATCTCAGATGGAATTGGAGTTGGATAAAGACAGAAATTCAGACTCAGGATTTAAAACCTGAAAGCAATTCTTGGCCTGATGAATTCATTGTGCCAAACAATTTTTAAAACTCCAGTGAAGACAGCAAGAATATATATATATATATATATATATATATATATATATATGACTGAACATTTCATCAACAAAAATAATCTTCCCTAATATATATGAAGTAGCTATGATCCCAGCACAAAGAAGCAAGAGACAAGAATGAATGACATCTTTAAGAGTGTCTCTGAATTAATACACAGAAAATACTATTTTTGAGCACTAAGATTAAAGACTGTCTTAGCTAATCAGAGTTGAATATTGATATAACAATTCTGAAATATAATTGCATATAAATGTGCTTAAAGTAATCTTTTATGGAACTGTATCACAATTTTTGTGACCCTTTAGGATACATAGGTTTTTATTAAACATTCAAACAGATCTTTCAATGCTTGAGTAACCTCCCAGAGCAAATTGATTTCTTAATATTCAAATTTTATCTTGCTTTTATATATGTTCTCAATTTGATCTCAGAGTCCCTATCTCCAAATCTCACCTGATAGTTGTTTCCTGCTTTTCATCTTCACTTCATATTCTGGCTATAGAAAACCCAACAATCTTTCTTTTATTGAATTATTTTTTATTAGTACATGCTGTGCTACACAACGAACATATGTACTGTGGGAGATGTGCACATGTACATAACACAACTTAATTCCTTTGTATTATGCTTTCCTTCCTTTCCCTTCTCCTCCCTCCAACCTGTCTTCCCTTCCCCCTTTATAAACACCATTTCAATTATTTTTCACCTTAATGCTTTTTTAAAAATTCCTTTCTCCTTCCTTCCTCTTTCCTCCATCTCTTCCTTCCTATTTAAACAAGTTCTCCCTACTTCCTGATATATATATATATATATATATATATATATATATATCCTTCATTTGGCTCTTTATATTTTGGGCTTCTCATCCAAGACAAACAATATGATATGTACACTTGTATTTCTCATTTACCTCCCTTAAGATTATGACTTCAAGGTGTATACATTTACCTAACAGGTCTCCACTTTATCATTCTTTATGGCAGAGTAGTACTTGATTGTAAGTAAATATCACATTCAACCAAACAACTTCAGATGTCAGGAAGAAATAAACAAAAAGTAGAGCTGCCCAAGAAAATAATGATTGTAAGTCTCAAAACTAAAGTTTTAGTTAAATTAGAGCATAAAATCTGAGTTAATCAAAACTTAAATAATATTGTATTTCTCTCTCCTCAAATCTCTGGTTTTCTCATTCTGACTTTTCCCCCTTAAATCACTTATCTTGGAAGTCCCCTCCTGTAAGAGGCTCAAGGATAAATGAAATTCTTCATTACCAAGAGTTGTATCTTCACCACCTCTCAGCCTCCTGAATTTCCCATGGGAACTTATCTTGATCCATGATTCCTAAAGCCATTTTGCAAATGTTATAGGCAATTTAAACTTTCTTATCAAATGAGATTAAAAAAAATTAGCTAAAGCCAGGTGGCAGTCAATTATTGGTTTGAATATATACTCCAAGAAAATGTATATCAAAGATTCAATTGAGAGCTCATATTTCTAATTCATTAGTTCTCAAATTTTTCATTTTCAAGAGCCTTTCATTCTTAAAATTGTTAGGACTCTCAAAACTTTCTGAAGTAGATCTTTCTCAGTGGGATAGATAATAGATAGATAGATAGAAGATAGATAGATAGATAGATAGATAGATAGATAGATAGAATAATAGATAGAAATCAGTGAGATGAGTGACATTGCTTTATGATTTCACAAATCTCCTTAATGTCTGACCTAACAGAAAAGTAGGATTTTTATATTTGTGCCTTTATTCAACTTATTGCAGTATCATGTGCCATATAGACTCATAGAAAACTATATAGTACACTGATACACAGAATATGAGTGATAAAAGCCAAATGATGTCATTCACTATTATGAAAATATTTTTATTTATTATAATTACCATTACTAACTAAGTCAGTTAGTACTTGCATATACATCACGGATGTGGTCTCACTGGTCTACTATGTTCCATGATTACATTCAGATGCTAATGATTGTTAGGTATGAAAGAGTTGGTTCATTTACAGCTATCTATAGTCTAACATAAAAAATAATCATTAACCATTTCTGATGTTGGGTTACTGATATCCACTTGGCAGCACCATTATCTTTTTCTATATTTTCTTTTAATTGGAAGAGAGAATCTTGGTTATTTACAAGTAAAGGATATAGGAACTACCCCATTATGCAAGGAGGGAACTCTGTAACAAGAAGGATTGCTATGTGGTTCAGGCTGGCCTTTAGCTCATTTTGTAGCATGGGCTGATCTCCAACTTACAACAATCCTCCTACCTCAGCCTCCATAATGCTGGGATTACAGATGTACACCACCATATCCAGCCAAATCTTTTTTATGTAATATTTGGCAATGATAGCAAGATATAAATTCTGTTCTAGAAGTAGTAGAGGAAAATACTACAGATAATAAATTATAGCATTTATAGAGAGGCTTACAAATAAATAAATATCCTACATGCTTATACCACTACTTTTTGGAAATTTATATATATATATATATATATATATATATATATATCACATATTTATGAAATACTGTGATATTTCAAAACATGTAAATTTTTGTATGATGTTCAAGTAATGTCAACATATTGATCTCCAATATTTAGCATTTATTTACTGTTAAAACATTTAAAATGATTTCTTTTTTGAAATATACTGCACATTATTATTACTTATAGTCACCTGGTTGTGCAATAGAATATCAGGACTTATTTCTCTCAGCGAACTGTATCTTAGCACACATTGTTCAATCTTTCCTCCTTCCTCCTTCTCCCTAACCTCTGGTAGACATAATTCTACCCTCAGGTTCTATGAGATCAACAGTTTAGATTTCATGAGCAAGATCATGTGGTACTTTTCTTTCTTTGAGGGGATTTTTTTCACTTAACATAATGATCTAAAATTCTATCCATATTGTCACAAATGACATAAGTAAAAATGGTTCAGCTGCAATGTATATGTTGTATCAGTCAGTGTACACCAGAGAAACAGATCTAATGCAAGATATACAAATATCTATGAGTTCACAAGGTTGCTTTACAAAGGCAGACCACAAAGTCAGATGCAGAAAAGTGGTAAGTGTTGTCTGGTCAATGTAAGGCCAAAGGATCCAGTCGAAGGCTTGGACCTCACTGTTGTGCTCCATACAAATCCCTTTCAGGAGGTTGAAAGGTTTTCAATGGAAGGCCAAAGGGTCTATGCCACGGGCTGAAGAGTCTGCACTGAAAGCCAGGAGGAAATGTCAAAGGTGAACATAAAGACTGCAGCTCCTCCATAGACACAGAAGGGAAACTTCCTTCTTCATTTCCCTTTTATTCCATTCAAGCAACAAGGTCTCCTGTTTTCAGTAAATCCCTTCAGTCACACCCAATTCAATTTAGTTAGCCATTTCTTACTCAAATTGACAATTAGTTAACTAGCGCACCTGTGTAACTACTCCCTAAGGTGAACGTAATTATTATGCATCACAAACAGATTAATAAACTATGGAGGATTAAGGAAATTACAAAAAATTTAAAATGATGTTTTACCACCTTTTGAGGCCAAATAGTATTACATCATGTATCAGGTGGAGGACATTTAGGCTGTGTCCCTTTCTTTGTGGCTCTGAACAGTGCTGCTGTTAGCACAGAGAGCGCAGATGCCTCTCTTGCTTAATTGATTACACTGTTTTAAGCTACATATCCAGTAGCGCAGTTGCTGGGTTACATCACAGTCCTATTTTTAAATATTTTTAAGGAAATTCTGTACTGTTTTTCACAATGACTGGACTAATTCACATTTTCACCAGCAGTGTGAAAGGGTTCCATTTTTTTCCACATCTTTGGCAACATTTGCTATCTTTTGCCTTATTTATCATAGCCATTCTAACTACAATGAAGTACTATACTCTTCTGCTGTTCATTTGCATTTCCCTGATGATCATTGATGTTGAGTGTTTTTTATATACCCATTGGCCATTTGTATATATCCTTCTAAAAAAGGTCTATTGTCCATTATGTATGTCTATTTTTATATTAATACCTATGATTTTTTGTTTTCATTTTATGTATTTGGTACAAGGTCTCACTATGCAGTTCGGACTCGTAGTGATCCTCCTGTTTTCAGCCTCCCCAGCACTGAGATCACAGGTATGTGCCACCATATAAAGAGCCATTTCTGGTCCTCAGCTCAGTCCAGGAAGTTTATATTTGTAATCCCATGGATAAATTATTGAAATCCTGTCAAGTTAATTCCAATCTGCCACCTCCAGTGCAATCCACTGCAAGAATAAAGACACTAAAGCATATTTATAATTATGAGGAGCCAAGGGGTCCTAAGCCCAGCCATAGCAGTAATTACCTAGAATAAAGGCCTCAACCCTAGGCCAAAGCCAGGTTTTATTCAGTAATGAAGGAGGAGTGGTTTGAGGATGAGTGACTGAGAATGGCAGGATGTAGGTGAGTACTGTGAGCTGGGCTGGGTAGGAGGCCTGTATTCACCTCTGGGATATGCAGAGAGAAGGCAATGCTGAGAGTAACCTGCATTACACAATTGAGATAGTATCTAATGTTTTAGGGTTCAGTGCTTCAGCTCTGATGTGTACATTTTCAAGCCCCAGGAAGTGATAATCTCTATCTTGAAGCTCTACCCCAGCCGACAGCGTGGAGTAATGGCTCTTCATCCTATCTCATATTAAAGAGCAGCAGGTGAGGGTTACCCAGGAAACACGCATGCCATCTTCAAAGACTACCACCGGAACCTTGGCTAGATCAATATGCATTGCTTAAAGCCAGTTGAAGGGATAAGACAAAGTCCTAGCCAACTCTGTACATATCAGTACGTGGAAATGGGGTCAGGCATAGCCTAAATGGACACAGTTGCTCTTCCTCAAGGAGAGTCACCCAGGTGGTCCTCCATACCACCACACCTGGTTTCCGTGGCCTACACATCATGCAGTATCAGAGACTGACCCTGTGTCCTTCTGCTCGCCAGCCAGGTGCTTAGACTGCCAGGCTATCTCCCCAGCTTCATATAAACTTTAGAAATTTTTCCAATTCTTCAAGGAATGTCACCAGTATTTGAAATGGATCACTTTGAATCTATGTACTGCTTTTAGTAATAAAGACAATTTAGAAACATGATTTTTCTAATCCAAAAATATAGAATGTCCTTCCACATTTTTTGTGTCCCCTTCAATTTGTTTAATCAATGCTCTACAATTTTTATTTTGTGGAGAAATCTTCTACGTCTTTTGTTAAGTATACTAGGTATTTAATTTTGTAGCATTTTAAATGGGATTGTTTTCTTGTTATTTTACATAATTCACTATTGGCATATGACAACACCATTCTTTTCTTTATTTTATAACTATTAGTTCTAATAAATCTTGTGCAGTTTGTATTTTTTAGCATATAAGGCCATATCATTATACTGATAATTTGACTTCTTTTCTTACTTGAATGACCTTTTCTTCTCTGATTTTACTATGTAGGACTTCCACTACTGTTTTTTTTTTTTTTTTTAAGAAAAAAACAGAATAATAATATAAAAGAAAAATTAGAAATGATGCAAAAGTTTACTAACCAAAAATATGAATTTAAGGGCAGACTAGATAGTTCAGGGAACTAAAGCGCCTGTCTACATAGACACAGGGACCAGGTTTGATCCCTGGAGTGCCATGCTGGCCCCACCCGTAGGGCACGCTGAGATGATGACTGAGACTGGGTGTGGTGACACTCACCTGTAATCTCAGGGCTTGGGAGGCTGAAAACAGAAGGATCACTATGGGTCCAATCTGTATAGTGAGACCCTGTAGACCCTGTTGTAAATAAATTAATTAAAAAAAAAATCTCTGAAGAATATGAACTTGACAGTGTTTGTTGTATTGCATAGTGTTATCTTAAAATTAGTTGTTTGGATTATCAGATAGATGTATACTGAGGAATGGATAAACATGATGTGTTATTTTTACGCAATAGAGTGCTATTTAGCTATTTAAAAAGGATAAATATAAGGCTTTTATTGGTAAGTGAATGTGACTTTATTTTAAAGAAATGTGAGAGTGAGTATCCCTATGTTGTTTTATATGGCTAGAAAACTTTCAAATTTCCTCAGTAAGTACAATATTCGCTGCTGGCTTGCTATGTATGGATGAAAGGGTGCCTAAATTTTTCATATATTTCATCAGTAGGGAAGCTGAATTTTATCCAGTGCCTTTTCAGCACCAATTGATGTGTCTTATGATTTTTGTCCATTATTCCATCAATGTAGTATATTGTGCCTACTCGCTGCATATATTGAACCATCTTTGCATCCCTGAAATGAACTGTATATATATTTTTTATGGTTAATAGTACTTTAATGAGATGTTAGTTTTGATTTGCTAGTATTGTGTTGAGGACTTTTACATTGATATTCTTTTATATTCTGTATTCATTGGGAATATGGACTTGTAAATTTGTTTTTCTTCTGTCTTTGAGTATTAGGATAATGCTGAACTCATAGAATGGTTTTGTTGTTGTTGTTGTTGTTTGTTTGTTTGTATTTTAGGACAGGGTCTCCACACCCTTTTAGGCATGCCACCACACCCAGTCTCAATTGCCTCAGCATGCCTTGGGGGCAGGGCAGGCACCACAGTCCCAGGGATCTAACTCCCAGTCCCTGTGTCTATGTAAACAGGCGCTTTAATCTGCTGAGCTATTTGACAGGCCCTCTATAGAATGAGTTTGGAAGAATTTCCTGCTCTTCCATTTTTGGAATGACTTGAAAAAAAAAATGGGTATTAGTTCTTTTTATTGTTTAGTAGAATTTAGTACTGAAGCTATTTGATCCTGGGTTTTTCTTTAATGGAAGATACTTTAATATTCATTTAACCTCACTAATTTTTATTGGTCTGTTTAGATTTTCTATTCCCTCATGAATTGTTCTTGGTAAATTGTATGTGTTTAATGATTTGCCCATATCTTTTAGGTTGTCAAATTTGTTTGTGCATAGTAACCCATAACAACCCTGTATACTTCTATAGTGCCAATTCTAATGTATCATTTTATTTCTGAATTTAAGGTCTTTTTTCTTTCTCCTCTCCCTTTTTTTGATTATTCTATCAAAGAGTTTGTTGACTGTGTTTACCTTTCTGAAATAACATTCTTTGATAGCAACAAAGTGTTTTGAAATGATGGCAATTTAACGCTCACAGTAAAAGCACGAGAAGAAAAAAAGTGAAAAATACTAATAAAAATTCTACCTTTGCGTTTTATTATTTACTTCTTTAATGTTTTATTTTAATTTTTATATTTATTCACTTCTTCATTGTATTTGGGTTTGAACTTAAGACGTCAGTATTGACCTACATCTCTGATACATTTTATTTTATTGTTTTATTTTGGGACAGGCTCTGAACCAAGGTGCTAACTTTGCAAAGAACTGTGTTTGTATACAGATGGAATGAGCCGTGATGTTGTTACAGTTACGCCAGAAGGAAAATCTTAGATAATGCTGCCTGGTCTTTTTCTATGCTTTTCTAATACACTTAGTTACTCAGTTCTGTTTTTCATGAGGAAGACTCTGACAAAGATGTTACTTGGAAAAGCCTCTGTATTAGGTGACTGTGATAGTTTAGGTATTCCTTGAGGAGAAGCAGAAGATCCACTTCGGTTGTTTCTGGCTGTACCATTTTCCATCAGCATGACCTTGCTGAAGTTATTTAATTATTTAATTCCAGATTTCAAGTCATTAACTTCTACTTTTTTTTTTGTCTTACTGTTCTTTTAAGAGTTTTGTAAGAATCAAGAGTGAATTGCTCTGTCTCTAATCATAGGTTTTAAAGGAATGTTTGTTGAGTGAAACTATGAAAAAGTAAAGAATAAGTGATGATTTTTCTACTTTACCTGAGTAAGGTATAATGAGGAAAAATACAAATGTTTTTCATTTAAGAAGTATGTTTTTATTCCTAAAGTTCCTATGTAGAATTTAAGACTTTTCTCTCTCATACTTTTATTTTTTTTTTCTTTCTGTCTGGTCTCTCTTCAGCACCACATTTCATCTAAAGTAATCTCCTTTTGACATGAAATAATGGGTATATCCCACCCAGACCTTGGTCCATACCTAAGTTACCTTTAAACAAGCAACCCAATCTGTACTAGGATATTCTTGTGAGGTTGAATGAAAAATTTCAAGAAAATAAGACCTTTATGGTTACCCTTATAAAAGGCAAGCTAACATTTTTATTTTTATTTTTTT
>NW_004524622.1:13439397-13441830 GCF_000260255.1 Octodon degus
TGTGTGTGTGTGTAGCCAGCTCAGCCCACCAGGGGGTGGGGCTGGCTGGCATGTGGTGCTGGGGGATTGAACCGCGGTCCCTGTGCTTCACTAAGCTTGTTCTAAGTAGGTGCTTTAAACCACTGAGCCATCTCACCAGCCCAAGCTAACATTTTTAAATACTTGGAGTGGTTCTACTTTCCCATCAGAAGATTTCAGAAAGGGGTTCATCCTGAAGATTTTTAAAATAGCCAAGAGACCATTTCTGAAAATGGTCTTGCTAAGAACTGTTCTTTTTTATTATTTATTTTTAGCAGAATATATTTGCCATACAGTATGATCATAGTCATCAGAGTTTGTGCCTCACATATTATATAAAACATACATTTGTACATAATATATCTTAATCGGTTTTTCCCTTTCCCCCCCCTTCATTCAACCTTTTCTCCAGTCCACACTTGCAAGAATTTTTTCCCTTTTTTTCCTCCTGAGAACTGTTCTTTAAGCAAATTTGATCAGCTATTTTAGTCCACCTTGATTTTACAGAGAGAGTAATTGATATCTCTAATAAGGACCATTTAATGTATGTATACTATAGAAAGGAATTCTGGTTTTGTTTTTTTTTTTTTTTTTTGCAGAACCGGGGATTAAACTCAGGACCTTGCGCTTGCCAGGGAAGCACTTATTCCACTGAGCCACCTCCCTGGTCCCTAGAAAGGAATTCTTTTCACTTGAATTTTCATAAGATAAACGACTCGACTAACAGTTTAAAGGTATACTCTAGAATGAAATGTACATACTTCCTTATGTTATTTCTATAGATCAAATATGGAGGAATATCAATTATAAATGACAGATACAGAAGTGTGGTTTTATGCAAACTAAGAACTGTTTTCCTACAGGCAAATGTGAACTAAGCCCAGGCAAAGGTAAATATCCCTTAATTGCATGAAAATATGTTGATTAAAATGCCCTGACTCTGGCGTGGCACTCCCTTGAGTCAGTGCAGCCCTGCCACTCAGAATCAAATAGAAAATATTGCTTTATATAAATTTTCTATTTTGCAATCCATAAAAATGTTACAGAAATAACTGTTCACCTTTCAGTTTTTGGTGAATTCCTATGTTAGTCTTCATTGGAATAGACTGTCCAAATCTAGGAAAACATCTCGGCTCAAGGAACACACTAAAAGTAAATCTTCATACTTATCAGGACCCCTCTATCATGGTTAGTGCCTTCAGAATACCATCACAACTCTATTAATTCCTGTATGCTAAGTACACACATGTAGGGTAGGTACTTTCATTACAGTATTAAATGATATTATACTCTGTGGCTTCTGTGAGAATATTTGTGTAATTCCTATGAGAAACTGTTAAAATTAAGGCTCTATGCAAGTGTTGGAAAAATTTTCAACCTTTGTGTGTCAGGGATAACTTGAATTTCATCAGTAGTATTCTTCAGTACTGTGCAACTGATCAGCAAACCACCTACCTTCCCTTTTCTCCTGTTTGCATCTAGAATGTTTTAATCCCAGTGGTAACTCTACAGTGTATACTGCTGATGTTTTGTTCTCTTCCTTATCTAAAGCTTCATAATAGAACTTTTTGCAGTGAATGAATGTCTGTATGTTTTACTTTCCATTATGGTAACCACTAACTATGTTAAAAATTAGTATTAAATATTTGAAAGTATTAAAAATTTGAAATATGGCTAGTAGACTCAGAAAATGAAATGTTATTTAATATATTCTATTTCAGATACAAATAACTATGTATGGCTACTTACTTTATCGGACAGTTCACTGGGACTAATAAATAGAAGAGGCCAAAGTGTTTTGTTAACCCACATTATTCTTGAGTTTTCAATAAAATATATGAAATGACTCAATCCTAAGTCACTATATGTTAATGACTTAGATATTTTTAGATCAATATACTAAAATACATTGGAATAAAAATAAAATAAAAATAAATGGAATCTTGAAAGTCAATAAATAATGTTTTATTAACATTTAGCATTAATACTGGATTAACTACTAAATGGAAATCTTCTCTTTGGAACTTTTTTAAAAAATGTATTTGGTAAAGGATCTCACTACACAGCTTGGACTCATAGTGATTCTCCTGTTTCAGCTTCCCCAGTTCTGGGATTATAGGTGTGCACCACCATACCTGGACTCGCTGGCTGGCTCAGTGCACCCTGGGGGAAGAGTTGGTACAGCACACAGGCCTGGAGATTGAACTCTGGTCCCTGCGCTTGCCAAAGCAGGCTCTTATCTGAGCTATCTCGCTGACCCTATTCCTAGAACTACTGATCCTAAGAACAAGAGCAAATGATTCTAAACAATTTATTCTTTTTTCTTTTTTTTTTCAAAATTTTATTGATAAACAGAGAGCAATGAGACAGTTTCAAATCAAATCGGAAGTACAGTTTCAACAAATAACACACTGC
>NW_004524622.1:13442280-13451168 GCF_000260255.1 Octodon degus
ATCCTGTACCTCAGATTGTAGAACCTTTGTCAGTGCAGCCATGTGGATGAGTCACGGCCATTGCTTGGCCAATGTGCTCTCTGTGAAAGCCTGAGAGGGGAGAAGATATTCTTTTTTCATAGGAGAAAATATTGATAAGGTCAGTTTCTTCAAAAGAGTTTCTGATCCATATGCATAGTGGGAAGGAAGAAGTCCTGTACCAAGACTGGTGACAAAGATTTGTGAAATTCAGGTAAGAAGATTAAATGATAAGGCCTTGTTTATCTTTTTTACCAAAAAATATGAGAGACATTTCTAAAGTCCCTCCTCTAGTCTAGTCTACACAGTCTCCAAAGACAATGCCACACACTTGGCTTCTTCCTCCATTTACACTTCAGGATTATCTTACTGCAAATCATAAACAGCTAATCTTCAAAGAGCTCTCTTGGAAGAAATATAAAAATCCTCATGAACTGGCAAGCATTCACAAGAATACATAGTATTAGTGGAACTCCTTTGGAACATGTGAATGATTTAGCAAAATGATTTTAGCATAAAAAATCGCATTATTTAAAAGAAATAAAGCAAGCAAGGAAATTTTCACATCCAGAAAAGCAAAGGGTACTTAGATTGAATAGAAAAATTTGTGTAATGCCAAAGAAAATTTTCAACCTCAGTGAATTTCACAAGTAATTGGGATGAGTTTTGTCTAAGTTTGACAAGAAACAAATTAAAGATGATTTTCTTATGGAATTTCAAGGACTTCTCTTATGATAATGGAAATTGCAGATTTTGCTTTTCAAATTTTTAAGGTCTAGTAGATCTTTTTAAGATCTACTATCTTATTCATCACTCTACATTGCAGTAGTTTCCTTCATAATTTCCATATTTTATAGTGGAGAAGTGAACTAAAACCAAATCAGAAATCCTAATGTTGTGTTATCAGCATATCAAACTATGAAATATTTTTTATTAATTTGATTGAGAAACAAATATCAATGAGACAGTTTTCAAACCGATTACTAGCACAGTTTCAATAATTAATACATTGCATATTGTTTTCTTAGTGGTTATTCAGTGTACAAGATAAAGACATGGTATCCTGTCCACAAACACTATTAGAATAAATCTCTCTATTCATTGAATTAAGAAAATGCAGCTGTATATCTGTCCTAACTATCTTGAATATACAAATACAAAATGGTTGTTCATTTGTATCCCCCTTTTTTGTTTAGTTTTGTCAGAGAAGGGTATTCCATTGTTATTTGAATATTGTAGGTGCATGAATTCAGCAAAATATTCCAATATAGTCCAGTAGTCCATAATAGTAGTGGTAAACATACTTTTAAGTAAAGCATTAAGTATGTTTTGCACACATTTTAATGATACTTTTACTGTTACTAAATATCATAACATCCCATAAATAAGCATCCCCAAAAGATGAAAAATATAGTAATCATATACTTTTTTAAGGTTGAGGATGAATGCTATTTTAAAATGGAAGTTTCTTATATTATGAATTTTTTTTCTTGATATTTTAGGACAGGATCTACAGGGTCTCACTACGGAAATCAGATTCATAGTGATCCGCCTGTGTTCAGCCTCCCAAGAGCTGAGATTACAGGCACGCGCCACCACACCTAGTTTCAATTGCCATCTCAGCGCACCCTGGGTCGGGGGAGCTGACATGGCAAGCCAGGAATCGAAACCAGGCCACTTCATCTGCCTAAGTAGTCACTTTAATCCACTGAGCTATTTGGCCAGCCCTTATATTATTAATTTTTATGTAATATTTCATAGTGGCCTGAAGTATTTTTATCTCGTAAATATTTGTTAATAATAAAATTATCAGAATCCAAATTAATGACATTTAATAAATATATAGTATCAGTTTATTAGTACCATAAAGACTGCTCTATTGTTCTATCATTCAATTGACATAAAAATATCCTTGGGACAGATTAATACTTAATATGTGCATTCAGCATTGATATGAAATCAATATCTTATGTAGAATTCCCTTTCTATGAAAACTTTACTTTCATACTCCAATATAAAGGAATTTTGAAAATACTCAGATTTGTGTTGCAAAAATAATTGTATAAAAATAAGAAAAATGTAAGAAGTGAACATTTCATACCATTCTTATACATAACAACATGTAAATATCACTGGAACTATCCTAAACAAAATTGGAAACAAAGAAATAAAATGAAGCCTCTCTTCTTAAAATGTAACATTCATTACTTTATGAATTATGGATCAGGAAGGGTTGAGGATGTTGTTCAGCAGCACATCACCTTCCTGGTAAGCGAAGGTCCTGAGTTAGATTTCTGGTACCAAAAAAAGGGAAAAAAATGTGTATCAAGGGTATTCAAACTTTAATGTGAATCAAGGTGAATGAAATCCAAAACTTAAACATAATTTAGATATGTATCTTTAAAAGAATAAAACAATTCTTAATAAGATACTCCTGCATCCTATGAATAAATCCCAACTTATATCCCCAAATATAGCATGAATAGGACGACTATATTATATCTTCAGTAGTTTAGTTGCCATACTGGAAGTGTCTTCTGAGAGTGAAGACAAATATTATTACAATCTACATATACACATCAAAGACTCCTCAACTTCCTTTATAATTCACCTGGGATACTTCTCCTCCTCGATCCACATTTTATTTTTGGTGTTCTCTGGATATCCTAAGTTGCTACAGTGAAAGATATGAGTTTAAATAAAAAATTATTTTTAAAATAATTTTTGCATAGTTTTTAATAATAAAAATTACAACATGGTCAGATCTCAGATTCTCTTAGGTATGTCCTGAGAATACCTCACTTAATAAATTTGCCTTTTTTCATAATCAAATCAATAGTTGTTGGAAGATCATATTTCAAAATTTCATTATAAGCACACAAAACAAAAATGGATGCACTTTAACTTCTTTAATAATAATAAAGTCATTTTCATATTTTAGATCATGATCTTGAAAATGCCCCTGAATAAGAGCCAGCAGGAAACTTACAGTGCCTGTGATGCATTGAGCAGTGCCTATGAAGCAGTGCTTTGAGAGAGGCCATGATTATGCGCATTGTGGAGCTGAGAAAATCAGAAATGTGTATTGTCATAGACAATTAAGTGGTAGGCCAAGTTTCAGAATATATTTGCTCTGGAGTCCAAGTTCTAAGACACTACACTATGTAAAATTAACTTGAACAATGTACTATTCAAGATTTGAAAGCAGACAAGAAATTTATCAGAGAATTTGCTAGAGGTGTAAAGTTGTTAATGGAAAGATTTTTGATTGGCCAGTTGATGAAAGTGGAGCCCTCGATTATTCCACTACTCTGTGACACAAAGCAATCATGTATATTTTCACCCTTGTCTTTTTCCCCACCTCAACTTTTCTAAAAATAACAGAATCTGCACTAAGAATAAAAAGTAGTGGATGCTGGCCATAAGCATATATCTAAACTCATCAAATTGTATACAATACTTAACACAGTTTTTGCTCATCACCCATACTTCAATAAAGTTGTTTTTGAGAGGGAGAAGCAGGATTATAAAAGTGATTGATATTTTGGAACTAGAGAGACAAATAGGAAATTATTTTTTACATGATTTTAACTTTAATTCATAAGTACATTAATAACAATATAAAGTTTAAAGCAATTTCCCCTATCAATCTTTTAAAATATTTTCAAAATTACATACCTAGTGAAATACCTTTAATTTGGTTTTACAAATGTATATAAATATTCACAATTAAGGAAAAATACTACAGTATAATTTTTCCCTACCTTTAACCTAGGATTTTTTAGAATCTCTTCTAGACACATGTGTTTCCTGAAACATGTGCTTCCTCTGCTGTCCTCCATCCACATGTATTAACCAGCATCTGCCAAGATGAAGCCCAGGCTGAGGCTGACACAACTGGAATCCATACACTGGAAGTTTTAAATAATCCACACTGTAAATCCAGACAGTCTACAAGAAATTACAGCATAATTTTTCAAGGCACTGTGATATAGTTGAAACTATTTGGCTTGTAACCTTATAGATATATTAGAAACTCATTATATTTATGTTATGCAATACATATTACTCCATCTTCCCTAAAGGGAAAGAAATGTCACATCTATTGTCTCAATTGTCCCTCCTGTCCCACTTTCTTCCATGCAAAATTTCTGAGTGGATGTTTATCATTTCAGGAAATGACAAGCTATATTCTTGTCAAATAAAGAGTTCACACCGCCTAAAAAATAAGTGAAATGTACAAAGCAGGAATATTTTGAGACTCAAAAGATTCACATATAAAATACATTAAAGAATCACCTCTCTGATAGGTACTTGAATAGCATCTGCATAGTCTGAGGACCTAGACAGACAAGCAGGGTATACTAGATCTAGCTGTTGTCATCAGAAAAAACAATTAAAAATCCAGCTCCCCCATTTGTGTCCCTTCACAATGGCAATTCTAAGAAATTGATATTATCTTACATCAAAAGTGAAAGGAAGGGCCGGGGAGATGGTTCGGTGGAATAAGCACTTCCCTGGCAAGCGCAAGGGCCTGAGTTCAATCCCCAGTTCCACAAAAAAAAAAAAAAAAAAAAAAGTGAAAGGAAAATCACTACCTGGACTGATCTTTATTGACACTGGGACAGAAAAAAACCAGCCCATGATCCACCATCTATTATGTATGTCATAGCTCCTTTTAATTACCTCAAAATGGCAGGCTAAATGCCAACCAAGCAATTATAGTAAAAGGAAAATTATTGTATTAGGGCTTAACATATTTAGATGTAAGATAGTGTATTAAATAATCCTTTTGTTTCATGTAACATTTATCAAGACATCTGCTCTACTTCAAACCATTAAAGGGCTCTTAATTCTCTCTTTTCCTACCTCAAAACTCTATGCAAATTTTTCTTTTCGTAATGATTCCTGTATTAACCACCATTCCCACAAGACACTCTCTTTGGAAATTCTCTACCATCTCTCTTCCTTGCCCAGTAATTTTTACTAAATTGCTGATCTCTAAATTCCCTGCTCCTGCATTAAGCCCTTATACAAAATTGTAACTTTAATTTCAAAGGCTGCAGTCTTGACTCTAATAGCTCCTTTCTACCCCTGATATATTCCCACAACAATGAAAAGTTTGGTCTAAGACACACAAAAATGAAAGGCATATTCTCTTTCTTTAAAGTGGATAAAGTGTAGTCAATAGTTCAATAGGAGCAACTCATTGATTTCTTGCTGTTCCCTATGCATTTCTGAGTGTGGTCCACATCCACATAGTCCTGAATGTGAGCAGACACTTTACACTCAGCCAAATAGAAGGTTGTCTGTATACACATAATGTCTTGCTTAGTCCTTGGCTCAATATAAAGTTTCTGTACAATAATAGAAAGTCCATTAGGTTCTTTTGAGAATTTTCTGTACTTTTCAAAGACAGCTTAAATGAAATTAAAAATATTGGACTCCACTATTTCTAAAAGCCAGTTTCTTTTTACTTTTTTTATTTCTTAAAGAGTACAAAATGATTAAAATTTAAAAATTACAAGTTGTATAGAATTTCAATTAAATAATATGAATTTCACAGCAGAAATGCACAGTACAGTTATCCAAACTATCCTGCACATTGATAAATACATACATTGATAAATCTGTTTCCCCCACTCCCTCTCCTGTTCTCAACTCAGTAACTCTTTTCTTTTGAATAAGTTCATTCTCTTTTGCCAGTATCTATTATACTCTTCAGATTCCATTTTTCTCTTTCAGCTTCTCACACTAAGGAGACAACACAATATTTGTGCATGCGGGGCTGATTTATTTCACTTAAGAGTATGTTCTCTAGTTGCATCCATATACCAACAAAAGATTTAAACTTATCCTGTTTTATAACGAGTAATACTCCATTATGTAAAAATACCGCATCTTCTTCATCCATTCTTCAGTTGATGGGCATCTGGGCTGTTTCCAGGATTTAGTTATGACAAACTGTGCTGCTATAAACATGGGTGCACATATACCAAGTGGTATGAAGTTTTTAGTTCTTCTGGAAAAGAACTCAGGCAGGGAATAACTGGCTTGAATGGGATCTCCAATTCTAGCTTTTGAAGGAATCTCCACGCTGATTTCCATAGTGGTTGTAGCAGTCTACATTTCCACCAACAGTGCAGAAGTGTTCCTTTTTCTCCAGAGCCTCTCTAGCATTTGTTATTATCTGACTTCTTGATTTAACCTATTTTTTTGGAATGAGAAGGAATCTCAGTGCTGTTTTAATTTACATTTCACACATATGTTTAGTGATGATCAGTGATTTTTTTCATATATTCACTTGCCATTTGAATTTTTTCCTCTGAGAAGTGCATATTCATCTCAGATGCCCATTTTTGGTTTTGAGTCTTGGAATTTGGGGGCCTGATTTTTCAAAATTACTTATATGTTCTGGATAGAAGGCCTTTGTCAGAGGGACAGTTGACTATAATTTTTTCCTAGTTTGGGGGTTTTCTCTTTACTCTGTTGGAGATTTTCTTTGAAGTGCAGAAACTTTTCAAAATATGAGATCCCCATTGTTGATTCTTTGAAGTATTTCCCATGCAATTTGGTTTTTGATCATGAATTATCTACCTACCCCTATGTCTTTAAGATTTCTACCTACATTTTCCTCCAGAAGATTTAATGTATCTATTTTAATATTTAAATCTTTGATCCATTTTCACTGTAGTTTTCTACATGGTGACAAGCATGAGTTTAGTTTTAGCTTTTGGAATGTAGAAAGCCAGTTTTCCAAGCACCATTTACTAAAGAGATTATATTTCTTCCAATGAAAATGTTTGTCCCCTTTATCAAAGATAAGGTGGCTGAATGTGTTCACAGTTGCGTCTGCATTTTCTAATCTGTTGCATTGATCCCCAGGTCTTTCTCTATGACAGTACCATGCTGATTCTATCACAGTAGCTTTGTAGTATAATTTCACATCAGGATTATGATACCTTTTGCCTTTCCTTTGTTTCCCAGAATTGTTTTTGATATTCTGGGTCTCTTCTCAGAAATGAGTTTGAGAAAATTTCTCTAGCTCTGTAAGGTATACTAACAGTATTTTAATCAGGATTGCACTGAATTTGTATAACAATTTTGGGAGTATGGACATTTTCACAATGCTGGTTCTTCCTATCCAGGAGCATGGAGTATTTTTCTATTTTCTCAAATCCTCTTCAATCTCTTTTCCCAGAGTATCATAATTTTCACTGTATAAACCTCTGATGTCCTTTTGAGATTGATTCCTAAGTATTTCAGGGTTTTTTTTTTTTTGATGTTATTGTGAAAGGCAAAGTTTCCCTAATTTCTCTCTCAGTGCATTCCTCGTTTGTGCAGAAAATGCTACTGATTTTTGGGTGTTGACTTTGTATCTTGCTACATTGCTGAATTTGGTGATTAAGGAATCGACTTCTATGCCTCCATTACTCATGCCTGATTTGAAAAATTGAATGCTGACCTGTTCTGTAGCACTCTGGACCCTATGGAGAAGGCTTTTTGAGATGTTAACCTGGACAGGTCTCAGATCCATGGCATTGTCCTGTTGGGTGGTTCTACCTGTATCCTCAAGATCCAGAAGCTTCTGCAGGACTTCTTCAATGGAAAAGAATTGAATAAGATCATCAACCCTGATGAGGCTGTTGCTTATGGTACAGCTGTTTAGGCAGCCATTTAATCTGGAGACAAGTCTGAAAATGTCCAAGATTTGCTGCTGTTGGATGTCACTCCTCTTTCTCTTGGTATTGAAATTGCTGGTGGTGCCATGACAGTCCTCATCAAGCACAATACCACCATTCCTACCAAGCAGACGCAGACCTTCACTACCTACTATGACAACCAGCCTGGCGTGCTCGTTCAGATATGTGAAGGTGAGCACATCATGACCAAGTATAACAACTTGCTTGGCAAGTTTGAACTCACAGGCATAACTCCTCTACCCCGTGGTGTTGCTCAGATTGAAGTAACTTTTGATATTGATGCCAATGGCATCCTCAATGTTTCTGTGGTCAATAAAAGTTCAGGAAAAGAGAAGAAGGTTACCATCACTAATGATAAGGGCCATTTGAGTAAGGAGGACATAGAACATATGGTCTAGGAAGCAGAGAAGTACAAAGCTGAAGATGAGAAGCAAAGGGACAAAGTGTCCTCCAAGAATTCATTGTTTTCCTATGCTTTCTGTATGAAAACAACTGTTTAAGATGAGAAACTTCAGGACAAGATTAATGATGAAGATGAACAGAAGATTCTTGACAAGTGTAATGAAATCATCAACTGCTGGATAAGAATGAGACTGTGGAGAAGGAAAAATTTGAACATCAGCTGAAAGAACTCAAGAAAGTCTGAAATCCTATCATCATCAAGCTGTACCAGAGTGCAGATGGCATGCCTGAAGGAATGCCTGGGGGCTTCCCTGGTGGAGGAGCTCCTCCTTCTGGTGGTGCTTTCTTGGGGCCCAGCATTGAAGAGGTTGATTAATCCAACCCAAAATATAGATAATAGCATTTTCCACAACCAATAAAATTGAAGGACCTAAATTTGTAGCAAAGTCAGTGGCACTTATTAAAGTTGAGCTGCTATAGTAAAGTACTGAGCATTCTTAATACTTGAATAATGGAACATGTGCACAGGGAAATATAGCATTGCACTTCAAGCACTGTAGTATAAGTGGAAATGCAACATCTTCAATAAAAATATTTAAATTGGCAAAAAAAATCTACAAGATTCCTGTTGAAATTTTTAGAGTTCTCTATGTAGAGTGTCATGTCTCCTGCAAATAGTGATAATTTCACTTTCAACCCTTAATCCTTTTATTTCTCTCTGTTGTCTAATTACTCTGGCTAATGTTTCCAGAAATATATATATAT
>NW_004524622.1:13455250-13489340 GCF_000260255.1 Octodon degus
GGGTTCTCGGAAGTCCCCAGAAATTCCTACTTGGTGGGAGGGGTGGGGAGGTACGGCAGAGTGGTGGGGGGCGGCCCGAGGGGGTGGGAGAGGGTCCGGCCCACATTGCGCCTGGGCTGGGACTGGTCCCGCCGGCGCAGGGTAGCAGGAAGCTCCACACACTCACCGGACCTGGGCTAGGACTGGGTCTGTTCCTGGTTCTTTTGATGTTTTTGTTCCTGGTTCTTTTGCATTACATTTATGGATTTGCATATGTTGAAGCATCCCTGCATTCCTGGACTTAATCCCACTTGGTCATGATGTATAATCTTCTTGATTATATGCTGTACTCTGTTTGCTAGTATTTTATTGAGCATTTTTGCATCTATATTCATTAGAAAAATTGCCCTGTACTGCTCTTTTTTAGTAGGATCTTTCTCTGGTTTTGGAATCAGAGTGATACTTGCCTCCAGGAATGAGTTTGAGAGAATTGTTTCCCTTTCAATTTCATTGAAGAGTTTGAGAAAAGTTGATACTAAATCTCTAAATTTTTTTGTAGAATTCTCCTATGAATCTATAAGAACCTGGGCTTTTCTTTGCTGGTAAATTTTTTATTATATTTTCAATTTTGTTTCTCCTTATTGGATTATCCAGAGTGTATATCTTCTTGACTCAGTTTTGTAATTTCATATCTATCTAGGAAACCATTTCCTCTGTATTTTCCATCCTGTAAAAGTAAAGATTTCAGAAGTAGGTTTTGATGACCTTCTGAATTTCTCTAGGGTTTGTAGTGATTTTGCTTTTTTAATTCTTTATTGTATGAATTTGATTCTTTTCTTTCCTTTGTTTGATTAGGTTGGCTAGTGGTTTATCAATTTTATTTATGTTTTTAATTAATTTTATTGAGAAATAGAATGAGACAGTTTCAAAACAGGTTAGTAGGACAGTTACAATAATTAATACATTGCATATTGTTGTCTTCATAGTAGTTATTCATAGTACAAGATGCAGACATGATATCCCGTCCAAATACTATTAGTATAAATCTTTCTTCTCGCTGAATTAAGAGAAAGTAGCTGCATATCTATCCTATTTTGTATATACAGATACAAAATAGTCCTTCATTTATTTCCCCTTTTTGTTTAGTTTTGTCCGAGATGGGTATTCCATTGCCATTTAAATACTGTAGGTGCATGAATTCAGCAAAATAATCCAATATAATCCAGTAGTCTGTAATAGTAGTGTGTTATCCATAGAAGTTGTTGACTTGAGCTTTTTATAGCTGAGCATATTAATATGGCTTTCCTTTTTAACCTCTTTTTTTATACTTTTCTGCTGGATGGTTAAGACCAAGATAAAGCAAGACCTATATAACAAGACATGTAACTTTTGTATATGATAGGGTCAGTCAAATTCCCTCAGGATTGACCCTGAAGCCCTGTACCACAGTTTGTAGATTTCCTGTTCCATCTTATGGCTAAGATGTTTGATATTCAAACAGATAATGAGGTTAAGCTCAACTGCCTATTTTATAGGGCAATAATATCATGAAGCTTCTCTTCTGGAGGGTGAACAACTTAAGTTTGCAGACCAAAACTTAGAAAAAAAGGAGCTGCAAGGACAGCCAACATTTTGGCCCTAGCTTTCCAAGATCAGTGAGGACTCAGGACATAAGAGAGCCTGTACTGTAACATCCTGTAACTAAATGATGTCCCAAGTAATCTGATCAAGGAGATTATGGGGCCACAGAGGAAAGTGATTGACAATGTAGAGTATGCCTAAGGAAAGTCATGGAGAGAAAACTTTCTCTCCGGCTTTCACAGAGAGCAAATTGTTCAAGCAATGGCTGTGACTCATCCACATGGCTGACATTATTTATGCTTTCAAAGAACAAACTCTTTGATTCATTTATTCTTTGTATTGTTTTCTTTATCTCCAATGCATTAATTTCTGCTCTAATATTTATAATTTTCTGCCTTCTTTGGGCTTTGGGCTTGACTTGCTCTTCCTTTTATAGGTGCGTGAGGTAAAGTTTAGGGTAGTTTGTTAGGGCTTGTTCTGTTTTCCTAAGTGTGAATTTACTGCTATAAATTTTCCTCTTAAGACAGCTTTCTTTGCATCCCACAGGTTTCAGTAAGTTGTATTTGCATTTTCATTTGATTGTAAATATTTTTAAATTTCTTCTTTAATTTCATCTGTCACCCACTGGTTGTTTAGGAGGTTGTTACTTAATTTCCATGCTTTTATGGTGTTTTTGCAGTTTCTTTTGTCAATAATGTCCAGTTTTATTGCACTGTCATCAGATAGTATGCATGAGATAGTTTCAGTTGCTTTGCCTTTTCTTAAGGGTGCTCTGTGTGCTAGTTTGTGGTCTATTTTTGAGAATGTCCCATGCACATGCAGCTGAGAAGAATGTGTATTCTGTTGTTGCTGGGTGAAACCCTCAGTGAAGGTCTACCAAGTCAATTTCTTCATGAGTTTGGTTTAATTGTGTTGCTTCTTTGCCTAATTGATCTATCTCTTTGTGACTGGGGAATGTTAAAGTTCCTCATTATTATTGTATTATTACTCTTTACTTTTTTCTAGGGGAGGTTTATTTTTTGTTTTTGGTGCCGAGGACTGAACCCAGGGCTTCCAGATTGCTAGGCAAGCATTCTACCACTGAGCAAAATCCCAAGCCCCTATTACTCTTTACTTTTTTCATTTTTGTTAAACTTTATTTTATGTAGCATGGTGTTCCAACATTGGGTGTATATATACTTATAATTCTGATATCTTCCTCTCTGTTTTTCTTTAACAAGTATGCAGTGACCTTCTTTATCTCTTTGGATGTTTGGTTTGAAGTTGATATTGTCAGCAACTGAGATAGCTATCCCTGCTTTTTTTAAAATTTCCCTTGGAATGGAGGATTGTTTTCCATCCTTTGACTTTTAGTCTATTAATTCCCTTTTGAGTTAATTGTGTTTCTTGTATACTGTTGGATTTTGTTTCTTAATCCACTCTGATAATGTTTCTTTTAATTGGTAAATTGAAGCATTTTATATTGATGGTTATAACTGATATGTATTGACTTATCTTTGTCATGTTATTTTCCTGTTACAGGTTCCATACTTTTTCCTTATTCTTAGTTACTTGGTCTATTTGGTAGGTCCATTCTGTTGTTCTTAAAGCTGTGATCACTTCTGTCTCTTTCTAGAATATCAATCAGTACTCTTTGTAGGGTTGGTTTGGTGGTCATGAATTTCTTCAGTTGTTCTTTGTCATGGAATGATCTGATTTCACCATTGAATTTGATAGACAGTTTTGCAGAGTACATCAATCTGGGTTGGAAGTTATTTTCTTTCATTACCTGAAATACTTCACTCTAATCTCTTCTTTTTCTTCCAAACTCTTCTTGATTTGATGGTTTTTGTTGAGAAATCTGCAGTGATTCTAATGGCTTTCCATTGTAGGTAATGTTTCTTCTCTCTAGCAGCTTTTAATATTCTATTCTTTTGCTGAATTTCTGAGATCTTGATTATTATGTATCTAGGTATAGATTTATAGTGACTATGGCTGTGTGGAATTCTATATGCCTTACTTATCGGTATGTCAAGTTCTTTTCTCATATTGGAAAATTTTTTGCTAGTACTTCTGCAAATAGTCTTTTTATGTCATTTGTGCTGTCTCCCGCTGCTTAATTGACACCTATTATTTTTGTATTATTTTTCTTTGCATTATCTTGTAGTTGCTGAGATGTTATTTCCTGGTTCCTTTTTAGTTTTAAGAGATCTTTTATTTCATGTTCATTAGGGGCAACACTGTCTTTGACGTCTGAAAATCTATCATTAGTTTCATTCATGCAGTTTTGCCAGCTTTCAGTGAAGTTCTTAATTTCCTGGAGAGCTGTTTTAATCTGTTTCATGCCTTCTAGTTCTTTCCTGTAATGTTCATTCAGTGTTTCCACCATTTTTCTATTCTCCTCTATTTTTCTATGTCTTCTTTAACTGTGCTGAGTAATTGTTTTATGACTGTCATTTCTTTTTGGACCTGAGAGATTACTTCTGCTCTCATTTCTTCTATAGCCTGTTGTTTCTTTAGTTCAGTTGCTAACATTCAGAGGTTTGAGATGTGTGATTTCCAACTTGTTGTATATCATTGTCCCCTCAATTTGTTTTGGGTGGGCTAGAGGATTCAGATTGCCTTTTGCTCCTGCACTTTGGCATTTTTTTCCTAGTTCAATTTTATTTTATTTTGAAGAGTAAAAGGAAAAGCAAGGACCAAAATCAGAAACAAAGACAGAAATAGGTTAACATACAACTATACATATGTTAAAGATTTTCAAAATGTTTTGGCAATTTTGAAGCTCCCACTAATCACCCAGAGTCCCACAGGCTGCCCAGAGTCCATCAAAGTTGTTAAATGGCTCCAGGAAAGCTCTACCCTTACATGAACTGGGCCAATAGAATTGTCATGCAGTTTAAAATGATTTTTAGAATGCTATGAATTCCTAACCCTTGGTAGTATAGTATTAAAGAATTACCATTCTGCAGGCACTCATTTAGTTCAGAGTGGAGGTGCTCTATAAGGTGCCTTTCAATTTTAGTTATATAGGTCTTGCTTTAACTTGGTCTTAACCATCCAGCAGAAAAGTGTAACATGAGGTATAAAAAATACTACCATATTAATATGCTGAGCTGTAAAAGGCTCAAGTCAGTAAATTCTGACATTTACCAATTCTGCTGATAATCCAGTACTATTATGGACTATTGGACTATATTTGGTTATTTTGCTGAATTCAAATACCTACAATATTTGAACTGTTATCAAGTATGAAAAGGCCTCTTGAAAGACTTCTCCTGTTACACCCTCTCTAACAGCAAATGAACACCCATCTCTGACAAAATAAAACAAAATAGGGCGATATGAATAAAGGACCATTTAATAGTGAAAAAAAGTATACCTATATACGAAATTTGGGGCTGGGGAGATAGCCTAGTATAATAAGTGCTTGCCTGGCAAGCACAAGGGCCTGAGTTAAATCCCCAGTTCTGCAAACAAATGAACAACCAAAAAAATCCCAAAAAACAAAAAAACAGTAGTTAGGATAGATATTCATCTACTTTCTCTTCAATGAGAAGAAAGGTTTGTACTAATATTGTTTAGACAAACGATGTCTGTATCTTGTCCTCTGAATAACCAGTATGAAGACAACAGTATGCAGTGTACTAATTATTGTAACTGTCCTACCAACCTGTTTTGAAACTTTCCTTGCTATTTTTTCTCATTAAAATGAATAAAAAATAAAAATTTTTAAAAAGATGCCTTATCAACCTGGGTGGCTACTGCTTGGGCTTGTGCTTTTCCTCAACCTGTTAGATTCCTTTACTAGCATTCATGAAATAGGAATCTAAATGAATCTTAGACTAGAATGTAATCTTCTCGCTGAGGTACTTTTAAAAAGTCTTAATTGACAATGGCATTTTTACATTTAACTAAGTAGGTAGTGGGAATAAACATTGTTCAGTAAAATAATGTAATTGATACAAATGTAGTTTTTTTCCCCTAAGAAAATCTATTTCAGTGTATTTAAGGTCAAAGCCAGCATAAAAGAAACTACTAAACAATAAACATTTCCTAGCATAAAAAATTAAATATCAAAAGGAAACTAAACATGCTTTAGACATAAAGGAGCTAGTATAAATTATTACCAGTAATAAAAGAAATGTTCCTCATGTTAAAAATAAATACCAATTAGCTTGAAATTAGATCAATACAAAAAACTGAGAAAAAAGTAATTATTTCATGAACATAAAACATATTTTCCGGTTTCAAAAATATTTCAAACATAAGTAACTGTCTTAAGAAAAGTATTAACACATTTCAAACTGGTAATGTATACAGATAAAAAAGTATGGCAAAAAATAGCATAAATACAAGAGATGTGTATTGTTTAAAACTTTAAAAACAATACAAGAAACTACATGGAGTCACTGATAAGATAGTAAAGAAGATAAACTTAAATCATAATAGCACAGAATCAATAAACAATAATGCAGTGACACAAAGGAGCAAAAACATAAAACTAATAGGAAGATTTATAACCACATATCTCAATAATCGTATTAAACTTAAGTGACCTAAAAGCAATTGTTATCACATGATGAACTCAACAGGTATAATCCAGGCTTTTGCATATGACAAGCAAAGAACTGTAGAGCAAGTGGAAGGGAAGTTGCTCTTGGTGTGGACGATCAGGGCAAGTTGTGCTCAGGGCAAGTCCATTACAACAAAAAATATGGTATGAACCAAAAAGTGGTGTTTCCACATACACAGTGAAATGGTTAGATAACCAAATTAACATAGTATCTCCTATTTCTCTTGTATGTGCAAAAACTTTTTAATCACACTTTGTATGTAAAAAGGAGATCTAAAATTACTGTCAGTAAAATTTCAGTACATACTATTGTTAACTGAAGTTATTTGTTGCACAACAACATTAAATGTTTAGATGTATTCATTCTACATGACTGTACCTTTGCACCCAATGACCCACATTTTCTAATTTTTCCCCCTTTCTACCTTTGGTTACCACTATAATGCTCTCTGTATATATTAAGCTTTTTAAAGACTACAACATGAGTAATATCATGCAGTCTTTTTATTTCTGTTTTGGTGTCTAGTTTACTTAAAGCAAAACTCAGAAGAAAATGAATTCCAATTCTCTGCTGAACTCACTCTCCTAAAAGTTCATACCTCTGTGAGGTTACAAATTATGTTAACAACTATATCCCTGTTCTCCTGGGATCTGCTTTTCTTCAAGGCTATTTTCCTTCCTGTTGTGTTCCTGATAAGAAGTCCGCAATACTTCATGGCATTCACAACGTCCAAGTTTATGACATTTTTCTATAAGACTCAAAAGATTATGGCTTTATTCCAAGGCTAAGTTACAAAACTGTCATTATCTGGAGAACTGCCTTTGTCTCTAACCCCACCTGTTTTTGCACTACTAACTAGGCCAACCCCTGGCCATATGTATAAAACATAAGAGACTTCTTTTGCTTGGTGCTGAGTCGTTTGCACAGTCTAGCTGACTCTGGTTCACCTAATAAAGCCCTTGTGCTCTCAGTGGTCTCTCATGTCTCTTAAATTCTGCAACATTTCTTGGCAACTATGAAGGGATTGGAAATGATAGGTTGGCTGTCTCCTTTACTTGCAGGCCCCTGAGGACCCCAAGCTGTGGGAGTCCTGAGACCTCTGATGCCACATGGTAAGACCAAATTTCAGAGAGAAATGGTCCTCCCACAGCCTGGTGACCTCTCCTCTTCCAGCACAACAGAACCAATGGGGATTCAGGAAGATTCTGGAACAGTGCACTACAGGATCATGGGAAGGTTTGGGGCCCAAAGCAGGGCCCACTCTGGAAGGATGGAAGAGGAGTCTGATCAAGTTCTGGGATTTTACTGAGTAGTCAGGCTCAGAGGAGTCAGATGAAGCCTATATCCCAAGTCAGAGGGACAGGAGTGGCCCACCAGGAAGTCTGCACAAAGCCAATATAAAGTTGGGAAAGTGAATTAGGACAGAGGAAAAACATGAGTCTGTCTGAAAGAATGGAGTAAAGTGTGTGGGGTCACAGGTCCCTTAGGGCAGACTATACACTCTGAGCAAGTGTGGAGCTGACCTGGACTGACAGTGAGCCCTGTAAGTGCTACAGAGGTACATTGTGGAGTCTGAGTTTGGGCTTGTACAAACACTCTGATTGCTAAGTGATGCCCAAAAGCACCCATGAGAGGGACAGCCCAATCAGAAAAAAGCAAAATGATTTAGGGTGTGATTTGCATCACAACTTGGTAGATAGGGAGTATAAGCATTGAAATCCACCCCATTAGAGTGTATGTTACAAAATTTTAAAAGAGTTCATACCTAGTATTATGCAGCAAACCACAGCGGTTGACAACTGGCAAAGGTTGAGAACTCTTTGTGAAATAGATTCAGCCTCCTTTGATGTTGGGTGGAAAGCCAAGAGGATGGTTGATGGGGGACAATGGCTATGTACAGAAAGTGGTAACAGAGATGGAGGAGGATCAGGGCACCCAGATCAGTTTCCCTACATCAACTCATGGCTGAATATAACTCAGACTATACATGGCTTCAACACTGGCTGTATATTGCAAAACACTTGTAGCCCAAGTTGAGCCCACAGGGAAAGAAAAAGAGGAGCTGGCTCTGCTGAGAGGTACAGGGATGAAAGAGAAACAACAAAAAGAGCAAAGGAAACCAGTTCGGCAGGAGTCACTGGAGGAGGCCGGGACCTCTCCCCCTTACACTCTGCTTTGCCCCCTGCTTACCAAAACCAGAGTCAAAACCTACTCATGAAGGAAAAGCCAGAATCCATTCCCCAGGAAGAAGATGAGGAGGGTCCAAACAATCAAAGGAGCTGCCTCTGATTGGGCTGAGCAACACCTTTACAGATAGCCCTGAAAGGCACTAGGGGGCCCATTTATTGTGATAGGGAAGCCTAAATTTAAGTGGGACAACAGAGCTTTGTTTACCATCTTTCTCGCCCACTGACTTCCTTAACTGGAAACACCATACTCCCTCCTATACAGAGAAGACACACACCATTATAGATTTGATGCAATCCATTTTCCAGATGCATAATCCAACCTGGCCAGATTGCAAAACAGCTTCTCCCGATGATTTTTAACACTGAAGAGTGCTAGAGAGTGGCCCAAGTAGCCCTCTGCTGGTGAGAAGACAATGCCCCAACACAAATGTTGAATGTTTAATGTATGCTCAGGGCTAATTCCCAGAGGCGGATGGTAAGTAGAACCCAAATGTTGCAACTCTGTTAGAAAGCTTACAAAATATCGAAAGACTTTCTTATAAGGTCTCAAAGAGGAAAGCAAAAGAGTCACAAATATAGGAAAGATCACAGAAATACTCCAGGGAACTAATGAAAGTTCCAGGTAGTTTTTCAAGAGCCTTGATACATTCAAGCTCTGCACTGTGTTTATCCCTGAGGCTCCTGCAAATCAGCACATGGTAAATGTAGCCCTTATGGGACAGGCACAAGTAGACATTAGGCACAAATTACAGAAGTTAGAAGATTCTGCACCCCAGCTTTTGGAGGTGGCTGGCAAAGTGTACACTAACCATGACTGGGAGATAAAGCAAAAGGCTCAAAAAAAGTATACCTGTTAGCAGCTACACTTGTAGGAAAAAAGAGATCATTAAGAGGTGGAGGCATGAACACAGATAGAGCAAGAGCCAAACTGGGTTGATCAGGATCTACCCATGAAGGGCCAGCAAGATAGTTCAGTGGACTAAGCACCTGCTATGGCTAGCTCAGGAACCAGGGTTCGATTCTCAATCCTGCATGCCATGCTGGTCCTGCCCCCAGGGTGTGCTGAGCTGATGACCAGGTCTGGGCATGGTGGTGCATGCCTATAATCCCAGCACTGGGGAGGCTGAAAACAGGAGGATCACTACCAGTCTGAGTGCATAGTGAGACCCTGTATCAAATATATAAATGAGAAAAAAAAAAGATCTGTCCATGGTCTTTCTCCTACGTAGGTAGACCCCACCAAACAAACTGTGACTGTAATACCCCACAGTGTTTACAACATTGAGGTTTATGACATCCTTTCCCCACAAGATTAAAAAGATTTTATTTATCTTCCAAGGCTAAGTCACAAAACTGTCATTACCTCAGTAACTGCCTTTGTCTGTAACCCCACCTGCTTTTGCACTACTACCCTGGTCAACCCCTGGCCACATGTGCAAAACCTAGAGACTGTCTTTTATTTGGGGCTTAATCCTTTAGTCAGAGTTCAGCTGAGCCAGCAACACTTAAAATCCTCCTCTTTCCCCATGGTCTCTCCCATCTCTTAAATTCTGCAATAACTTTACTTAACATAAAGATTTTTAGGCTTATTCCTGGTTTTGCAAATTGGCAAATGAACTATCTTTCCATAATAGCTATGGTATTCTAATAGGTGTGAGATATTCACTGTTCCTTCAGTTTGTATCTCCCTGATGACTAGTATGATTGAGATACTTTTCACATACTTTGTAGTTGTTTTTGCATCTTTGGAAAAATACATATTCAGGTCTTTGTCCATGTTCAGTCATGTTATTTATCTTTCAGCTATTGAGTTGTGTGAATTCTTTATGTGTTTGGGATGCTAATCATTTATGACCTATAATATTGTTCTCAAATATTTTCTCTTAATATTTAGGTTTCCTTTATATTTTGGTGATTTTTTTTCTACTGTAGTGAGGCTGGAATTTTTTAATTTGGCATATTCTCAAATCTTCAGCCTCATCCCATCTTCTAGTACTTTCTCAATCATATGCGTATACTTCTCCAGTGTGGAGGGACTCTTTTATGTGCAAGCTGCAGTGGGTAATATTTTGTGAGGTCACCTTCATTTCTATCTATACATGAATAATACCTCAATCATTGCTATTCTTAACACCCACTGGGGTGGGCAGCGCTGAAATTGTTCTGACCAGGCTAAACACTGCGTTATGTTGACATAACCTCGCCATGCTTTCTATGGTTATTCTTGGGACAAGGCCTGAAATGACAAGGAAACAATGTTACACTGTCATACAGACTATCTTCTTTTCTCCCCGAATTCTTTTCCATATCTAGGCAAGTATTTCTAATCTTCATTTAACAGAAAGGAAAATTAGCTTTCTTCCAAAGTTTATTTTTACAAAAATGTAAATTCATATTGTTCTAGAGAAGCTAAAAACTTTCTTTAAATGCTATTTCTTGAAATTAAAAATGGTTAAGATTATTGTCTCTGGTATTAGTTAAATTCCAATAAGAAAGTCAATAAATTTTGGGTTGATTTATAATCTGACATTTCTCCTGAAATAATAGCTACTATAAGTTTAATTAACAAAGGACATGGGGAAAAGGAGAAAATAGAAAATGCTTTTGTTGAATACTTTATTTAAATATGTGAAAAAACTTACAAAGCAATAAAAAGCAATTGGATTTTCAATAGAACTAGCACTGGTCTGTAAACAGAGGGTACCATGGTTCTTTATAAATTGTCTTGAATAATATCAATTATTTCATGATAAACTTGATGATAGACATCTAATCCAAACAAAAAGTCTATATGATTGTAGTAGGAAATAGTCTTATGGTAAATGAGATTGGTGATTTTAGATTGCAAAATTTTAACATCTTCAGGATCAGCCAACAAATCCCTTTCACCATTCCAAGTTGCAGTCGGCACATTCATATTTGCTATGTTGTACACTGGAGAAGTTGTCTAAAGAGGAAAAAATGAGTTTAATAGAAAATTATACATTAGAACATTCTATCGATATTTTTACAAAGTGAATTTAAATATTAATCTAAAATAAGCTGAATCTAGTCTATTCAACTTAATGGTGCTATAAAAGCAGAATATATAAGAATAAACACTAAGTTTTACTTGGAAAAAATTCAAACATAAATCAAAACTAAGTACATAGTTTATTCTGAATATTTAAGCTCTAGGTCAGCTCTGGTATCATTGAATTTGATCTTTAAATTTTACTTTAGATTTTTAAATATGAGTAGACAACATCAGACCTGGACTTTAGCTGAGACAGAAAAACATGGTGAAAACTTTGAAGTCAGACAGACCTGGGTTTTACTATTTCAAGTTTTTAAATCACACTTACACTATTCTAGGCATATTTTTAGGAAATTCTAAATTGTATTTTGCTATTATATGTGTTTATTCTACTTTCCCAAATAGGAAAACTGGTTTTAGAGTCAATAAACGCATTTTGTTTTTTACTTCCTATGTACAAACACAATACTTTTCCTCGTGAAAGATAATGAAATTCCTTTACTGTCTTTCTGTGGGCTTATCTCTGATAATATTAAAATAAGTAGAAACATGGAAAAGCTGCTTTGGTTGGCTTTTAACAATATAAATTCAAATCAATATGACTATCATCGGCCAGTTCTTCTCAGGGTGTTATTACACTGTGAAGATTTACAGATAACCCTGGATCTGTAACACAATAATCTGAGCTGATTAAGAAGTGTGTTTTAGTTTGCACATATTTGTATACCTGATTAAAATGAACCAGGTTAAGTTGAGGACTGCCCCAGTCAAAAGCTTTCAAGTCAGTAGAGTCTAGAAGCTGAAAGAAAAAAAAAAAAAAACAAGTGAGGCCACATTCATCTGTTCATTATGGCAGCAGCTGATGCAAGTTAGATATGTGTTGCACAAATGCCCCATTGTACTGTGTCTGCTGATATTTATACCAGAAGGCTTCTTTGCTTCTCCCTTCCTTTATGCAAAATGTAAAGGGTGATGGGGAAAGGGGTAACTAAATATAGGATTCTGTCCTCTTCACACAAACACACACTCCCAAATCTTCCTTTCTAAAGGGGGTCTGTGAGCCTGAGGCAACATTAGGCTTCCTCAGAAACCCTCAGCTTCATCAACAGACTACTGACTTCAGTCCTTACCTCCTTTCTTAAGTTTCTCAAGGTCACCACTACTGTCTGATGCAAGCTTATTGGACTCAACCTGATTATGCCCATTTCCCTCTGCTTATGTTTTCATTGCAAGAACACCAGACTGAGGTTACCCATGTCCTTTGGATTTCTAAACTTTATAAGACTCAACATCTTCCTCTTTCCAGTTCTCCTCAACTCTTAAAACTCCATCATCAATGATGTATCTTAAATCTCTCCTCTGAATGGTTCCAGTCTCTTTGCTTTACTGACAATCTCCCCCTGTAGATCTTCAAAATGGGTTGCCCCTCCATATATCAGGTACAATTTGTGGTTGAGTATAAGTTATTCCCTTTGTCACTTATTGCTTTTTTTACAGATAATTCTTACCTTCTCCCCCCAAAAGAGAACTTGTCTTTCACCCTGCACAACTATTCATCTATGACTACATCATTTTGTTACTGCAATACCTTCATAGTCTAGTTTTTATTCATTCTCTTTTGTGAACATTACCTACTAATTCTCTATATCACATTAACCTCCACAATCCTTCAACTCTGCCAAAATCTTGAGTTCATCCATCCTTCCAGTTTTTTTTACTGTATCTTATTCCTTCTTCAATCTCCTATTTCTTTTTCTTACCACACTGAAATCCTACAGTCAATCATTATGATGACTCTCTGACATTTACTCAGCACTTGCCCAATTCTGTTGTTTATAAAAACACAACCCACAAAGCTCAAATTTTCTGTCCACTATATGCCTACACTAAAGAGACTGAATAAAACTGGAGGAAAGCTAAAGCCTACACATATGTAATCACTTTAAACTTGTGATTACAAACCTCATGTAGGCATTCTGGATCAGCAATCATGTCATAATCCCCACCTCTGCCCTCGGTCTTCTGGATAACTGCTAGGGCTTACATCTAACCCCCAAGTCTCTTATATTCAGAGGTAGGGCTTTTGGAAAGTAATCATGGGGTGCTCTGCTCATTGATGCATTAAGAAATCTATGAGTCTATGACAGAATGTATTACTAGAAGTGCAGCCTTGTTGAAGGTGGGCCACTTGAACATAACCTAAGACATATTCTTGCCTCTGCTCCTTTCTTTTCTCCTGGTCTGCCATGAAATGAGCACATCTCTTCTGTCATGCACTTCCATCATGATGTTCCTGGCTTATAGCCAGTCAACTATATGTGGACTGGATCCCCTGACTTGTGAAGCAAAATTAAACCTCTCCTCCCTTTAACTGTAGGTGTTGGAGATTTGTCTCAGTGAGGGAAAATGATTAAAACAGAAAATTGGCACTGGAGAATTGGGGTCATTGTTGTGACTCTATCTAACCATCTGCTTTAGAAGCTTTTGGATTGGATTGTGGGAGGAATACAGAAAATTTTGGAGATGTGGGCTCAGAATGCTGTAAACATATCTTGATGGGTGATTCAGGTCATCAAAGGCAAGGCTTATAAGGTTTCAGTTGGGAATTTCTCATGGAATGCCAAATACCAACTGACTCCCTGTTGCTCATGTATTGCCATTTCTTCCTACTCTGTTTCTTCCTCTTCACTTCAGACACATTTTCTTCATAAGTGTCTCTAAGGGAGGCAATATATGATTCTGAGGGGTATTCATAAGAAATGCTCGTGAATAGGGGTTTTCATTTGGCTCCTTCCTCTGTCTGGAATGCCATTCATATACTGTGACCTGAGTGTTTGTGTCTCCCCCAAATTCAAATGTTTAAATCTTGACCACCAAGGTGATAATATTATCAGGTTTGGGCCTTTTTAAAAGTAAATTAATGCACTTATAAAATAGGACCAAATAATATTTTTCCATGTATGAATGGGAAAGCAACTCCTTGCCACCCAATGAAGCTAGCCAGTTCCTCAACCTTGGACTTTAAAGCTTGGAGGATTGTGAGAAAAAAAATCTGTATTATTTATAAGCTATATAACTTACACTTTATTATAGCAGACTGAGATACATCAGAAGTCCACCTGGGTAATTCCTTCAGCTTCCTCAAACCTTCCTCAAATATCAGCAACTCACCGAGGCTTGCTGAGCAGTAGTCTAGAGCCTGGACCTGAAGATGCCCAGTGAATAACTAAAAGCAGGAGAAATCTGGCATCTCTGTCTTCATTTCTTGCCTCCCTTATTATCTTAAAACCAGTCTGTTCTGCATGTAAGCATGTTAATCACTTAGGGAGCATCAGTAATACAAAAATTTATTTGCCCTAATTTTTTTGCCCTATTTACCCAAACAGGAGTAATGAAAGTAATTTTCAGGATTTGCACAGATATTCATTTTCTAACTTCTACAATATCCAGTTCTAAAACACCTGGTGCAATGCCTAGCAGTTTCCATCCATTGCCCTCATCAGCAGTGACCCCAGATTCCAGGAAAAATAAGCTTTGTCTTACAGAAAACCCCATAATGAGGTCATCCCCCAGCAGGATCAATTGCTGACAGTGGGGACTTAGGCTTCCCTCACCAAGCAAGAACAATCATGCTGTGGGAAATGAAACACCTCACAAGCTTTAAGAACTCGCCTAGAACTATGAAACTAGGCCTGTGTTAATGATGAAACAGACCCCAGTCCACCATAGCGCTCCATAAGACTGGCCCCGTGTTTGGCTGGCAGACCAGTCAGAACCACTTCAGGCCTGTGGGTTCTTCTGCTCCTCAAACTGAAGCCCTTCCGAATTTTTCCCTTATTTTCCTTTGTAAGGGGCGGGGGGCTAGCTTGATCTTTGTTAGGACATACCCTTCCCTTTCATTTTCTTATACTTTCCAACTAAAGCTTTTACCTGTATATTCACGCTGACCACCTCAGTTTTAATTTTCACTAGCACTGAAGCAAGGGCAGAGCTAGACAGTGACAACCAACACCCTCCAGAGCCTGATTTCTCTACTCAAACTAGAACCCACTTCCCAGCAGGCCTACTCCCTTTTTCTCCTATTCTTTTCCTCATCACTTTCCCATAGCTTCCATCCCTTTGTAATGTACTAAATTACTTATTTGCCATGTAAATATTTAATCCTTATATACCCACCAGATTTTAAGTTTAAAAATAGAGCAATAAACTCATATGATAAGTGATCAATAAATATTATTATAATGTATATATAAATGAAAATTATGTGTAGATTTCCCTAATGTAGCAATCACTGGGAATAAACTAAATCTAAATCATAATATTTTAATAACTTATATCAAACAATTATTTCATAAATCTGAACAAATGTAAACACATATGAACATTGAGACAGCCTTGTCCAATATAACAATGATAGTTTAAAATTATTTAGGCTTCGTTAAGGTTAAAGAATATTCCTAATTATTATTCTGTTTAATTCTCAAAATATTTTTGTTAGGACACAGAATCATTCCATTTTAAAAATCAGGAACAAATTCAGAATGGTTAAATAAGTTGCTCAATATCTTGTTGCCAAAAATGTTTAAAGAAATAATATAGTGTTTGGTCTTTCCTTCTCAGGAAAAGGTTCTTTCTACTACATTATCCTGGCTTTCAAATTTAAGATTACATTCACATTGGACTTTTCTCTTTATCAATATCAGTCATTGAATAGATATTAGTTAAGTATATACTATATGCCAAGAACTGCTGGCTTTGGAATTACAAAAGTATACAAAGCCTTCTTGTACTCCTGAAGCAGTTTACAAATACACGGAGGAGCTCTGCTGCCTTGATAAAGTGTTTCAGAGCAGGCATCAGGAGAACTAGTCTCACCTTTGAGCCTGTGGTCAGTTAATGAAGGCTGCAGGATAGAATTTCCCTAGTTTATTGTTCCAACATTTTCTTCTTTGTAGAATGTAGAGTTACACTGTTCTATCATTAATAAGGTTAGCAGATTTAATAGACTATGACATTAACACACTTCATAAACTATAAAGAATTATACAAATATGGAGTAATTTCACTTTATCTTTCTAAATGTGTCATTCTATGGCAATAAAGCTGACCCTAGAGTGATAAAGCAGGCTATAAGTATTATAAATTATATACAAATATGCTTTAACACTTATACCTGACTCCAGTGGACCATATTTTGAACAGATGTTCCTGATGGATTATGTGAAAAATATATATCCAAACGACTCTAAGGGGTAAGCAAAGTATTTTTATACTTAGTTCAGTCAGATAAAGCATAATTTTGATATTTAACAAATGAAATAAAACTGGAAGTCATTTTTAATTCGTAATATCCATTAAACAAGTCCAATTATATTTTAAATATAAAATATACTTATTAAATTATAAATATTTTATATAAATGCAGAAACCATCATTAGATTTCTAAGTTATTTTGTGTCACTTCATGAAAATAATGAAGATTTAGACACACAAACACATGCACGCACACACACGTGACATCAAGGAACTGACAAGATAGAAATAAATTAACAGGATAGAAAACAATTAGCCTCAAAACCAGAGAAATGAAAACATTGTGTCCTTAAAGTTTCTTGCTAATACCAAGGACTTTGATATTTCATTCTAAGATGAATTCACTGAGGAAAATAAAAATTAATGACCAGAACCTGCCAAGCTGGAGGATTCAAAAATGAAACACTGTCCACAGTCAATGTGGACTCCAAATTCTATATTGCTCAACCTTAGTCAGAAGTATATCTGTTATTAAGTTGATCTACAATTTAAATTTTTATTTCCTTTATAATCTCTGAGAATAGACATACAGTTGTCTTATATCGGAGTGAACTCTGTCTCCTTAAAGGCAATAATATTCCTTCCCAGAAGAAAATGCGAACGTTTGTCTTATTACTAATTTATGAGTACAAATAAATTTTAAAATTAGTAAGTCCCACTCAGTTTCAGAAAAGAGAAGTTCATGAGACTAGGTACTAAATAAAAATAGGCAGAAAGGAAACCTAACAAATATCTTGGATGCTATCAGAAGTGAACTATAAAGAAATTAGCCAGGCCTCCAGAAATTGAAATGGCAACTGCTACAGGATCTGAACATTGAGGGAAGGAAAATACTAGAAGAAAACCATTCATTAATTCCAATTTTCATTCTAAGGTGTTGTCCAAAGTAGTGGAGCAAAGCAGACAAGAGAGTGGCAGTCTTACTGAGTAGAATGAAGAAAGATCAGAAAGTCTGGCTGCTGTACAGTTGCATTTTAGTTATCAGATTATGAAAACACAAAGACCCTTGAATTAAGGAGAATTGGAGGGGATTAAAAGATAAATAAGCCAAAACTCTTAAGTGGGAGGTAACTGCTGTGATTTCAGTGTGCCTTCTAAAACTCAAGCTGAAACTGGCTTGTCATATGGTAATCTTGGGAACTGAGACTTCTGTCTAAGACACACATACTGAGCACTGTATATAGTGTACACTATTTTCTTTGTCTCTGTTTATCTCTGACCTATATATTGCAGTCTTTCATTCTCTGTTTTTCTCAAAGTATCTTAACTCCTACTGTGCTAAAGTAAGATTTTCAAATCACAGTTGACCCAGGGTAAGTGAAACCATAGAAAGTAACACCACATACATGGGTAGATTATTTTTATAGTCAAATGACCAAGAAATGAAAAAGACAGTACTTGAAATTTAAAAATGCATCAGGTGAGTTTAAAAGTGGATTAGAAAGGACAAATACAAGTTCCTAGAAAAATATTCAAGCTTTGGCATAGAAAAAATAAAATAGAGCAATCAATGAAAGACAATGGGCACTCTCAGACGGTCCAATATTTATGTAACTTGATATGTGAAATCAAAAAAGAGAATTAAATAAAAAATTGGTGAGACATTTCCAAATTTGACGAAAGAAGTTCAGTGAACCCCAAACAATATAACAAAAAGATCCCATCTATGCCTAGGTACATCATAATCAAACTGCTGAAAAACAAAGATTTAAAAAAATAAAGATATCAGAAAAAAAAGATACATTAAGACACATTACCTTCAGCATAATAACTATGAAACTTTGAAAACCAGAGCTAGGAAAAAGATGTCTTTAAGTTATGATAGAAAAAATTAATACTCCTAAATAAAATAAAAATGTACGCTCCTCCAATAAGTAAAATATCTTTAAAAACTGAGAGGATCACAGAATTATTCTTATTGCTGGTCCAGCATCAGAGGAAGTTGGAAGTCACCACTCCATCATAAAAAGTTAAACATCTGAAAATCAACAGCTCCTTTTAGGGCCATCCACAAACTGACATGACAGAATAAAACTAGAGAAACAGGCAGGTGAATACAGAGATTCACTGCATAGTGTATCAGCAACTCATAAACAGAAACCTCATTAAGAACCAAGACAAGGGCTGACCAAATAGCTCAGTGGATTAAACTGCCTGCAAGCAGGCGTAGGGGCTAGGGTTCAATCCCCAGGCCTGCTGTGCCCTGGCTCTGCCCCCCACCATCTCCCTGTCCCTCTACTGGGGTGCGCTTATACTGCAATTGAGACTGGGTGTGGTGGTGGCACCTGTAATCCCAGCTCTTGGGAGGCTGTAAACAGGCAGATCACTATGAGTCTGATCTAGTAGTTGGACCCTGAGCATCCTGTAGAGAAAGAAACAAGAATGAGGACAACTGTAAGAAAGGTGAACAGTAAGTAATAGGCTCAAGTCAACTGATGCAAGGTTAACTATACTATTGCTCTTCTTTTTCCTAAATGCTCTCTGTGAAATTCTTTCACTTCTAACATTCTACAATCTAAAATGATTTAAGGTAGAGCTACAGTACAATCTACAACACTACCAACTTCTGTCCTAGAAGAAATTCTCATAAATACAAAAATATAGTACTAGTAAACTATATTACACAAAATATAGAATGAATAATTAAGGCAAGTGAGAATAAAGACTACTATTGTTTTGATTTTTTTCACAGTAAGTGCATTCTATGTCAAAAAAGTACATTTCTCCCACTTTCTGGGCAAAGGTTCATTTTTTATATTGTGAAACATTTCTTTCATATTCCTGCAATTGTCTATATAATTCTCAGGGAATGAGAAAACACTTTCATGAGACTGAATAAAATCAACATGTCCTCATGCCATGAAAATGTAGTTGTAAACTATGAAATACCTGTATTTCTCTGAATGTGTTAATTAGGTCTTACTGAGAATTTCTGAAAAGAACCAGACACCATCCAATGCTGCAGTTGCTTATGTTAAATCTGGGCTTCTTATTTAATGCTCCCCGAAACCTTAGAATGAATGCCTACAGAGGATCACTACGAGTCCAATCTGTGTAGTGAGACCGTGTAGACCCTGTACTAAATACATTTTTAAAAAAAGAATGAATGTCTACAGCTTTAAGAGAACACATATACAATCAGTCCAACAACTCTAGATAATAGTAGTTTGAGCACCACAATACTCTTGAGAGTAACAATGAATGCTAGAAGCTTTGTTACTTGACAGGCACTAATTCTAATTATGAAATAATCAACAAAGCAGATGAGGAGTGTTAAGTACCAGGGCATAAAAAGAGGAGTTAAGGAGACTAGATGACTAGACTATCTAAATACAAAAAAAGTCAGGAAATTAAGGTCCAATTTAGGAAAAGCTACTGAAGATACTCACCAGAGCAACTGCTCTCTGGTCTTCACAGATAGCAAAACAATATGGAACCAAATGCTCATGCAAATTAGTTGTACAATGTTGCTGTAGTCATAAAATCAGGCTAAGAATCCCTTTGCTGGTATACATAGTACAACTTGTGCATATAGACAAGTCATAGACAACACAGTGCACGACATAAGCACTTAAAGCTACTTTCTACAATTGGCAAAAAATACATTAGAAGCACAACTTGTTCTCACCATATTTAAGTTCTCTCGGTCATATCCAAACATCATAAACAAAGCGTGGAGGCAAATTTTATCAAAACTATGTAATGAACAGAATTTTGAACCAATAAAATTGTTAAATGAAGTTTTAGGTAGGAAGTCTTTATTGCCAGAAAAAGCCTGTAAAATAAATTTACTCACATTTAGATGACCACAACCATTTTAATGTAGCGATTTCTTACCTAAGAGCTTATCATTTCTGACACAGGATCTAGCCATGCTCCAGGTAGACCTTGAACTCTCTGTAGCCTGGCTAGCCTCTAAATTACGATCTTCCTTCCCCAGCCTCCCATAGTACTAGGACTACAAGTGTGCACTGCCGTGCCTGGCTAAGGCCACAATCATGAATTAAGAAATTAGATGATGAATTTACTAAATATGCAATGAAATGAGTTATCTCATATTAATTTTTAAAAATTACATGAAAGAAAAACCTTGGAATCAGATGTAGAGATGGTTCTCACCACTGGGTTTTCTCTCACAATGCATTATCTAAAGATGTAACAAGTAATATTTTATTCCTTTGTAGAAACAAAGGCAAAGGTCTAATGAAAATGAAACTAAAATCCCAATTCAAAGATGTGGCTGTACAGACATAAATTGAAAGCACAACATCATTGTTACATTAGGTTATCGACTACACAAAAGAAAAGTAGAACATACCTTGATTATTGACTTCAGTTTGTATGCCATTTTAATTAAAGGGCATTTTGTGTGTTTAACAGAATACACTGGTGCTAAAGCAAAAAATACTTTAATTTTTTCAGCTATCTTTGGTATTGTAGAAAATGCTATGAAAGCTAAAAGAAAATAAAAATTATTTGTATTTTGTATGGTGTAGTAAACTATTTTTAAGCAACTACTAGAGGTAAAATGACCTCACAGAGACTAAGAGTAAATTTTTTTAAAAAACCCACGCATTTGAATGACTAATTTACCCATTTCTTAATTCATTTATCAAACATTTTTGGCCACTCAGTGGCATTATTCTGACCACAACATATTGCTGCTAATTAGAGTTGTAGAAAGACCTATAAAGGATGATAATTTAGTAATGAAGCACACTTGTAACAAAACCAATCAAAATCAAGATTAATTATATTGAATAAAAATTAGAAATATTGACCACTTGTATAACTAGCAATGTTAAAAACGATATTAGTAAAATTTTCACAGGTGAATTTCACACTTCAGGTGAGTCAATAAACAAAATAATTTTTATTTATGTACTTATTTATTTATTATTATTTTTAATGTATTTCATACAGGATCTGCAGGGTCTCACTACACAGATCAGACTCTAACGATCCTCCTGTTTTCAGGCTCCCAAGCGCTGAGATTACAGGTGCACGCCACCATGCCCAATCTCAGTTGCTGTCTCAGTGTGCCCCAGAAGTGGGCCCAGCACAACATGCCAAAGTTTGAAGCCTTGTCCCTGCATTTGCCTAAGCAGGAGTTTTAATCTGCTGAGCTATCTGGCTGGCCATCACAGTCAATAAATATAAACTTTAAACTTTATTTTTCATATATTTAAAAACTTCTTGCCTTCTTAGGATACAGAGGATAGCAAACATTATATGAAATAATTGTTTAAAGTTGTTAACATGAAGAATAGCAGTATATTCTTTAGCATACCAATAGTAGTACCCTGTGAATGCCCTATATAAAATATTTCTTTTTGTCCTGTTTGCTTCACAATGAAATCAATTGAAGCTGGAAGGTCATATTTAGCCATCTCATCAAAACTACAAAAGAAAAAAGGAAATAAAAATTGTACTACTTGATAATGTTAAATTAACATTTGAAGATACTCAACAGGTAAATGAATAAAGCCAATTTTCAATTGTATTTGAATACGATCAAGAAGTTATATGATATACTGTACCTACTGAATAGAAACTTCTGTAGGGAAACCAAAGTTAAGGAACTGTAACTACGGGCAGTCTTACAAACACAGTTGTAAGTACAGTGTGGTAGAGCAATACTTAAGTCCCCAATTAATAAAGCAAATAAAAATAAGGATAGAATCGGTCAATAGGTTAAGAAAATATTAAGAAATAAAATGTGTTCATGAAAAACGAGTAATAAAGTCATACTCAAACAAGTATTCCAATTATCAAAATTTACATAAATTTCAAATGTACATCAATTTTTATTGTATGGAAAGTACTGACTTGAGAAAATAGTGCTCAGAAAAAAATGAAATGCTGAGTGGGTTTTTAACATGAAACAAAAGGTTACATAATCTGTACCTGAAAGCCCAGAATTCTTGAGAATCTGCTTTTAGGTGTACGTGTTTCCTGGACCAGGTGCTTCCCCTGCTGTTCCCCATCCACACATCATAACCAGCGTCTGCCAGGATGAAGCCTAGGCTGTTGTTGGGAAGGTTGGAAACCCAGGTGGTGGCAGATGTAAGCAAACCATGTTGCAAGTACACAACAAGCCTTCTTGCTGGGGAAAAATTGCAAAAAATTTTTTAAACCATGAAAATCTTTTATCTGGTTTTCCCACCTTTACATTTCATAAAGCAATTCTATGGTTACATTTTCACACACATATTCAATATTGATGCCATGTTGTATAGCCACTCTTTTAGGCATCTGACTTCCAAATATTCTGTATTTCCAAGGGTTTTGAAAATTATTATATTGCGAATAATGTAATTTTGTCTACAAGAGATTCCCCACATTGGGGCAGGAGGGAGATAAATCTATACCTTGACTAAAGACACAAAGGAGGAAAATGCTAACTCCTTTGCTGCATGGTTTGATGACTCTGATATGCTTTGTGTTCTGTAAGAAGTGAATGCACCAGCGTGAGGCTGGATTTTAGGTAAAACTGCAACTTTTCTTAACTCCTTCCTTGGCTCTTTTCTGTTTCACCCATTACCTTTCCCTATGAATTCTCTCAAACAATTATGTGCAGGAAAATCTGTATCTTGAAGGTCACCGTGGAATCCCTTAAAATTTTTAGTCCATTTCTTGGAAGTTAACCTAAGAATTACCACTGTAGTCAAGGAAGCAGACATTTCAAGATGAGATTATGGAGTTGAATTACTTTCTGCCTGGGTGGAATGTTGAAAGAAACTAGCACTACAATGGCTAGAATATCATCTGTAGTGAACTAGGATTAAATCCAAAAAAAGATTGAATGGTTTTTATAGTGTCTCTGACAGTTTTGAGATACAAAGGATATGTAATTATGAGTTCTGTGGGACTGGGTGGTCATTGTTGAGTGCCAACGTTTTGAAGAAAACAAGTAACAGACTCAGGCAAAAATCACCCATGAAAGCATAATGTGAAAGTCTTAAGGCTTCCTTGGTAGCACCTAACTACTTGCATGTCTTACAGTTTGAGGAAAAATTGAGTTGAAAGTTTTGGTCACAACTTACTATTTGTAAGAGTAACAGATCTGCAGAAAAGCAGAGTTCTTAGCACTGGGTATAACTTATTTTATATTTAGGATATGATAGGTCAAAACTGGGCCTCTGAGACTTAATGTATTAAGATGAGTATTTCTGGGAAGAATTTCGGAATCATCAATCTCAGATTTCTCTTAAATTACAAGGCTCTCAGTACAAACCTTCTGCAGTCAGGCATTCTTAAACATTCCATGCTCTTTTAACTATGTGTGCATATGCACAGTAACTTTGATCTGGTATAGATAGGTTTGCCAGCGAGGATGAAAACTTGGTTTCACCCCATCAGGTATTGTGGAGGAAGTAATTGTGACCTTTGTGTTTCTCTCTAAAGATTCATCATTGCTCCTTTCTCTGCCAAAATTTCCCTAAATCAAAGAGATTCTGCATTCGTCTAGGGATAATCTGTGGGCAGTAATTAGCCAATATGGAATGCAGGAAATTGATTCCTAAACTTCAGAGAGTGATCAGCTTTTCAGAGATACTCATGAGATTCCCCAGGGGCTCTTCTGAAATCACTAAACTCCAGCAGAATCATACCCTTCCTTAGCTGCTTCTCTTACCTGATTCTAATTCATACATTACTTACTTTTGACAGTGCTCTAACAGTAGAGCACTCTAAGGCACTTTGTGTATTTTACTATTATCTTTATATATTTTATTAGAGTGCTTGCAAAATGAAATCACATTATGAGGGGTATTTACTATTATTATGTGAGAACTTTGAAAATTTTCTCCCTGTTAGATGTGATCTTTTCTAAATATCCCAAGTTACATTAATTTAGGTTGCTTCAAATTAATTTCCCTGAAGTGTACTTTAATGTTTGAAATAAAAGCTTGAGAGAATGTTCTATAATAGAAGAAACAGCATTTCCAAGAAGAAAATCTGAGGAGAAAAAAAAACTTGGATTCTATTTGGGCAATTAGATAAGAAAAATAATCTACTATATATTTCAGCAGTATATGGTGGATCTAGGATTACAGCCCAGGTCTCCTAACTATTCTAGTGCATTTTACACCACATTGCTGATATTGTTGGAAAACAGAGCCATAAAGCTGTTAGCAATTCAGTATCTCCTATTACTAGAGGACAAAATTATAGACACAGGAGGAAATATTTACCAGTCTTTCTTCAAGTCTATAAAAGAACAATGCTGTTGTTTCAGAGTCTTTTAATCTCTCATCAAACAAAGAAATTCTATTGAATCAACATGGATGATGAATTCAGTTGAATGAAAACATAGGATGAATAAATTGTGACCCACCACAAAGTACTTTCAAACCACTGTATGAGTAATAAGCCAGTGGAGAATAAGATTTACTTCTTGAAGTATGCAGGAAGATGCAGGAGAAGTTCACTTAATCTTAAAATCCTTCTCTTTCCTCAGACATATAAAAGGTAAGACATTCAAGCACCAGATAGTCACCATTCTATGTTCAGTTATTTTACCTGAACTACTACTGTTGATCTTCCCATAAGGAATTCTATAAAGACCAAGGACATAGCCATCTTCAGTTACAATATTATACTCTTCATCAGGGTAGCCCCAGTAGGAAATTATTTGGCTCTGGTTAAAGAAAAAAAATCAAACCTTATAGCATAAAATTATTAACTGGATATGTTTAATGGTTTTCCACTTACAACATATTATGCAATTTTTTTGTATTCGCTCTCAACCTGAGGCCTATGTATTTTTATTCTCAATAATTCACTGGTTCACATAAGTAATAAATATTTGTGGAACACTTATTAAGTATGAGTCTTTAACATTAGTGTTTCAAAGATAAACTTTCAAAGATAAACTTAAAAATCTTAAATCGCTAATTTCAAATACATAACTCCAAAACCAGCCCACTAAAATTTTCTTTTCTATATACTAGTCACTTATACTTTATGTGCTCAATCATACACAATTTAAAAATATATGTGTTTCTGTGAATATTTTCATGTATATTCCTATATTTAATTTGAAATTTATCAATTTCTGAGTATATAGAAAAAGCACATATGTCCTCCATGAAGCCATATTCATATATAAAGCATATGCGCTTTTATTACAGAGGTAGAATATGCTGAAAGGGAAATGAAGCTATAGTAGATGAAAAACATTCATTAACCAGTATCAAAATATACAAATGCAGAGTTCGATTGATTATATTTGATTATAAATTCATTAACTTAAAAACTCTAACATTTATAAATAAATAAATTTGTAATTGAAATGAAATTTAAAAACTCTAACATTTAACCTGTAGCATTATCTATTATTTCAGCAATTAAGACGTATTTTTAAAAAGATGAATTTCCTAACAACTTACAATATTCATATTTGCTTCAGGATTTTGTTGTCCAAAGACACCATAAATACTTCCAACAATTAGGATGAAATATATCATTGGGAAAAAGCACCACATTTAGGATCTAAATAAAAGGGCAGAGATTTAGACTACAATAAAATATAAAATATATCTAAAATCACACCAAATAATATTTGTAAAACTACCACAAATAATTATATGAATATTACTATTTTTAAATGAGAAAATTGAGACTCCAAATAAGTAACTTGACTAAAGATATACAATGTATAATGGCAGTTAAGGTTCAGATTTGGGGCTGCTTAGGTTCAGATTTGGGGCTGCTTAATGCCAAAGCCCATACTTTTCCAACGACCCTGTTTTGTTTCTACAAATGTCCATTACATTATTACTTAGTCAAATTCTGAGAGCTTTATTAAATACTGCAAGATAACTGATGTCTGAATTAATGATGCAAAAGAATTTTTGCCAGACTAATTTTTCTTACACACTTTTTAAACATACATTTACTTCATTTTATAAAAAAAGAAATTAATGTATTTGGTACACAGTCTTACTATGCAGCTCAGACTTGTAGTGATCTTTCATTTTCAGCTCCCAAAAGCTGGGATTACAGGCATGTGCCACCATGCCTGGTCTTGGTGGCCTGCTTGGTGTGCCTGGAGCTGAGGCCGGCATGGTGTGTGGTACCCCTGCGGATCGAACCCGAGTCCTGGGACTTGCCTAGGCAGGGGCTTGGACTGTTGAGCTATCTCTGAGGCCCTACTGGAGTTTTTAGATTAGTTTAGTGGTTTTTTTTTTTTTTTTCTAGTAAGAGATGAAGAGATGAAAGGGTCAGATTTGGAAGTTTGGTTAATTAGTCTCTCAGGGTGTAAAGTTTATTTAATTATAAAATTATGAGGTTTGACTCACCTAAATTCTGAGAATCCATAATACTTAAGTTCCTTCTAGGAAAATAAGCAAGAACCATAGAGCCCACCACCTAGATCCCCTAAAAGTGTGACTTTCAGGTCTCATGACCTTTGTCCCAATGAGTCAGATGCTATACCTGGAAAGAATTATGCAGAAGTTATGTCCTAGCTCCTTCATTAGCTAGATGGCTTAAGGCAGGTTACTTAAACATACACCCCTTAGCTACAAAAGGCAAATAATATCTACTTCTCAAGGTTATGATAAATCTGATATTTGATAAATGTGAAATGATACTACCACATACTTACAAGCCTAATTTACATGTACATAATTGATGTATCTTACTTATGTATTAGGCTAGCCTCTGGAAAATATTTCTATAGTTTGGTACAAATTATGCGAATCTGAAAGTTTTAAACTCTATTTTAATATGGTTTATAAATTAATTTTTTAATTTCAATCAAGGCATATGTTTAGTGTAATATCTATGATTCTTATTGAAAATGAATTTCATATCAAAATTAGAGAAGTTTTAATTTCAGTGCATAAGGAAAAATGTTACAGCATTTAAAAATATATTCTAGATACTTCTATTTGGTTGGGTTCATAGAAAGGTGGCAGTTAACACAAAAATTAGACACATTGATCAATGGAATAGAATTGATGATCCAGAAATGACCCTAGGCACCCTCAATTGTTTGATTTTTGACAAAGGATCCAAAAACATACACTGAGGAAAAGACATCATTTAACAAACTGTTTAGAGAAAACTGATTATCTATGTATAGAAATGTAACTCTGGACCATTAACTCTCACCATATATTGAAATAAACATGGATTAAAGAGACCTAGATAGATGAAACTTTTCATTTTATTTTCCTATTGTTGGTTCCCTGTCTTTCCCCTGGTCTTGCCTGGTAAATTAATTGCTGTTTCAACAATTAATTGTTTAATTGCTGGTCTTGCCTGGTGGATTCTTTCTATTTAATTTTTTTGGGCATTGTAGTCCTATCTCTTTCTAAAGTATCTTCAGAATCTTTTAGAGAATTGGTTTCATGGTCATAAATTTCTTCAGTTGTTCTTTGTTATGAGTATCTTATTTCTGCATTGATTTCAAAAGACAGTTTTAGAGAACATCAGTCTATGTTGGGGATTTTTGTGACTTGAAATACTTCATTTCAAGCTCTGCCTGATGTAAGCTTTTTTGCAGAGAAGTCTGCTATAATTCTGATGGGCTTTCCTTTAAGGTGACTTTTTTTTTGTAATAGCTTTTAATACTCTGCTCTAGAATCTCGATTATTATATGCCTTAGTGTAGGTTTATTTTGGTCATTTATGTTTATGTCAAATTCTTTTTTCCATGTGTAGGTCTATTTTGGTCACTTATGTGTATGTCAAGTTCTTTTTTCCATGTTTTCTGCCATTATTTCTGTGAACATGTTTTTATATAGTTTGTGCAGTCTCCTGCTTTCTCATTGACTCTGATCAATCTTGTGTGATTTTTTTTTATCTCATCTTGCAATTGTTAAATTGATTTTTCATGGTCCCTTTTTTTTTTTTTTTTTTTTTTTTTTTTATGGAAGGATCTATGGGATGTCCCGTGTCCCAGTACTAGACTGGACTCGTCGTGATCCACCTGTTTATAGCCTCCTAAGAGCTACCACGCCCAGTCTCATTCACTGTCCCAGCGCGCCACAGGGGTGGGGCTGGCACAGCAGGGCCTGGGATTGAACCCCTGGCCCTGGGCCTACTGGCAGGCGCTTTAATCCGCTGAGCTATTCGTCCAGCCCTGGTCCCTTGCTATTTTAAGAAATCTTTCTTTTTGTGCTCACTCACTACAATCCTGTCTTCTAGATCTGATATTCTACCTTAGCCTTGTTTAATTCAATTGTATATACTTTCAATGCTATTTCTAATCTCCTGGATATCTGTTTGAATCTATATTATGGATTCCATTTCACTTATATGTTTGGTATTTATGATTTCCATAATTTTCCTAAGCTCTATTTTTTTAAATCAGTGTCTACACTAGATTCATCATGGAATCATAAACATTTTTACCTGAGAGATTATTTCTGATCTGGTTTTCTCTATAGCCTAGTTTATCTGGGTTTTTTTCTTCTTTTGTTGCTACCATTTCAGGAAATTCAGGTGGGTATCTTTTGACTTCCTCTATCTCCTTTACCCCTCCATTCATCCGAGGTGAGTTGGTTGGCTGAAGTTGTTTCTGCAACTTGTCACTTGTTTTTGTTTTCTGTGTTTATGCTTAAAAATTGCTTATGGTAGGTATTTTTATCACTAATATCAAGGCTTCCTTAGATGTGTCCTCTATTCCTCAGATGTGTCCTCTAGGTCCCAAGATCCTACATAACCAATTTATTAGGGATGATAATTTACTATGTATTTGGCTCAAGACCTAGTCATTTGGTACTAAACTATGGTGATGATTATGGTTCCAGGCAATTACAGTGTTGTCTTACAAAGGAGAATTATGACAGATGTGACTTCCTAGCTAAAGTAGTACAATTATCAAGAACAATAACATCAAACACAACCTAGCAACTGAAAAGCTATTCTACCTAATAAATTGGTTCCTTTAACATTAGGAGAAAGAGCTACAGTTGTCTAACAAAGCCAACATAAACCAGGAACTTGTATGTTGAGTTTCCCCCTTAGTGTAGTGATTTTAACCCTTTCTTGGGGAGAAGGTTAAGATGGATGGGGGAAAATAAAGAGATTAATGAAGAGAAATATAGTGTAAGCAAGCTTCAGGATAAAAGATGATCATCATACAGTGAGCTAAAATCAAAAGGGGTCAAAGATATGAATATCAAAACAGAAACACTAAATCTGCTGGGAAAGAGAATAGATAGAATTCTTGGAGATACAAATGTAAGCAAAGACTTCATAGAAAAAAACGTTGATTAGATGGAAAATCCTACAAAGAATCAGAAACTTGGATCTCGTTTTATTAAAAAGCAAAATAAAATAAACTATCCAACAGAGCTAAGTGTGTCAAAAATTTTGATATACAAATGATTGATATCTAGATCATATAAAGAACTGAAAAAAATCAGATTCTCCAAATCTAATGACCCAGTCAAAAATGGGCATCTCAGATGAACACATACTTTTCAGATGAAAATGTATAAAAGGGAAATAAATATATGAAAAAATCTTCAATATCACTGGTATCTTGAGAGAGGGAAAATAAGACAATGGTGATAATACATCTCATTCCAGAAAGAATGACTATTATCAAATAACGAAACATTAACAAATGCTGGTGGGGCTGCCTGGAAAAAGGAACGCTTTTTCACTTTTGATGAAAATTAGACTACTGGGCACAGAGGTGGGCCACCAACCTGAGAAGCAATGGTACCTCTCACAGCCAATTTTTTCCCTTTGAATTGATAAGCTAGAAAGATAATTAAAATACTAGTATTTATATACCAATCAAAACTCATGCTGTCCATCTAAAATATGCAAACATGTGTTGCATCAATGGGAAAATCATTCAAATTGAAAAATTACTGACATTGTTGATATATTTAATTACATGAAAATAATACTTAATAATTTCAGTCTAAATGTATACATTGCTTATTATTCAGAGTTCTGAAAACTATGTCAGAGATTTTTTTCTGCATTTTCTTGGCACAAAAATAACAAAATACAGAGAAATGAGAAAATATATTGGGAAATCAGTGTGGAGGTTCCTCAAAAACTAGTACTAGTGGTCCCATTTGCCCCAGCTATTCCCCTTCATTGTATCTTCTTGAAATAATTAAAATACCACAGTGATATACCCACACCCATGTTTATAACAGCAAAGTTTTAAACATCTAAATATTGAAAACAGCCAAAATGCCTATCAACTAATGAATGGATAAAAAAGATGCAGGTTTCTTGTTTTACAATTTAGTATTACTCAGCCATTAAGAAGGATAAACTTGCAACATTTCTAGCTAAATGGATAAACCTTGAGACCATACTTTCAAATCAAATAAATAGGGCACATAGTGTAAATATCAAATTTTTTGGTGTTAGATACTAAAAGAATAAATAAGAACCAAAATGTATAATAGGTATTGTGAAGTAGGAAGAAATTGAAATAGAAAAAGGAATTAGGGAGGGGGTGGAGGAAAGAAAGGAAGGGAAAGGAAAAAAATAAGAATCGGAAAATGAAAACAAAGCTTTTGTAAATAAGGAGGAAAAGAGGTTGGAATGGAATTAAAAAAAGAGGAATCAAGACATAATGGTACGGGTATAAATTCCCTTTGATGAATGTGAGCATTATGTATTCCTGAAATATACCAATAACCCTAATTAAAAATTCAGTTTATGAAATAAATATAGTATACAACTTCCCAATATTTTCTCATTTCTCTGTATTTTGCTTTTTATAACAAGAAAATGCAGATAGAAAGATCTGACATAGTTGTCAGAACTGCGAATAACAAGCAATGCATACATTTAGACTGAAATTATTCAGTATTATTTTCATGTAAATAAATTTATCAACAATGTCAGTAATTTTTCAATTTGAATGACTTTTCCATTGATGTAATATGTTTGCATATTTTAGATGGACAGCATGGGTTTTGATTAGCACATGAACACTAGTATTTTAATTCTTTCTAGCTTATCAATTCAAAGGGAAAAAAATGACTGTGGGAGGTACCATTGCTTCTCAGGTTGGTGGCCAACCTGTCCTGTGCAGGCCCACTGTGTCCAGCACATTGAAGTTCAAAGGAGATGATGGGTCAGAGCAGCACCATCACTGCTGGCATGTGTGGGGCCCTCTTCATTGGGTACTGCATTTATTTGACTGCATTGAGTTGAAGTGATCCCAACTTCAAGAACAGGTTTTGAGTACAAAGAAAGAAACATAAACTTGTAAAGGAGAAAGCTGGACTTTTCAAGATACCTGACCTTAAAGATGCTGGCTGTTCAGAACTTTTTCCTTGAAGAGATACAGCTTGGTGAAGAGTGTGGACCATCGGACAAATGCAATTGCTATATGTGGACAGCCATAGCAACTGCTGCAAGTGTTACAGCAAGCTTTCACAACCAGGGTTCCAGATGTTTCTCACTAAGCTCCCAACCATTAGTCAGAGAATTGCAAATGCTGAGCGCTTGGCTGAAGATGATATGGAGTGAAAACAAATATCAACATAATAAAATTTCAAAATGATTTTAAAAATTCTAAGCTCAGAAGCTGAACAACTAGGGGAATGAAGGCAAATATGCTTGTGAGTGGACTGTCCTACACTGAAATCTACCAAAGTTAATGTTTACTTTGTATAGATCCATTTGTCTATTATTTATTTTTCCCAGTGAAAAGTATATTTTAATAGTTTTTCATTTTAGAAAAACACTATGAGTTGCTAAAGTATGAATTTTCTTTATTCCTTAAGCTTGCAGTTAAAATGTACATATACTATTTTAAAAAAAACTGAGTGCTTAGTTTTAAAGACTAGGCAAAAGGGCTGTAATTGCAGCTGAGGATAGAATACTTGTGTAGTATGCATGAGGCCTTAGGATTGGCCCCAACCCCACAAAAAAGGAAAACAGTGAAAAAGTGCAGGAGAGTGGTGAATGTAAATTTTTAAAGCTAGCACATTTTCTTATAAATGAAAGTTGGATAGAGATTTGATTGTATTTTTTGAGAAGTGTTAAAATGAGACCTATTTACTCTTCCACATCTGTGGCGTGCTGCAGTGCTGTACTAATGGCTCCACTTCTTTCCTCTTTGTTTCAAGCAATTTTATTTAAATCAGTGTACTTAATGTTTCTGGGTACTTATCTTGTCATATTTTAAGTATACATAATTATAAGCATTGCCGGGAATCAGATCCATGTACCTGATCTCACCTGTAGGCTCACCAGTTGTAGTCTGCTCTCTCTCTTTTATAAAACCAGGGAATCAACTTGGGTGATTTTTAAATGTCTCTTTCCATTTCTTCTGTTTTTGGTTCTGTTGAATACCTTCAAATTCACCTCTGCCTAAGGAATATATTTGGGCAACTGGGACTTGCATTTTTTAAATATTCTGAATTTTGCATGCTTGCCTTAGTGCTTCTGAATTGATTTTTTGATTTTCCCTGAAATTGGACAGTTCTGTGGCTATGTAAATTTGAAAATTAATCATTAAAGTAACTGGGATCATCTACCTTAAAAGTCTTTCCTTTTTGCTTTCACTTCTGCACGTTTCAGGATGATTAATTTATCTTATACAGTGAGAAGTAATACTGACTAAAGACTTGACTAGAGCTTGTGGGACCTCTTACTCTCACAGCGACATTATCTGCCCTTTCAGAATTGAGAATAAAGACCATTGGTACTTAAAGGCAAAAAAAAAAAAAAAAAAAGGAAAAAATTAAAAATCTAATTGGAGGCATATTACTAAGTGGAATTACAAAAGCTAGTATTATAACCAGGTCAGTTTCTTTTAAAAAAAAGATTAGAGAATGATTTTATCTCAATTCTCAGAATAAGTAAGTGGCAACTGCAATTTGTCATGGCAGAGCAAAATGGAAAGGCTTTTTTTGTAGTAGATATTATTAAGAGAAAGTTTTAGAGACGAGTCCTAGCCCAGGTCCGGTGAGTGTGTGGAGAGCTTCCTGCTGCCCTGCGCCGGCGGGACCAGTCCCAACCCAGGCGCAGCATGGGCCAGACCCTCTCCTGCGCCATCGGGCCGCCCCCCAACACTCCGCCCTACCTGCCCCACACCTCCCGCCGAGTAGGAATTTCTGCCTACTTCCTGGAACCCCCAGACCCAGTCCTAGCCCAGGTCCGGTGAGTGTGTAGAGAGATTCCTGCTACCCTGCGCCGGCGGGACCAGTCCCAGCCCAGGCGCAGCATGGGCCGGACCCTCTCCCGCCCCCTCGGGCCGCAGCCCACCACTCCACCTTACCTGCCCCACCCCTCCCGCTAAGTAGGAATTTCTGCAGAGTTCCGGGAACCCCCAGACCCAATCCTAGCCCAGGTCTGCAGTGGGAAGGAGCTAACCACAGCAGCCAGGCCTAAGCCAGACACAGCTGGATAACTCCAAACTCTGTGGAGCTCCACCTGAACTTCAGTATGTGTAAAGGTTATAACTACAGCAAAGATCTACAACAAAGGGCAGAAGACAGTGCTACACAAAAT
>NW_004524622.1:13495849-13503415 GCF_000260255.1 Octodon degus
GCAATTAACCACTAAGAAGAATATATGCAGTGTATTATTTGTTGAAACTGTACTTCCGATTTGATTTGAAACTGTCTCATTGCTGTTTATGAATAAAACTTTGAAAAAAAAAGAAATTTTTAGTTAAATAGATAGGAACTTTGCAAGATTTTTTTTTAAAACCAGGGACTGAACTCAGGACCATATGCTTGCCAGTCAGGTGCGTAAGCCACTGGGCTATCTCCCCAGCCCAAGAACATTTCACAGATTAGCCAAAAATATTCAATAAAATGAATTTGCAGAAATCAGAATCAATTATCCAATAAAAATTTTAAACATTTTTAGCATAATCTAAACTTGTAAATTTAGGTAGTTACAAAATGCCTTGGATTCCTACATGTACACACACAAAATGAAACATTATTTGGTGGGAGATGTTGAACAAAAATTATTTCAGCCAGGTCTGTGGCACATATGTACAACCCAGCTACTTGCCTCAGCTGCTTAACGAGAACTCTTACCTGAAAAGCAAAGCAAAAAAATAAAAGCAGTAAAAACAAAAAAAGCAAAACACAAACGCAGACATATTTGAGGAAATTGCGCTACAAAATTATAAGGAAAAACCTAAAAGTGACATTACAAATAGTAAAAATTTTTCAGTTAAGTCAATTATAATACAAAAACTATTGACAAATGTAAAAACAGTTGACTGAAAATTTGAAACATGGCATGGCTTTGTCTATTTCATTAGTTTTAGACATTAAAACATTTTCTTTATGAGATACTTGCCAAATTACATGTCTTGTCTCACAGGATTTCCAGATTTAGGAAGAAATGCTGCCGTCTGCAACCTGAAAAATCAAACTCAGCAGGTACTTTTGCATCTGTTATGTCCCTCAGTTTTCAGTTAGTCAAGAAAACAGCTTCTATCACAGTGGTCAATGTTTTGCCTAACTTTTTTAGAAATCCAAAAATTTATTAGAAATGTTTTCCTATTAGTAATTTTCAAAAATATATTGGCTGTCATTTGCAGGAAAATGGGTAGAACTGGAGATCATCATATTAAGTAAAATATGCCAGACTCAGAAAGGTATCCACTGCGTGTTTACTCTACTACATGGATTTTTTTTTAAGGGAAATAACAAATAAAAGACTGTTAATAGACAAGAGGAAGAGAATGGAGGGCTGAAAGTAAATGTAATAGGGGGATTAAATATGATAAAAATATTAAAGTACATCACATGCATGCCTGAAAATGCCATATCAAACGCCAATGTACTGAACTATTAATAGGAATATATTATTTTCATAACAATAGGAACATCTATTGACATTAAAGTATTAATAAAAAGCATTAAGATGTTTTGGCAATCCTGTCACGCATATGTTTTTTACTGTGATAAAATATATAAAATTTAAAGCTTATGTCTTTTAAGTGTTTAGTCCACTAAAATTGATATAATTGTATGAAAAACCTCTAGAAATTTTTATACTCATTTAATAATTTCTATTTTAGAATCCCTGAGCTCCTAGAACCATCACTCAATTTTTTTGTTCTTATCAATTTTATATGGAATCATACAATGTTTATATTTTTGTGACTGTTTCCATTAGCATAAATGTCTTGATTCATCTATGTTCCTGCATATGTCAGAATTTCCTTGCTTTTTGAGGATGATCAGTCTATGCCATATTTTGTTGACTGTCTGTCATACTTCGTTTATTGATTCTTCCATTAGTGGACCTGTGAGGAGCTTCCACCTTTTGACTATTTGTGAAAGATGTTGCTATGAATATAGGTATACAAATTACTGAATCCTCACTTTTGTTTCTTTTGAAAATTCAGTCAGAGATGGAAATGGTGGCTCATATAATGATTTTATTTTTAACTTTTTAAAGGAACTACCATTTTTCATAGTAGCTGTACCATCTTCTCACTAACATCATACAAAGATTCCAATTTCTCTATGTTCTCCATTGCCAACACATTATTTTCCTCATAACTAGTGATGTTGAATATCCTTGCACATACTTACTGGTATTAGTAAATCTTATTTGGAAAAATATTTTAAATCCTCAGCTCATTTTGGTTTTGGTTTTTTTTTTTTTTTGTTCTTACAATATAAGAATTTTTTTTATAATTTATGGATATGTTCTTCTATGAGTTTTTCACTTATTTAATCATATTCTTTAATGCACAAAAGTTTTTATGTTGATTTTATCTTATTTTTGTTATTGTTGCCTGTGATTTTGATGTCATATGTAAGAAATTATTCCAAATCAAATGTCATACAATTTTGCCCCCACGTTTTCCGCTAAGAATTTCATAAATTTTTTCCAATAATTTTATTGATAAACAAATAGCAATGAGACAGTTTCAAATGAAATTGGTAGGACAGTTTCAATAATTCACATTGCATACATTCTTCCTAGTGTCATAATTATTTTTAAATGTATTTGGTACAAGGTCTGCAGGGTCTACAGAGTCTCACTACATAGATCGCACTCTTAGTGATCCTGTTTACAGCCTCCCAAGTGCTGGTATTACAGGCACGTGCCACCATGCCCAGTCTCAATTGCCATCTCAGCGTGCCCCGGTGGTGGGGCTGGCATGGCATTCCAGGGATGAACCCCAGCCACTGCACTCTGCCTAAGCCGGTGCTTTGGTCTGCTGCGCTATCTGGCCAGCCCTTTCATAATTTTCTTATATCTCAGTCTTTGATCCATTTTTGACTGAACCTTTGTACATGATATAAAGCAAGAACTCAACTTCATTTTTTTGTTTGTGGACATTCAGTTTTCCTAGAATACATGTAGAAACACTGTCTTTTCCCTAGTGAATGGTTTCGGCACCCTCGTGTTAAAAAAAAAAAAAAAAAAATTAACCATATAAGGGCCAGCCAAATAGCTCAGTGGATTAAAGCGCCTGCAAGCAGGTACAGGGCCTGCCATGCTGCCCCCCCCCCGGGGGGCACGCTGAGATAACTGAAATTGGGCCTAGTGGCAGGCACCTGTAATCCCAGCTCTTAGGTGGCTATAAACAGGCAGATCACGAGTCCATCCCGTCTAGTAGTGAGACCCTAAACACCCTGTATACCCTTCCCTAAAAATACAAAAATAAATAAATAAATAAAAATTAACCACATATACTAGGATCTATTATTGGGCTTTCTAGTCTATTCCATTAGTCTTTGTGTCTTCTTTATGCCAGTACCACACTGTTTAATTTGTTGTAGCTTTAAAATAATTTTCAAATCAGAAATGTAAGGTCTCCAGTTTTGTTCTTGCCAAAATTTTGATGCAAAAAGTATTTCCTTTTTTTGTTTCATATTCAGTGTGAGACATGGAAAAATAGTTGCACTCAGTTTTGTGAAAAATAGTTTATAAAAAGTGTCATGGACATAGTCATTAAAATTATTTAATATAAATGTATATATGCTAAGAGTCATTACCAAATTATGAAAATCTTAAATGAAATATGATTGTTCCTTACTAGGACTCATTGGTTATATTATGGAAATGTTTTAAAAAATTTATTGTATTGACAATATACATTCAAAATTGTCTTGAAATAAAAGCAATAGTTGCCAAATAGCTAATAATTGAAGACAAAATTATGAACTATTTTTTTTAATAGGATACTGTAAAGAATACTGAAAACAGTCTAATCAAAAGGATCCTGAAAAATTTATTTACAAAGAGGTAGTAGAATTTGTTAAAATAGAAACCTTGCATAATTCAAGAATCATTTGTACATTTTTCTAGCATGAGGCAATATGTATATTTTAATACTAACAGAATTAACTTAATTTTTTCATCAATTTAGATTACAAAAACTACAAGAAAAACTAAAAATGATAGTTTGGTATTGATACATTTAGAAATGCTTTTTCAATTGTAATTTAATTTTAATATAAATTTATATGCAGTAGTAAATATACTTAACTTGGACAGCAGTTTTCAAATTGGTATGATTTGTTAAAGATAAATCAATTATTCTAAAAAAGATAAAATGTTTATCAAAAGCGCTTATTCCGTTGAGCCATCTCCCCGGCTCCAGTAGATGCAAATAGAAGTGAAAAATGATATACTGTTAATGAACTCAGTTACTGAAAAACTTTACACATGTTTAAAATCACTTAGATATATTATTCTTATAAATATAAAATTTATAAAATCTAAAAGCAGCTTCAGTATGTATGATACAAAAAACTTTACATGTTTAAAATCACTTAGATATACTATTCTTATAAATATAAAATTTATAAAATCTAAAAGCAGCTTCAGTATGTATGATACAAATACTTCAGTATGTATGATGCACTGTGGTTTGAAGGTTTACCAAAAAAATCTCATTAATTTTTAATGCTTCATATTGAAATAATAACTTGGGGATAATGTATTATGACTAATTAAGTTCCCAAATATCACAGAAATAATCATTGCTACTAAATTAAATTATCTTCAACTTGAACTTTTTATGTAGTGCAACATATAATCTTACTTTAGGTCACTCAGTATAACATTTTCACCCATGGTAGCCACAATCCAATACACTACAGCATGACCCAGTCACTTATACTTTGCTTTGTATAGAAAAAAACTTTCATAATTCAATCAAAGATTAAAGTGAAACAGAAAATGTAGTTTTGGACCACAGCACTAAAATTTGGGTAGCAAAAACTATAAAATGATTTTAAAGATTATTACCCAATTAACAAAAGTAGTCAAACACATTATGAAGGTATGAAAACTGCACGTGACTTTTAGCACTCACGTATACCATATAATTTCCTTTAAAAGTGATTTGAAAATGATGACTTCTCTTTAGTTCTGTCATTAATATGATTAGTTTGACTATGGGAACAAGATACATCAACGAAAATACTATTCCATACCTCTCTGCTCTTGTGAACTTTAGGTGTCCAATGTATGTGGCCTTGAAGTAGTCATCTACTGTATTTCTTTTAGCCAAGTTTGCTAAAAAGTTATCAGGCAACTTTAAAGAGTGATATTATTCATTACATGCACATCCAGTTTTGTTTGAAACCTTCTAAATTAGATAGCTACTTCCTGATGATATTCCTATTTTTAGATGTATTCACTCAAAATTATTCCTTAAATATATTATTTGAGTGAGATAGTGTCTTTCTTGTAAAAGTCAATTTTGTATAATGAAAATGTGTAATTCTTTTTCCTCTATTATTTTCCATGTTCCCTAAATCTTCCCTATTCTAGAAGTTTCTGTCATCTTTATCAACCCAAGTAATTTCATGTTGGCTTATCATCCTCTCACTTCTCTTTGAAATGCCTTCAGTTTCTGGATGATTGTTTTAAAAATTGAGACCCACTACTAGATGTGGCCTGGTAAGTATGAGACTATCACCTTTCTTGTTCAAAGCACTACAATTCCTTTATGACAGCTTAAGTGCATTTTTATCTTGGCAGTCTGTTATACTCTCAACTCATAACAAGCCCACAGGTAACTAAACTCCTAAGCACTCTCTCCCTGATTTTATAATTATTTTTGAAATATGAGGTTATGACTTTACATGCTGATCTAATTTTCTTTTGGTTAAACATGTTACAAAAAGAGCCTACTGAATTCTTTTTAACTCTACATCTTTTACTATTGTGCTATTCATCTTGGTTTTATCCCACTTACTATGTTCCATGTCATCAATGGCTACTCAAGATACCTATAACATAGTTAAGCAAAGACATACAGAGCTATGCAGCCATTACTAGATGTTCTTTCCTGATTGGCATATCTTATATTTTTTGGCATATTTTATATTATTATAATCATCTTATAGATTTAAAAAGCATCCCCTGGGAAAGAACACTTAGTACAGAACTCCGCCATCTAAATTATCTATCTTATATATTATCCTCACATTCTCGTATTCCTCCTATGCAGTAAACCTTCATAGTCTCTAAGAATTCTAACTTTGATTCTAGTTACCAGGGACACTGTACTGAATATGACAGTGTTCTATTCTGTTGGTACTTAAAATCTAGTAGGAGAAAGAAAATAAATAAATAGGAGAGAGAGAGAGAGAGAGAGAGAGAGAGAGAGAGAGAGAGAGAGAGAGAAAGAGACAACTTCTTACTTTTGGTTGTATTTTAGGGAAGGGTCTACAGGGTCTGGCAGTCTGTTATACTCTTAACTCACCCTAGATCGGACTTATAAGTGATCCACCTCTTTACAGCCTCCCAAGATCTGGGATTACAGGCACGCACCACCACACCCAGTCTCAACTGCTGTCTCAGCGTGCTCCATGGCGGGCTGGCTTGGCAGTCTGCTTGCAGGCAATTTAATCCGCTATTTGGCCGGCCCTGATAACTTCTAAACTGAACTTGAATAATTACAAGGTGACAGCTTTGCAAAAAATAAAAGTTAAGGAAAAAAATTAAAATTATCTAGGAAGAGTAAATATTAGAACAAGGTATTTTTCCAATTAGTTCTCAATTTTAATTTTTCTTAAATTACTTTGTTTCACTTTTCCAGAAAGTCAAACTAGTGTCAGTAGCCAATCATGGACCAAATAGTCTAAAGTTGTTGGTCTATACCTACAAATATTCTGGGTTTCAAGCCTCTTCTGAACTTCAAGCCACTAAGCTACATCTATTGTATAGCCATAAAAATCCCAAATTCTAAATAACTAATTTAAAAGCTGTGCAGCAACACGGCTATAAAGACACTATTGTTAGTCATAGAGAAAGAAAAACGAGTGACAGATTAAAGCACATTTCAAACACAAGTAAAAAATTTTGCACTGCCACAGGTAACAGGGAAATGAAGACATGCTCAGGGAACAGAAAGTAATCCAATTTAGCTTCCACACAGGATATATAAGGATACCAAGACATGAACATAGGTTAGGAAAATGCCACTGAATATTTTTTATGCCAAGTCAATGGGATGGAATTTAATTTTGTATAAAGTTGGGAGTTGTGTAAGCTTTGGATGACAACAGTGACTGATCTAGAATCTGAGTGCAGAACACAGTTTGAAGTAAGGAAACCAATTAGAATGCTAATATAATTATTCAGGTAAGAACTAATGATTGCTAGCGCTGCAGTAACTTAATTTGTTGGCAATTATTTTTCAAAATGTTAAACAATGGGAACAGTTGGCAAGAGTACAATAAAGTTTGCAGACACTTTAATACATTACTGACATCAATGTAAATTGAACTTATCTGTTGAAGAACTTGATGGGATTGAATTTAAAGAGATGATAAATGGTCAAAAAGACTTGAGGACTTAGTTTTCATGGATGAAAAAGGAAAGATACAATGCTTATGCAGTTTCAAGCCTGATTGTCCAAGATGATCTATTAATAGAAAAGAGAAGGTACAAAAACGTGGAAAAAGAGTAGGTGAGCTGACACAAAGGTCCACGATCTGCCCTGTCATTCACATGCTGTGTAACTCCGGGCAACTCCCTTAAACTTGGTGCTTGTAATTACCTGTAAAATGGCGACAGAGCCCAATTAGAATAGATTACCTCGAGACCCAGTCCTAGCCCAGGTCCGGTGAGTGTGCGGAGAGTTTCATGCTACCCTGCGCCAGCGGGACCAGT
>NW_004524622.1:13508121-13526483 GCF_000260255.1 Octodon degus
AAGTCCACTTCTTGTACAGCAATTAACCACTAAGAAGAATATATACAGTGTGTTATTTGTTGAAACTGTACTTCTGATTGGATTTGAAACTGTCTCATTGCTGTTTATCAATAAAACTTTGAAAAAAAAAAGAACAGATTACCTCAAATGTCTTTCAGTTAGACAACTTTGAGATTTAAGGTATTCTACTACTGTGAATTACATTTAATTTAATTTCGGAGAAATAAACTATACTTCAAACAACTTGAAGTCGATAGATTATTAACTTTTGTCTAGTATATTAGACTTTCTTCCTAACAAAAACGGTCATACATATGATGATAAAAACCTTCATAGTAATTTTAAATTTTTTTAAAAAACAAGCAATACCTCTGAAGCAAAATAAAAGTATGTTTGTGCATTATCAAATTGTACTCCACAAAATTTACCCATTTATTTAATAATATACCAGTACATACTTTGCTGTATATTTGCCATATGTATTTGAATGAATACATATGAATGAAGAAAAAGTAAACATATTTATTGGATTTTTTTTCAAGACTTATTTGATCTGGTACATTTTCTTTTTGGTTTGGTCATTTAGTTGTGTCTTTAAGATCTTACATACTAAAGACAAACTCATTTTTCTATGTTATAAAAATGTCATTATTTGTATTTTGCATCGCATACTTTGCAACGTTGGAGTTGCAATTCATTTTATACTTATTGTGCTCATTCATATTTTCTTCTAGATTAGACAATTGTGATGTTGCTCTATTAGCAATTTGATCATGATGAATTTCATGCGAGCATAAAGTAAAACTGATTTTAAAAAAGTTTTAACTGGCTTTCACTGCCAACTTTAGGAGCACACCTAAGTTTTCTAGCGTTTTTCAGGTAATAATTTGTTTGCACAGTTGTTTAACTGAATCATTTTTCAGTAATTCAGTTTTCCTTGCCTGCATCACTGAGAAATTCGGCAGCAGTGTTGGATAAGCGTGAAACCTCTTATTCTATCCTTTAGACCATATGGAATGTGTTCGGCCACAGGGCTTATTACTTAGTGACCTATAACAGCCTTCTGGTGCATCAACTGTCTTTAAACAGTTCTGGACGGGGTATTGCAGAAATTGATGTCAGGGAGGTTAAGCAATTGACACCACCTCCCCGCTCTCCCTGTCCTCTCGCGTCCGGAACCCGGGCGGCGGCCCACACCTGTGAGCCCAGCTGAGACCCTGGGGACGCGGCGCCCACGCTGGGCCCCAGCCTGCCTGGAGGTCCGGCCTCGCCTATGCTCGGCCAGCGCTGCGGCGCCCGGTTCTCCAAGGGACGTGAACTCCGCACGCGCGGAAGCTCCGCTCCTGGCGCCTCTCGCGCCCCCTGGTGGCCGCCGGCGGGACCGCCCAGGGCCCGTCCTCCGACCGCGCGGCGCAGGCTCACGCGACCTCCAAGTCTCAGGCCCCAGGCCCCAGGCCCCAGGCCGGCGGCTCCAGCGCGGACACCGGCGCGAGTCGCGGCTCCCTCCGCCATGAAGCGGGGGCTCATCGTGGGCGCCGGGCTGACAGGAAGTCTGTGCGCCGCGCTGCTGAGAAAGGAGGTGTCCGGCCCTCTCTACCTCGCCGTGTGGGACATGGCGGGGCAGCCAGGTGCGTTGTCCGACCACCAGGACCGAAGCGGCCCGCGAGGCCCGACCCTCCAAGACGCCTGGGCCCACACCCGACGGGTCTGAGGGTCGCCTGACGGCACGCGCCGGCCCGCTCATGCGCAGTGGGCGCCGTCGCCACGTGACCGGGGGCTTCCGAGCCGGGCGCTCCTGAAGGGGGCGGGGGGTGCGGACGGCGGCTGGGCTGGGGGAGGCTGCGCTGGGCAGGAGGCGGCCGGGCGCCCGCCGGTCCCGGGGTGTCTGCTCCCGAGCATCTGCTCTTGGCAGTTTCAGAATACAGTGTGCGCCTGCGCGAGGCCTTCCCAAGCCTCAGTTTACAGCCTTCCGTCTTGCTGTGAATTTAGCGCGAAAACGCCTCGGTTGACGCGGGCCTTCTGGCGCGTCTGCCATCATTTTAGCCGTTCACGAGCGCCTTTTGTACAAGCAAATTATGTGTCCCCGGAGCAGTGTGCGGCGCGCGGCGCTGTTCCTGAGCCTGTTCTCCCTCCCGCTCTCATTCCCTTCCAGTTTCCTTCACAGGCAGTGAGTTGTCTCTGTTAATTGCTTCCTGTCAGTGTTAGGTGAGGGAGACTTCAGTTTGAAGCCTTTGCTCAGTGTAATTGTGAAAACCAATTGCGGGGACGGAGAGGCGGGAACGGTATAGTCCCCCGAGGCTCGCTCGCGCGCAGACGTGCCTGTGAATTTCCCCAGGGGGGAGAATGAGCACGGCCCGCTGCCCTCAGGACCCGCGCTGCACCGCCGACTTGGGCGCCCAGTACGTGACCCGCACGCCTCAGTACGCCACAAGACACCAAACGTGAGTCCGTTCCTGGGACAGAGTCGGTCTTGGAAGTTGTACGGTGTTTAAAGATGGCCTTTTCAACACAGTTTAAAACTTTGTCTTTCGTTGAAATTATTATTTTTTCCATAATTTTATTTTAAACAAACAGCAATGAGACAGTTTCAAACCAAATTGGTAGGACAGTTTCCATAATTAACACATTGCATACTCTCTTCCTGGTGGTTATTTGCTGTACAAGATGCGGACATGATATCCTATTTACAAACACTATTAGAACAAATTCCTCTATTCATTAAGAGAATGTAACTATGTATCTATCCGAACCACTTTGAATACACAGATACAAAATGGACGTTCATCTGTATCCCCTTTTTTTGTTAAGTTCCGTTATTTGAATATCATAGGTGTGTAAACTCAGCAAAATATTCTAAAAGAGTCCAGTAGCCCATATGATACTACCGTTGTTATCCTGAGTGAAGTAGGAAACTATAATTCCTTCCCCTCAGGGTTGTTGGAAAGATTAGATGAGAATGTGTATGAAACACATAGAACGCTCAATAGATTTTAATTACTGATCGTTTTGAAAAGAGGACAAATAACTGCCAGGGACAGTTAGTCTTCTTAACCAAGTTTAAACTTGGTGCATTAAATAATTTATTTTCTTTGACTTAAATTTTGAGTTACATGGAAAAAGTAGGCCTTTGGTTGATGTCAACAGAAGACCTATTAATTCTCAAAATGTTTCTATTATTCAACCGAGTTAAGTTTTATTTAACACAGAATACACATTAACCATATGAAGTTTTCTAGTTATGATCTGGAAATATCTGTAAAAGTTCTTAGAGAACAGGATGTTAAAGAGCTAATCATAGTATGCACTATTAAATTTATGATTGTATTTATATATGTATATTATATGTTCATATTATAGTACTTATCATTTTTTTTTTTTTTTAGTTTTTATGATGAACTGTTAGCTCATGGTATTTTGAAGCCTCTGGTCTCTCCTATTGAAGGAATGGTAATGAAAGAAGGAGACTGTAACTTTGTGGCCCCTCAAGGAATTTCTTCAGTTGTTAAGCACTACCTGAAACAATCAGGTGAGAATGGAATTTTCTCTGCTTTCTTTCAGAATAGCATTTTAAAAATAAATTATACATGTAATTAAACATTAATAACATATAGGACGTTTCAAAGACGATATATTCTGTTTTCCACTCAAAAACTAGTCTCTCTTCCTCCAGAGTAATCAGTGATAAATTTCTAGACTGCGTTTCCAGAAAAATATTTATGAGTTTATCTATTGAACTATATGACTACCTCTATTCACTAGTAATACATATTTATATTTATTTACTTAAAAGATATAAAAAGGAATATTTTACAGAAATTATTGTATGCCTTGTTTTATATCTTTTGTCTTCTTTTGTATGAAGTCTATGTTTTTTTAAAAAATGGCGCTCCAGTAATATATGGTATGTATGTATAATTGTTTATGTAACTGTTGCTGAATATTTATTGTGGTAAAGCTGTTTGGGTGTGGGAGATGATTTTAGTTTTTGGTTATACAAACAGTACCCCATGTCAATCTTAACATATTTTTGTAGAATGAAATATCAGAATACCTATGGCAGTATGCACATTTTTTAATTTAATTTGGTTATACAACATAAAACTTTTAAAGAAAATCTCATCACAAGTGAGTGAGAATGTCTCTTTACCTTATGTGGATGTTAGGGAAGTTTATAATTTTTCTAAATATCATAGGTTGAAGATGATATTTCTTTGATTTTTTTCTTTTTTTAAATGTATTTAGTGCAGGGTCTACAGGCTCTCACTATGTAGATTGGACTCGTAGTGATCCTCCTGTTTTCAGCCTTCCAAGCGCTGGGATTACAGGTGCGCACCACCACACCCAGTCTCAGTCGATGTGTCAGTGTGCCCCTGGGGAGGGCTGGCAAAGCTTGTGCTGCTTGGCATGGAACCCCAGGCTCTGCACTCTGCCTAAGCAGGTGCTTTAGTCCACTAAGCTCTCTGGCCCACCCCTCTTCGTATTTTCTTAGTTATGAGATTGAATCTTTTGTTAACTAGATCTTTTTATTTTTTTGTGTGACTATCTTGTTCATGATCTTTGTGCATTTTGCTTTGTTCCTTACATTTTATGAGTATGTTGAAAATAGGCCTTTTAAAACAACAAAATAGCACTATTTTTAGCTGATAGCTTATTTCTTTTTAAAATAGAAAAGAGTTTTTGAAAAATCACAATTCAGTTAATTATCCAACTCAAAATTCACGGGGGGGAAGGTGTAGGTAGAGCATTTGTTTTGTTTCATAAGATGTTTCTAAAATGATTGCTATTTTGGTCTTCCTCATCAAATGTTACTTATTGAGAAACCCAAGAACCCTTATTACTGGTCATAAGAGACATCAGTGAGATTGATATTGTACACAATACCATACTGGGTTAGACCTTTTCTCTATTCAAGAGTCAGTCTATGATGGCTTTTTAGAATTCTCTAGAGAAACCAAACCAATGAAATATATTGTTAGTTTTGCATATCCATGGATTCTGTATCTATGGATGTAACCAATAACAAAAACTACTGAAAAAAAATTCCAGAAGCAGAAAATGAATTTTCTATATACTATGAAAATAAAGTTGTATATAAGCAATCTTGTTGCATGTAGCCTTTCACATTTTAGAGATTCTGAGTCTCTCTTTAGCAATCTTTGTTTAAGCATTGTTTGCCTTGTCTCTCATTTTTGTGCTACATAGTTAGACCTATGGTGGTTGCATGTGTTATAAATCTGTATAGACATTTTTCTTTGGATTTTTCCCTAAACATTACACCTTAACAAGTATTTAGCATTTACTTTGTATTAGATATTATAAATAATAGAGAGATACCATATTTTTTATTTTTAAAGATATAAAATAGAGATATAAATTTAAAGAAAAAAACAGTGTTAGAAATGATACAAGATTTCACTAAACAAAATAACAGGAATTCAGTAATCATTGCTGTATTACATGATGCTGTCTTCACATTAGTTGTTCACATTACCAGATATAAACATGTAAGATTCATTTAAAAAAAAAACAAACAGTAAAAAGAAGTTATAAGAATTTCAAAAGAGAAGAAAATCAGAGTAAAAAAAATTAAGCATTAACTGCTCCTTTCAAAAGATCAGCAGAAATTGACAATAAAATTATCCAAACTATTCTACATATGTACCCAAATATATCTTCTTCCCTTCTTATGTTTGTCGTTTGCCTCAACAGTTTTTCCTTCCCATTGAACAATTTATTTCTTTTTCACAGAATCTGTTGTACCTTTTAGATTTTCATTACTCTTTCAAGTTCTCACACTAGTGAGATTATACGATGTTTGCATATGTGGTTCTGATTTATTTCACTTACCAATATAGACTCTAGCTGGATCCATTTATCTACAAAAGCCTTGAATTTATCCTTTTTATAGCTAAATAATACTCCATTGTGTAAAAATACCATATCTTTTTTATCCATTCCTCAGTCAATGGGCATTTGGGTTGTTTCCAAGATTTAACTGTGACAAATTGCACATCTATAAACAGGGGTGCACATATATTGCTGTGGTATGATGATTTTAGTTCTTTTGGAAAAATACCCAGGAGGGGAATAGCTGGCTTGAACAGGACCTCCAATTCTAGCTTTTTGAGGAATCTCTATATTGATTTCCATAATGGTCATACCAGCCAGCACTCCTACCAACAGTGGAGAGGGGTTCCATTTTCTCCACAGCTTGTCCAGCATTTCTTATTGGTTGACTTCTTGATGACAGTCATTCTTTCTGGTGTAAGATGGTATGTCAGTATCATTTTAATGTTCATTTCTTGAATGAAGCCATTTGTATCTCTTCATTTGTGAAGTCTATATTCATCTCAGATGCCCATTTTGAATTGGGTCTTTGAATTTTGGCGGCCTGATTTTTTCAAATTCTTTGTATGTTCTAGATAGGAGTCTTTTGTCTGATGGACAGTTCCTATAATTGTTTCTCACTTTGTGGATTTTCTTTTTACTCTGTTGGTGATTTTTTTTTTTTTTTGATGTGCAGAACCTTTTAAAAAGTTGAGATCCCAGTTGTTGATTCTTTGAAGTATTTCTCATACAATTTGATTTTTGTTCAAGAACTCTTTACCCCAATGTCCTTATGGTTTCTTGTTGGGAACCATGGAACCTAGAAAATTGCTAGAATCTGCAAGATTGGCAGATTTTAGCACATAAGGTCTTGTACAGTATTATTCAATACAGTATGGCCCCAGTGAAAGTGCATAGTAATCATGGTGGTAAAAAGAAAGTTCAGAGAGGAAATGAAGGTAACAAGAATGTACAGAATGGTAATAAAAGAAACCAGAATATGCAGAGCAATAATTGCAAGAAGTATGGAACAAAAATGATAAGAAGGTTTTGAAGACAATAACCATTGCATTGAAAAAATTATAAAAAGAAAATTAATGCACTATTCATGTGACTTATCTGGACTCTAACTATAAGATGTCAAACAGTCTTAACTATTTTGAAGAGTAAAGATGCCATCAAAGGAGCTGATGTGGCAGAAGGAGTAGCAGTGTTGACCAAGCAGAGGACACCAGTGCTGGAAGATTTGGGAAAACTTTGTTAGTGTGGTTGAATGAAAAGCAGTGGCAGGTGACAGTGTTAATGAAGCTATAGTCTGTGAAAAAGGCAGGAAATTGCATGGTTTACTGTAAGAAAGTCTTTTTACAAGTGTAACAAATGAATTTAAAGCCTGTAGGGTTTGGTTTGATAAATTCTCCAAGAAAAGTGGTATTCATAGTATAAGACATGGTGAGGCTTCTGTTTCTGCCAAAGCTGCTGCAGAAGCTTATAGGAAATTCATGAAGGCAGAGGGATACATTATTCAGCAAGTGTTTAACTGTGAAATGTAACAGGGATGAATGAAAACAGAATCTATATCATGTAGAAGGCACTGCTGGGGTACAACCCATGAAAGACAGATCAGTGCTTTTACTACATGTGAACAGCAGTGTGGATCTGAAAATTAACCTACTATAGATGTACCATTCCCATTCCTTGTGCACTGAAAGAACAGAACATGAAAAGGGCCAGACTTCCTGTCATGTGGAGGGCTATTGAGAAAGCCTGAGTCACAGGCAGTGGTTCATGGATTAGCTACATTACTCACCATTAAGAAATGTCTCTCTGACAGCCATCTGTCAGAAAGATGCCATTTTCTGAGGGATAATCCCTTGGTGGGTGACATGGACTCTTGAGTATCACTTCATGAAAATCAAGTTCATTTCCCTGAACACAGCACTTCTTCTGTTGCCCATGGACCAGCAAGTATCCTACAACTTTAGGAAGCTATATACAAAGGTACTCAGTTACTTTTCATTTTTTCTGGGACAAAATAACCAACACCCAAAATTAAGGAAGGAAAGGTTTATTTAGCTCACAGTTTGTGGAGGGTTCAGTTTGCACTCTGCTGGCTCCAGAGTAGACTGGAGGGCAGCAGTTCATGGTTGCAGAAAACAACAAACAGCAAAGGGAGAAGCAGCCACTGGGGCATCTAGCAAGCCTCTCTTTCTTCCACGCTGACTGTGAACTCCTTAGAGGAAGTGCCACAGCTGTGAAGATCAAGCTCCTCTGAGGAAGTGGCATTCTTAATCCTTGTCAGACTCTTTATATACCCTTTTTGTACTGAGTCACTCTAGGGCGGGCCCTGAACACCTCAGGGAGGCGCCTCCATCCCTCTTTAAGTTGATACAATGTATCAACCACCACAATCCACCCCTTAGCAGCTTGGCAACTACACATATTTCTTTAAACCGGTCTTCAGATACAAAGACATGCTTATTAACATTTCACACTTTCAACATTATACCATAGGTTTAACTATCATTAAGCATCATTATTAAGTCTATAAAGACTCATGCACATCCATTTATGCAAAAGGCACTTATCTGCAAGACTTGGCAAAGTACTAAGTTTCAGCAATGATGAAAAGTCCAAATCCCAAGTCTCCTTCAAGATCTAAGGCAAACTCTTAGCTGTGAGCCCTATAGAAATGAAAAGTTGAACACTTCCAACATTCAAAGGCACAAGATAAACATTACCATTCCAAAAGGTATACACAGCAGTATACAAACCATTGGGACCAAGACAAGTCTTAGATCCCACAAAGCAAACATTAAGACCTGTAGTTCCATATTCAACATCTGAAGCAATCTGTAATGAGTTGTGAGCTCCAAAAGCCTGGCACGGCTCTACCCCTATGGCCCTTCTGCTGATAGCTCTCATGACTTTTCTCAGGGGCTAACTTTGCTCCCTTTTTGCAGCTTTCCTTAGACAATCTACATTGTTGGCTTTTTCAGACTTCTAAAGTTTCAACTGAATAGGTTTCTCACTCATAACTTCACATACTTCCCACTCAGGGGCACATTGCTGAAACTGTTAGGACTTTGGAAAGTCTTGCAGATAGACTAAGTGCCTTTTGCATAAAGGGATGTGCATGAGTCTTTGGGTGGCCAGGGATGGAATGTTGTGGTTTGTGTCTAGTTGTGCCCCCAAAGCCTCATGCAGTCATTGGGGCAGGCTTTTAGAGTTTGTCATTAATTCACTATCCAATTTGGGGATTATGGGTGTGAGTGCTGCACCCACCCTGGGGTGGGCAATCTGCATACAATATAAGGGAGAGAGAGAGGTTTGCTAGCTGCCACAGCTGCTGCAGCCCCTTTTGCTCTGTGCTGTCTTCTGTTGCCATGAACTCTGCCATGTGTCACTCTGCCTTGAAGCCAGCTGAGTATGCAGTGAAATCTACACTGACTGTGAGCTAAATGAACCTTCCCTTCCTTAATTTTGGGTGTCGGGTGGTTCTAGCAATGAGAGAAAAATAACCTAGACATCTATCTTTTACAGTATATTGACTAACAATCTGGAACGTGAACACTTTTACTATTACTTGTCAAAGTGGAGAGGATCAGTTTATTACAATAAATGGTGTTATGTATGAATGCTATCAACTAGAGTGATTTGCCTGGTAATATTTAGTCTTATCATTCTCTCCCTTTCTCCTTTTGAAATTGATGTAGGGGAAGCAAGCCTGTGTGGTTCCTAGAATTTCTCCAAGGCAGATAATTGTGGCACACATTCACAGTAATGTCCTCTTGGGACAAGCTAGAGGGTCACACACATATGGTGGTTAAATATGATTTATTTATCTTAAACAGTGCATTTAATTAGACATTGTTCACACCTTTTTAGGTGCCATCTTAGCAGTTCCAGCAACTGCTTGCTAAACCCTATTTTTGGGAGATTGTAGGAAGAAAACTAGTTTGGATTTCCTTCTTAAAATGGAGGAATGCTGGGAATTAAGAATTGAATAATACATAGTAGAATCACATTTGCCTTTAATAAAATGTTTAAACATTAGCCTTATTGTACCTTAAAATCTATTTGCAGACTTTCAAATCCTTATTAAATATAATGTACTGGGGCAACACTGGCAAACGAGAGACATAGTCCCTGCTTCTGTGTAGTGGGTGGATGGTGGAGACACTATATTAATTGTACATGTAATAACAGGATTTCTAACAATTACTAGGAAGGGACAGTGAGGCATTGTGAGAGAGCAGTAACAGAGCAGACCTGAGCCAATGTAGGTATTCAAGGAATGAGAGCAAGATGAGCTAGGGAAACTATCCTTAAGGGACCGACATTCTGTGAATACCTGCAAAATAAACATGAGTAAACAGGGCTAAGAGCCGAGGGTTGAGAGTTCCATGCAATGGGTGCATTAAGTTGGAGCTTTCCTGAAGCAGGAGGAGGTTTCAAGAGTTTTCAAGGACTGAAAAGTAGTGAATGAAGGACAAGTGATAAGAGATGAAGTACACAGTAAGGCAGAAGTAGATATAAGAGGTTTGGCAAGTAGCATTAAAGTTTGTTTGTACACTTCAAGTATACTAGGAAGCCATTGAAGGGTTTTATGCATGTAGTTGGTTCATGGTCAAAGTGACCTGAGAGAATTTATATTTTCTCTTTTAAAAAGAAAGTTTCCTGGGCCTTTAAATTTTAACACATGATCTTCCATAAGAATTATTAATTACTTTCACAAGGAAATACCTCTTTCCAAAAACTTTAATCCTAATAGCTAGAAAGGAAAAATTATTGGTTAGTCAGAGCACCTACACCATTTCCCCAAACCTTTTATTAAATACCTTTTGGGTGATGGTGTGTGTGTGTGTGTGTGCAGTTTTTGTCATGGTACTAGATCTGAGTCTGTCTAGCCATGTCGATGATTCTCACATATTGGCCTGCATGGTGCAAGTGTCTCTGAGAGGCTTATTAGATGTGGATTACTGGGCCTAATGCCTAGAGTTTCTGATTTAGTATGATTCCATATGATTCAACAACCCACCAACTGCTGCTGGTGCTGATGATCTGGAGTCCACATTTAAAGAACAACTGATGTGGCCAGAACACCGTGTGGCCATTAGGTCTCATTTCGAAGACATTTGGCTAAAGTATGGAAAATATCTAGGCCAGTGGACTTCAATGTATCTGCAGCAATAAGAGCATAATGCTCTTTGCAAAGGAGTATTTTTGTGAGTGGAACTATAAATAAAAAGGAATGAGTAGATTTAATTGAAGTATGGGACAATACTATGGACTAAATGAGATAAAGGGAAGGAGATGTCCTAAATAAATAAAATAGGCCAAAGCAAAGCTTCTTTGGTTAGAGTAGAAGAGACAGTGAATATGAGTTGAAAGTGGTGAATTATTTTGTATCTTCTCCAAATGTAAATCCCTTGGGCAAGTTGGAACATGGCTTTCAAGCCCTTGCTTTAATCTTGGAACAGAATGATGCTCATTGATGCAAAGGTTGATCTGTTAGCCCAGATAGAACCATGTTATTCTAATATTTACATTTGATTTAAAAACTTTGAATGCATGCTACTCTATACCATTATGCAAGAAAAAAGGAAGGAGATAAAGGTATTTGAGATCTGGGGACCTGACATGAAGATCCTGGAGTAATATTAGATAAGTCACAGCTAAAACATGAAGATACTTTGAATCAATGTCAGTATGAGTAGCAAAGGCAGTGATGGTTGGAGGACATCATGAACAGGAAGAATCATATTCAGGGAGGGTAGCTGCAGAAGAGAAGTTAAATGGAGGAGGTAGGACTGGAGTTTTAGTGTCCAAAGACATAAATGGCCCAGAGTGATGTACAGCATCTTTTATTGTGCTTTTATATTCCTCATTCTATCATTTATTTTCTTTTATGCATGAGGCTGAATAAAAGTAAACTTGTTTTTATATCACAATTTTATAGACTAAAATTTGAGATATTAGTGTACTAAGGAGACTTAATGATCCAGCTGTGCTTTTTTCAAGTTTATGATTTCTAATTTATTCCTTTAAAACAAATTTAGTTAAATATGTAGTATATGCCAATAACTGAGCCTGTTTACTATTTATAGAAACAAAATAGTCATAATTTGTGACTGATAGGCTTTAGATCTTAAAAGGGAAGGTAATTATAAAGTTATTTGAGCACATAGTTAAAATACCCTTACTATAAATACTAATAAGGAAAATGTGAGAATGTATTCAGTGTTTCTCTTAGTTTTGTTTCTTCTATTAAGGTATTGATTTATCAGTTAGGATTTGTGTTTTTCTTATGTAGACTCTTTTTAAAGGGTCCTACGAGATATTAGTTCTTTTAATGGGAAATATTGCTTTTCTTGATCCTATGAAAAGGAATTAATTGCTAACACCTTTACTGAATGTATGTTGAATTTTTTTTCCTGTATTTTAGGGAAGAGTCTACAGGGTGTTCAAGGTCTCACTACTAGATCGGACTTGGAGTGATCCACCTGTTTACAGCCTCCCAAGTGCTGGGATTTAGGCGCATGCCACCACCCCCAGTCTCAATTGCCATCTCAGCGCATTCCGGGGGTGGGGCTGACATGGCAGGCCCAGGGATTGAACCCCCGGCCCCTATGCCTGCTTGCAGGTGCTTTAATCCGCTGAGCTATTTGACTGGCCCCTAAGTGTATGTAGAATTGCTCTGCAAAGAGTATGAACTTTACAGTCAGCTGAACATAAATCTAAACTATCACCAGATATTTTTCAATATCATAATTCTTTATCTGTGAGATAAATTGGTAAGATATATATCAAGTATCTGCCACTTAGTTTATTAGTGTAAGATAGCTATGGTTACTGTTTCTATTATTATCATCAATTGTTGTGCTTCTTCATTCAGAGCAACATTGATCAAAAGGTCCCAGTTTGCCAGGGGAGATAGTGAAGCTTTAGGGAGCTTTGAACTAAAATTCAAAGAGAAATTGCCACTAAATTAGAAAGAAAGTAAAGATAACTTTAGAGACTGTAGAAGACAATTTGATCAGTTCATGTGATCATTTTTTTTTCACATGAATGGATCCAGTTTATGACAGTTCTTTATTCCTTGACTCATAATTTGAACATGATTTGTTTTTTGGAGCAGGTGCAGAAGTCTCCTTCAGACATTGTGTGACTCAGATCAACCTGAGAAATGGCAAATGGGAAGTCTTCAAGGAAACGGGCTCCCCGGAGCAGTTTGATTTTGTTGTTCTCACAATGCCAGTTCCTCAGATTCTGCAGCTTCAAGGGGACTTTGTAAACTGTGAGTCTGCCTTTCTGGGTTCCTACTTAGAGGAATACAATTTCTTGGATAGAATATGAGATAGAATTTGACTTAATTCTCATGACAAAAGTGTACTGTGAATTTCATTGACTTGCATGTCTTACAGGCCCCTCTTAGCCTATTTGTTGAACTAGTCTAGCCAAAGTGGAGACCACCAAAAGTTTTAACCAGTTAGAAGTTGAACATTTTTGTTATTGCCTTTGCCTTTAAGAAGTCAGTGTTGATACACAGCGGTGTGACCTAAAATGAGAACAATCTTTTTGTGACCATCCCAGAGAGAAAAAAGATTTTATGATACCAATTGTCTTTTGGGTTCCCTCATTTCAAATAGTTTTGTTCTCTGCATGGCCTCCTGAGTATGCACTTCTGCTTGAGGAAATTGCCTAGCCCCATTGTGAAAAAGAGATATAAGAAAAGGGGTGCATGGAGTAGGCAGGTGCTCAGTAAATTATTCTGGAGGAACTAAAGTTGTGGTAAAGCAGCTAACATTATTATAAAGGAACTGAAATTCAAGGGAAATTCTTTTATCTGAATTAATAGAAAGATTGAATGCTAAAAATCAAAAAAGGTTTTATTTTAAGGCATGACATAACAGGTTGATGATAAGTAGAATATATGTTACTGAACACGTCTGGTATCACTAATTTAGAATAGAATGGAGAGACACTATTGAACCATTATAGAGAATTTTTAAAGAAAGAACTTTTGTTTTATCAGTTGAGAAATGACAAGTAGGAAGTCTTTTCTGAATAGTGTGGTCTTGTCCTCAAATTGTCAATTTTTTCTGTTTCCTAAGGAGCATTAATTTTAAGTTTCAGATCTTACTAGATTGGGGCAAAGTAAGGACCTATAGTGATATAGGGCTCCAATGGATATGGGGCAATATTCTAAATCCTAACCTGCTAGATGTCTGATGCATCGAGTTCATGTTCCCCAAAATCAGAGACTGGATTCTGAGGAATGGCAAAGGTATGAAATTTCTTTGAGGAAAAGAGAGGTCCTGAGAGAGATGGGAGGGGCCTTGAAGAGTGGGTTGCCTACAAACCATTTCTTAAAGAAAGTTTTATAGAACAAAATCACAAAGTGGGTACAAACTCACGAAGTAGGTACAAGGTGGGACAAAAACAATGAAAGTACAAGTATAGCTGCTTAGGTAATATTGATCCAACGAGGAAGCAAGCAAGTGCACATGGAAAGTACGAGAACCTTTTCTGGAAGGGATGGATTAGGAGGCCCTGAGCTTCCCAACCAGATGACTGATGCCTATTTAGAATGTCATTATTGTATTACTTGGGGATATACTTTAGGTCCAGTAATTCCATCTTTGTCTTGACACCTGATTTTCAAAAAATGCACCTCCAGCCAAAGTTCTAATATATTTTTATCTTCTACACTGAGTCATTTGAAAAGCCTTGCCTTGTCTCACTGCCTATACCTAATTTGACTGTGTATAATATTAAGACTCAGGTGCTCCCAAAGAAAGTGGAATATATGAAAAAAGAGGATAATGAAATTTAGGATGAAATGATTTTATCATCAAGTACAGTTTCTGTATATTATCTAAGTCTGACTTTACCATCTGGCTCCTGGAAAGATCAATCTCAGCGTCATTCCAACAAAAAAATGAACTGATACTGCTCTTTTTTTAAACAAAAAATAAGGTTGTATACCTAATTAATTAACCCTTCCAGGTTGCTGATACATCTTTATTTGAAGCTGGTGAAATTATAATCGATGAGTTACTATGAAGTTTGATCTCATAATCAGATGTTGCAGTGCCATCCGTAGGCTCTGTTAATTCTATTTATTTATTTATTTATTTATTTATTATGTATTTAGTACAGGGTCTGTAATGTCTCACTACACAGATTCGACTTGTTGTGATCCTCCTGTTTCAGCCTCCCAAGTTCTGAGATTACAGGCGCGTGCCACCATACCCAGTCTAGGCTCTGATAATTCTCAGTATTCTTAATCATCTACTAGGGAATATTACTGATTAAGTACATTTAATATGCTGACTACAATTTACAATTTAAGACAGGATTTTTTAAAAGCTACTAGTTGCACAGTATCTGTGGGCTTTATGCTTTATGTGTGTCTATGGTTTGTGTTTTCAAAATATTTTAAAATGAGATAGTTTTTATTTACTCTATTTCATGAATATCTATTTATTTATTTATTTGTTTGTTTGTTTATTTATTTATGTAGTCATTTTTTTTGGTGTCGGGAACCATACTCAGGACTTTGTGCTTGCCAGGCATGCACTATGCCACTGAGTAATCTCCTTGGCCCCAGAAAACTGTATTTAAATAGTGGCTATTACTAGGTTGAGCTATACAAAATTTTCATTTTGCAGGTCAAAAGTGGTCATATTTTAGAAATTTCATGTGAGTCAACTAAGCCCTATATGTAGCTATTGAGGTTGACAAAAATGAATAGAGGCAGTAATTAGTGATATACATCTTAAGATTTTTTTAAGATTATACAGAGTACTATGACAAATACTTCTCAAATGGCACATTATTTATAGTGCCTTTCAAAATATTTCATAAAGTATTGACAAAACTTTAATATTTCAGTCTTTTATTATTATCATTTGAATTAGAGTAATTTTTATCGTTCATAAGTCTTTAAAGTTTGCGTTATTCACTTTATCCTTAGACTTTAACTTCTTTTTAAATATAAAATGCATGGTTGGAGGAGGGAAGCTAAATTCTTTTTTTTTTTTTCTTCTGAGGATAGGGCTGGCACAGCATGTGGTGCTGAGGATTGAACCACAGTCCCTTGTGTTTGCCTAAGCTTGGCTAAGCAGGTGCTTTAGACTGCTGAGCTATCTTCCCAGCCTGGAAGGCTAATTTCTTATCTTTTTCCCAGACAAATTCAAATCTAGGTGCAGTCGCTTTAGAAATGCCACTTCCATGCAGATGTCTTTCCTAGGTAATGCTGGTTACCCATTTCTGAGGGTGAGAGTGTAGAGTTGGATGCCTCAAATTTTCTCCACTATTAACTAGGGGAGGGTTTCTGGTGAACTAGCTCCTGGAACTTCTATATCCACAGATAGCAACTTCCTGCCACTCAATGCAGGTGAGATGCTAGCAGCAGGAAGCTTCTACTTTTACTGTCAGAGATTCTGGCCATCAGGGGAAGAGAAGAGGACACTAGCACACAAATTAGAAATTCTGATGATGTATATATGAATGATGAAAATCCTTGTGTGTATTTTAAATCAACTCCAGGATAGGAAAGTATCAGGAGGTGTGTGTAGGAAGTTTGAGAGTTAAAGTCCTATACTAAGTGGTGAGAGGGGATTCAGATACGAGAAACAAAGGGAATGGAAGTGTTTAGGGCAAGGAGGATACATTTCTCCACATAGATACAATTGCTCAGCCTTTATCAGGACAGTTTTCCTTATTGATACTGACATTCTAACAGTGTTCATTTTAATCATAGAAAACTCAGAATTGGAGGGGGCCATAGGGAACATCTAATCTCATCATGCCGCCCTTTTATAAAAAAGGTCACACTATTGAGGTATGTGGACATATGAAAAGACATATGGACTGGGCAAGTGTAGTGGCACAGGCCTGTAATCCCAGCATTTAAGGAAGAGGGAGAGAAAGAAAGAACAAAGAAACAAAAGAAAGTCATTTATATTTAGTGTATACTGCTTGTTGAGTGCGACCAAAATATACAATTGATGCTTAAATTTGAAATTTTATTACAATAAAAAATTATTCCCCCTCAAAATTCTTTCTTACTTCAAACACACTTAACCTGTTTGTCTTGCCAATCTCTGAAGCATGTCTGGAAATCTGAGTGTCTTTATGAGGGGTAATTAAAAGAAATATAGAGTCCTCTGTCATCAGTGGAAGGCAGGTTCCTTTGGCCAAGGCTCTTATTTTCCTGCATCTGCTAGGCTGCTGTAGAAAGAACTATAGAAATATTATTGTTTTTAATTTATAGCTAGTTATGGCCTCTATATGAGTGATTAGGTATGTTAGTCTTTCCTTCTGTGTTACCTGGAGAACCTTAAGTATTTATTTGATTTTAGGCATTGCAATGAAAGGTATTGTCTTAGAAAGCAACATACTGCCATCTAGTGGCTCAAATATATATTACAATTCTCTTTAGAACCTTGCACTGTGAAAATGAATGCAACATTAAAATACTATGACTATAATGTAACTTACAAAAGCACATATCACAGGGATATAAATTTTGGCTCATGGGTATCAACTTTCTTACCCAGAAGTTCATATTTAGTGATAAAAGGAAGGTTATATGACAGGGTACACATTTATATGAACTATGATCAGCCTTGCATCTTTGGTTTCCTGTGTTTTCTTTGCTTTCTTCCCTGAAGTGTGTCTAGTCTATAGGGTCAGCATGAGTGCTGTCTCCCACTTGAAACAATTGTCTTTTTTATAGGGTGTTTTGAATTTTCTGTTACCCAACTTTCTATTTGCTTTTATTTTTTTTACATTTATTTATTATTTTTTTAAAATTTTTTAAATTAATTTTAAAAAACTAATGAGAGAAACAGCAATGAGACAGTTTCAGAACTGATTAATAGGACAGTTTCAGTAATTAATACATTGAATATTGTTATCTTCTTAGAGGTTACTCATAGTACAATATGCAGACATGATATCCTATCCAAATACTATTAGTATAAATCTTTCTTCTCATTGAATTAAGAGAAAGTAGCTGTATATCTATCGTATTTTGTATACACAGATACAAAATGGTCCTTCATTTGTATCCCCTTTTTTTGTTTAGTTTTGTAAAAGAAGAGTATTCCATTGCCATTTAAATATTGTAGGTGCATGAATTCAGCAAAATAATCCAATGTAGTCCAGTAGTCCATAATAGTACTGGGTTATCCATAGGACTGGCAATATCAGAAGTTGTTGACTTGAGCCTTTTACTCAGCATATTAATATGGCTTTACTTTTTATACCTCGTTCTTATACTTTTCTGCTGGATTGTTAAGACCAAGATAAAGCAACACCTATATAACAAGAAATGTATCTTTTTATCTGACAATGTCAGTCAAGTCCCCTGAGGATTTATCCTGTTACCCTGTACTGCAGTTTGCAGATCCTTTGTCAGTGTCAGCCATATGGATGAGTCACAGCCATTGCTCGACCAATTTGCTCTCTGTGAAAGCCTGAGAGAATGTTTTCTCTCCATGTGACTCTCCTTAGGCACACTCTAC
>NW_004524622.1:13526843-13570471 GCF_000260255.1 Octodon degus
AATATGAATAAATAATTACATATTTTTACATAGAAATCTAACCATATACAGCATTGTAACAGGACATTCCTGTGACATTTTTTTCTTGTCTCTTTTTTTCATTTGTTAACCTTTTTTTTTTAAACAAACATTTACTTGAGAGACAGTATGGCAATGATTGGTATGTCATGACAAGCAGTACATATTTAGAAGACCAGAATGACAGGCATTCCAATTGTGACCCTTCTATTACATATTGCTTTCTTCAGTGCAGTTGCTTAGTTCACAGGTATCAGCATATATAGTTATTAGGGTGAGAATCCTACCAGTGAACTGCTAGTTTCAAAAACGTGCTGATGTTTCTCAGGATCATTGCCTTATCCATCTTGTGTGTAAAAATGTATGGCTTTGCCCTTGTCCTGTTTCCCAGCTTTTCTCCTTGCCCTCTCCTTGTTGTTTAATCCTCAAGTTCTCATTTTCCTTTTCATTTTGTTATACCTTTCTATTTGTATTTCTTCTTTTGAGTTCTTATACTAGGGAGACTAGACAATATTTACAGATGTGGGTCTGGTTTATTTCACTTATGATTATATCGTCAAGTGGCATCCACTTAAATATAAATGCTTCAAGTTGATCATTCTTTATAACTGAGTAATACTCTATTGTAAAAAAATACCACATCTTTTCATCCATTCTTGAGGTGATGTGCATCTTGGTTGTTTCCAAGATTTGGCTATCACAAATTGTGCTGCTATAACATAGGTGCACATATATCACCATGACAGGATGGCACATATATCACTATGATAGGATGTTTTCAGTTCCTCTGGGAAAATTCCTAGTAGGGGGATAGCTGGCTTGAATGGGATTTCCAGTCCTAGTTTTTAAAGAGTCTCCACACTGATTTCCATAACAGTTGCACCAGTCTACATTCCCACCAGCAGAGCAGAAGGGTTCCTTTCTGCCCACAGCCTCTCCAACATTTGTTGTTGGTTTATTTATTTATTTGCGGAACCAGGGATTGAACTCAGGCCCTTGTGTTTGCCAGGCAAGCACTTATTCTACTGAGCTATCTCCCCTGCCCGTGATTTCTTTATGATAGCCATTCTTTGTGGGGTGAGAAGGCATCTCAGTGTTGTTTTAATTTGCATTTCATGGATGTGGAGCATTTTTTCATATATTTATTTGCTTCTTTAATTTTGTCCTCTGAGAAATGTGTGTTTATCTCAGATGCCCACTTCTGGATTGGGTCTTTAAATTTTGAGGCCCTAATGATTTTTAGTTCTTTATAGATTCTAGAGAGAAGACCTTTGTCTGAGTGCTTATTAGTCCAGATTTTTTTGAAATTTGTGGACTATCTTTTCACTTTGTTGGTAATTTCTTTTGATGTGAAAAAAATTCTTAATAAACGGAGGTCCCAGTTGTTAATTCTTTCAAGTATTACCTGTGTGATTTGATTTTTGTTCATGAACTCTTTGCCTACCCCTATGTTTTCAAGAGTTACTCCTACTTTCTCTTCCAGGAAATTTAGTGTTTCTGTTTTAATGTTTAGATCTTTAATCCACTTTGACTTTAGCTTAGTGCAGGGTGATAGACCTGAGTTAAGTTTCAGTTTTTGGCACGTAGAGAGCCAGTTTTTCCAGCACCGTTTGTCGAAGAGGCTATCTTTCTTCCAGTAAGCGTGTTTGGCACCTTTGTCGAAAATCAGGTGACTGTGTTCATAGAGGCTCTTCATCTTCTAATCTATTCCATTGATTCTCAGCTCTATTTTGTTGCCAGTACCTTGCTGATTTTATCACAGTAGCTTTGTAGTATAATTTCAAGCTACCTTGTGATGCCTCCTGCCTTGTTTTGTTGCCCAAGATTGCCTTTGCTATTCTAGGTCTTTTCTCGTTCCAAATAAATTTTAGGAACGATTTCTCTAGGTCTGTGAGGTATGTTGTTGGTAGTCTGATAGGGATTGCATTAAATCTGTACAGCAATTTTGGGAGTATGGCCATCTTCACAATGTTGGTTCTTCCTATCCATGAGCAGGCAATATCTTTCCATTTTCTGAAAGCCTCTACAATCTTTTTTTTCAGAGTACTATAATTTTCTGTGAAAAGATCTTTGACTTCTTTAGTTAGATGAATTCCAAGGTATTTTATTTTCATCAGTGCTATTGTAAAAGGTATTGTTTGTCTAATTTCCCTCTAAGTGTGTTTTTTATCTGTGCAGAGGAATGCAATTGACTTTTGGGTATTGACTTTGTATCCTGCTATGCTATTGAATTTATGCATCAATGCTGGTAGCTTCTTGGTGGAGTTTTTTGGGTCTTCCAAGGAAAGTGTCATGTCATCTGCAAATAACGATAATTTAACTTCTTTACCTATTCTTATTCCTTTTGTTCTCTCTCTTGTCTAATGGCTCTAGCTAATGATTCCAGAACTTTATTGAATAGGAGTGGTGATAGAGGACATCCTTGTCTTGTTCCAAATCTGAGAGTAAAAGATTTCAGTTTTTTTGACATTTAGAATTATGTTAGCCGTTGGGTTGTCAAAGATGGCTTTTATCAGATTGAAGTAGAGGCCATCTATTCAAATGTTTTGTAGGACGTTGAACATGAATGAGTGTTGGACTTTGTCAAAAGCCTTTTCAGTTGAGATGATCGTGTGATTTTTAGGTTTGACTGTATTGATACAGTGTATTACATTTATAGATTTGCATATATTGAACCATCCTTGCATCCCTGGGGTGAATCCTACCTGGTCATGGTGTATGATCTTCTTGATGATTTGCTGTATTCTTTTTGCTAGGATTTTATTGAGGATTTTTGCATCTTTGTTCATGAGGGAGATTTGCCTGTAGTTCTCTTTTTTAGTTGCATCTTTCCCTGATTTTGGTATCAGTATAATACTTGCCTCCAGGAAAGATTTTGGGAGGACTGCTTCCTTTTCAATTTCACTGAAGAGTTTGAGGAGTATTGGGATTATATCTTCCTTAAATTTCCTGTACAATGAAGCTGTGATTCCATCAGGACCTGGACTTTTCTTTATCTGTAGGCTTTTTATTACATTTCATATTTCATTGGCTGTTACTGGGTTATTGAGAGTTCTTATATCTTCTTGATTCAGTTTTGGTAATATATACCTTTCTAGGCATCTGTCCATTTCGTCTGTGTCTTCTGTTGTGTGAGAGTAAAGGTTTTCAAAGTAGCTGTTGACAATCTTACACCCTTTTCATTCCTTATTGCTTGTATTTGAATTTTTTCTGTCCTCTTTTTGATGAGGCTAGGTAGAGGCTTATCAATTTTATGTAATCTATTAAAGAACCAGCTTTTTGCTTCATTAATTCTTTGAACTGTTTTCTTCATCTCAGTGATTTAATTTCTGCTCTAATCTTTATGATTTCTCTCTATCTTTGGGCTCTGGGTTTGGTTTGCTCTTCCTTTTCTAGTTGTTGAAGGTGCAGCATTAGGGTGTTTATTTGTTCCCGTTCTGTTTTCCTAATGTGTGAGTTCACAGCTATGAATTTCCCGCTGAGAACTTCTTCATTGTATCCCATAAGTTTCGATAAGTTGTGCTTGAATTTTCATTGAATTGTAGATATTGTTGAATTTCTTGTTTAATTTCATCTGTGACCCATTGTTTACTGAATAGGGTGTTGTTTATGGGGTTTTTCTGTTTTCTTATTTCATTTCTTTCCAGTTTCATTGCACTATAGTCAGATAATATGCATGGGATAATTTCTGTTTTCTTGCATATACTTATGTATGACTTATGGAACAGTATGTAGTCAGTCTTCGAAAATGACTCATGTGCAGCTGAAAACAATGTATATTCAGGTGACGTTAGCTGGAACACTCTGTATATGTCCACTAAGTTCATTTGTTCCAAGCTCTGGTTCAGTTCTGCTACTTCTTTGCTATGTTTTTGTCTGGTTGACTTATCTTTTTGGGAGAAGAGGGTGTTAAGGTCTCCTGTTAAGATTGTGGTATTGGATATTAGATTTTTCATGTCCATTAAGATTTGTCTTACATATTTGGGTACTCCCATGTTTGATGCATATACATTTATAAGTGTTACCTCTTCCTCTTGAATTTTTCCCCTAACCAGTATATGGTGGCCTTCTTTATTTCTTTGATCATTTTTAGCTTGAAGTTGAGACTGTCTGAGAACAGGATTGCTACCCCTGCTTTTTTCTGAGGTGCTTGGGCATGTAATACTGTTTTCTATCCTTTGACTTTCAGCCTATGAATTTCTTTTTGAGTTGTGTTTCTTGTATACAGCATATTGTTGGATTGTGTTTCCTAATCCACTATGCCAATCTATTTCTTTTAATTGGTGAAATGAATCCATTTACATTGATGGTTATAATTGAGATGTATTGATTTATGATCGACATATTATTTACCTGCTGTTATTTAGTCCTTTTCCCCCTGTGTTTAATTGTTTGACCTATTTAGTAGGTTCCTTCTGTTCTCATTGATGGAGTTCTGGTCATTTTGGTCCCTCTCTAGAACATCTTTTAGTAGTCTGTGCAGGGTTGGTTTTGACATCATGAAATTCTTCAGTTCTTTGTCATGGAAGTATTTCACTTCTCCATCAAGCTTGAAAGAGTTTTATAGGGTATAGTAGTCTGGGCTAGAATTTGTTTTCGTAGAGGACTTGAAGTACTCTACTCCATGCTCTTCTTGCCTTCATGATTTGTGAAGAGAAGTCTGCCATTATTCTGATAGGTTTTCCTTTAAATGTGATGTTTCTTTTCTCTAGCTGCTTTCAGTATATTGTTCTTTTTCTTTTATTTTATGTTTTTGATTTTTAATAGATTGCAAATTGAAAATAAATTATTTACAGACATAAATGAATATAACAATACAAACTGTCCAAAATAAAAATGAAGAAAGAATTTACAGATCAGTCATAATAGTTTACTGTGTCAAAACCAAGGAACTTATGTTCATACAATTAGAATTCTTGAAGTAGAAAGGATAGGCAATAAATATTTAAAGATTTAAAATCTCTGAATTTAGTTCAACTTATAGTACCACATTTCCAAGAAAAATGAACCTTTTGCAAAGACATTTAAATAAAATTATACCAAGATACACAAAAATGAAATTGTCCAAAACTTCTTGTAAAGAAAAAAATCAGCCAGGGAGATGGTTCAGTAGAATAAGTGCTTGCCTGGCAAGTTTAAGGGCCTGAGTTCAATCTCTGGTTCTCTTATTCTCCTGTGTTTAATTATTTGCCCTGTTTGGTGGGTTCTTTCCATTCTCATTCATGGGCTGTGACCAATTTGCTCCCTCTCTAGAACATCATTTAGTAGTCTGTGTAGGCTTGGCTTTGTCATCATTAAATTCTTTAGTTGTTCTTTGTCATGGAAGTATTTCACTTCTCCATTAAACTTGAAAGAGTTTTGCAGGATATATCAGTCTGGGTTAGAGTTTGTTTTCTTGCAAGACTTGAAGTACTTTGTTCCATGCTCTTCTTGACTTGATGGTTTGTGAAGAGAAATCTGCTGTTATTCTGATGGGTTTTCCTTTAAATGTGATCTGTTTCTTTTCTTTCACAGCTTTTAGAATACTGTTCCTATGCTTAATTTCTGGAATCTTGATTATTATATGTCTGGGTGTGGTTTTCATTGGGTTGATGTTATGTGGAGTTCTATATGCTTCGGTTGCATGAATGTCAGATTGTTGCTCCATATTTGGGAAGTTTTCTGCTATTCTGCCCATATTCTTTTTTTATATCATTTGTATTGACTCCTTCCTTCTCATTGATGCCTATTAGTCTCACATTCTTCATCTTTGCATCGTCTTGCAGATATTGAATTATTTTTTCCTGCATCCTAGTTGTTTTAAAGAGATCTTTTCTTACTTTTTCACTAGCTGCAATGGTGTCTTTAAGGTCAGAAAGTCTATTTTCACTTTCACACAAACGGTTTTGCCAGTTTGTGATTGAGGTTTTAATTTCCTGTATATCACTTTGAACCTGTTTCATAGATTCTATTTCTTTCCTAAATTGCTTATTCATGGGCTCCATCATTTTTATATTCTGCTCTATTTTTATCAGTGTATTCTTTAGAAGCACTTAGTACTTCTTTGATTATAGTTATCACTAAATTTTTTAGTTCCGAAATTATTTCCCATCTGATTTCTTCTATACCTTTCTGCAGTTGTTTCTTTACTGCCAACACTATTATTTCAGAGATATCTGGCATGTGATTTCCAGTTTCCTCAGTTCTAGTGTCTTCTGTAATTGTACTGGGTGGACTCGGGGCCCAAGACTGCATTTGTTCCTTCTCTTTGTCATTTTGTATACCACTGTCTTCTGACCTTTGGTGTAGAGCTTGGATTGAGTTATTACCTTAGCACCAGGTCCTGATCTACGAAGTTCAGATTCCTCCAGGTGGGTGTTGTTTGGATCTGGCTGCTGTGCTCTACCTCTTTCTGCTGCAGCTGTTAGAATTGAACCCTTTGTGTCTCTCTGGCAAGATGATCTGCTCCTGAATCAGTTGGGTGGGTCTTGCCTCTAGCCTCTTTGCAGGGAGTTTTGCTAAAGAGTTCTGTGCTGGGCCTGCACTCTGGGTCGAATGAGGATCCGCGGGCCCTGGGCAGTCTCACTCACACACGAGGCCTGCACTCTGGGTCTGTTCAGGATCCGTGGGCCCCGGCTTGTCTCACTCACTCGCCGGGCCTGCGCTCTGGGTCTATTCAGGTTCCTGTGGGCCCCAGGTCGTCTCACTCGCTAGGCCTGCGTCCTGGGTCTATTCAGGATCCCGCAGGCCCTGGGGTCCTCTCACTCGCCGGGCCTGGGCTCTGGGTCTATTCAGTTTCCTGCAGCACTATATTGTTCTTGTGCTGGATTTGTGGAATCTTGACTATTATATGTCTCGGTGTGTTTTTATTTGGGTTGACATTATTTGGAGTTCTGTATGCCTTGGTTACCTGAATATCAGATTGCTTCCTCGTATTTGGGAAGTTTTCTGCTATTACCTCTGCCTATATTCTTTTTATATCATTTGTATTGACTCCTTTCTCATTGATGCCTATTAGTCTCATGTTGTTCATCTTTGCATCATTGTGCAGGTGATGTATTCTTTTTTTCCTGTATCTTCGTTGTTTTAAAAGATCTTTTCTTACCTTTTCACTAGCTGTGAGAGCATCCTCAAGATCTGAAACTCTGTCTTCACTTTCACTCAAACGGTTTTGCAAGCTTGTGATTAAAATTTTAATTTCCTCTATAGCTCTTTCACTCTGCGTCATGCACTCTATTTCTTTGCTGTATTGCTCATTCAAGGAATCCATCACTTTTCTAATCTCTATTTTTTTTATCAGTGTCTTCTTGAGAAGCAGTTATTAATTCTTTCACTTCAGATATTATTTCTGATCTGATTTATTCTATATGTTTCTGCATTTGATTCTTTACTTCAAATGCTATTAATTCAGAGATTTATTTATTTCAGAGATTAATTCTGATCTGAGTTCCTCTATATCGTTCTGCTATTGTTTCTTTCCTTCCGATTCTATTAAAATTCACACATTTCAGCTGACCTAGTGTCCTCTGCACTTGTTCTGGGAGGGCCTGAGAGGCCTGAGATTGCATTTTGCTCCTTCTTTTTGTCACTTCGTAGAGCACTGACCTCTGATCTTTGGTGTAGAGCTTTGGTGCTAACCTTAGCACTTACTGAAATTCTGGTGCAGATCTATTAAGTTTGAGTTTATCCAATTGTGCCTGATTTGGGTCTAGCTATTCTGCTTAGCTCTTTCCTGCTACAGCCCTTGGAAGTGTACCTGTTGTGCCCCTCTGGCACAACAGTGAACCTGTTTTGCCCCTCTGTTGTGCCCCTGGCCCAGGGGGTCCAGGGGAGCACAGAAGCTCTCCCACACGCTAGCCGGGCCTGGGCTTGGGTTGGTTCTGGGGTTCCCAAGTGTGGGGCAGAAGTTCTCACTCACTGGGCAGGTTGGTGGGGGACTCTGTAGGGGTCCTGAGGCTGCGGCAGAGGGTCTCACGCGGTGTGCCTTGTTTTGGCCTGGAGAGTTCTTGCCTGGCCGGCGGCAGACAGCAGTGGCAGCCTCTATTTTGCTTTTAACAGACTAATAAAGCTACATTTTTTTTTCTTTTAGAAGTTGTTTACTATGCTATTACATTCTCCCAGCTGTAGGAATTTGGAAGCTTCTTATACCATATCATGAACGTGCTGGTTCTATAGTCTTGTTAGTTTTTCTGTATTAGCATTGCAAATATTATATTATTTAGTCCTCAGAGCAACTATACACATTATTACTCATTGTTTTTTGCTAGGATTGAGATGTGAACCTAAGTAGTATGGTTCTGGAACCTATATTTGTAGCTAATGTTACACACAGATCTCCACTATGTGTTTGTTGCAGACTGGCAGTGGTGGGCCTGTCACACATGTGCTGCACATAGCCCTCTCTTTTGACCCCTGGGCCAAGTCACCCAGCTGAGGTTGGACAAATGCTCAGCATGCACACAAGAGCAAAGATCTTGTATATTAATTGTGGGAAAGCTGCCAAATGCAAATTTACACCTTTCAATAAAAAGCTGTTTGTATCATTGGAAGTTTTGTTGCTGTGTTTTCCTTGTAAGACAAAATGTTAATGTATGTGGTTTGCTTTTTTTTTTTTTTTTTCCTATACTAAAACCTCAGTATTCAGGTTTAATCACAGTATTGTCCCTTTGTGATAAATAAGTGGGTTTGGGTTGAAATTTGGGCATAGTGTCTTAAAGCTTCACCATCATTGTCTTAGACTGTGCTGTTACTGATTGCTTTTCAGTGTCTCAGTGTCCATCTCATTCTTGCTGAAAATTGGTAGTTAAAAATGTAAGGGCTTTGTGAAGAACTTGATTCCTAAGGTTTGAAATTCATAACTTTATCAAGAACTCCTTAGGATCCACTGTCCCTCCCAGTAGGACTGCTGTGATATTCCATTCATTCATCAAATGACCCTTTTATTGTGATCTTTATTTTTCAGTAAAAATATTCTCTCAGTAAATTACAAAATCTGTGAGGAGAAAGATTCTGTCTGTCACTCTGTCCTCACCCCATATCAAATGCTGGGCTTGGCCCTGACCCTCCACACTATTCACAGTTGTTTATTCTGTACCTGTAGGATTAGTGTGTCGCATTCCACAACGTGTCGTCCTGCTTTTTTTCTCCCCCAGAGTGGTAGGAGCCATGGAAGAGATGTAAGATAAGCACTGGAAAGTAAAAGAGGTGAGATGAGGAGCCTAGATTTTTTTCTTCTACACAATTCTACTATTCTCATGGGTGTGCCCCATCTTTCCCCCACATCTGTAGTCCAGGAATGAATATTTTGAAGGTATCCTAATTCATATACTTCCTTAATATTTGGTATGCTGTCTCCTATCCTTAGAAACAAAATACTATCTTTTCCTTCCAAAGTAATTAGATCTGAGCATCAGATCTCCTAGTGAGTATCACATCTTGTGCCGTTTAGTATACTGTGCAGGGGACATTGTAAACACATAGCTATAGTAAACACTAATAATCCTGGTAATTTTTTTTCAGATTTTACATTAATTAACTTTTAATTAATTAACTACTTCCATAAAATGAGTCACCTGAGGTTTTTTTTTTTTTTTTTTTTTTGCAAATCAGCAGTGATATTTTTATGAGAACTGTTCTTCCCTGTTCTTAAAGCCTCACCCCAAAACTTTATTACAGACATCTGCTCATGTGACTGTCTTGCCGCCTGTCTGCAGGATTGTCCTAATCTCTGAGGGGGATGTAAGTGAGCACACGTTCCTGACATTTTTCTAGACACTAAGTCAAGTAAGTTGAGGGCTGCAGTGCCCATCTGTCAGGTGTTCTCATGGAGTTACAAGTGTGGGAAAATAATGGAGGAGCCTCACTTTTGACAAGTATAAATGTGAAGCATTAGGAAAAGCTTTGTGACTGTATGTCCACAGGTTATCCATGAGGAAATGGTGGTGGGAGTCTTACTAGACCAGCCATAATACCAGTCAAATGTGTAACTAAGAAAAGCCCATTCAGAATGATCCTAGATATCCTGGTAAAGGTACTGGAAACTACTACCTTTCTTGTGCAAACAATGTTGTCTCTGTATCTGAAATAGTTTGATTAATTTAAGAGAAAGTCCACAACATTAGACGGCAACAAAGGTCTGTTGCTTTGATTCTCTGAAACATGGGCCCTCGCTGAGCATCTCTTCATGTATGTGGTGGTGTCATCATTAGTGTCTCCTTTGCCCTTTGGGATCACACGGAAAGCTCAGGCTTTTATTGTGTTGGAAAACTGGGGAAGTATGAGGCCTAGGACAATAAGATGCCATTATTAACTCTGCTTCTCATCATTACTACCACACCCCTCCCTAAGCCTCTGAGATCAGTGAGACACTTTGTCTTGCCAGCACATGGGTGGTTTTCAAGGAGTAGCACTGAAGTAACTCCTTTCCTCCACCCTCCAAGCTGAGGCATGCACCACAGGCAATGTGCCACAGGATTCCACCATGTATGGCATTTCTCCAGATCTCTGTCACTTAAACATTATATTCAGCAATCCCAAACTCTACCTCTTAGTTGTGCTTCTCCGCCTTAAAATACATATTCCCAGCTTCCTTACTCCGTGTTCAGGAATCTATCAGCTTACTCGGTTGTAAGACCCTACAAAAATAAAGAAGCTACATTTGTGTGTGTAGCCATTAGCCTTTAGAAACACAATGCTTAGCATCTTTTTCCTAAATTGAAGGGTGGGAAAAGCAAGTTGATTTTCCCTAAATAACCCATCCTGGTAAAATTTTTAAATTTTTGGTTGTAATCTGAGAGCAAAGATGTGATAAAAGTAAAGAAGGTCTCGTTAAAGCAAATTATAATTACCATAGAATTATACCCTCGTGCAAACATAGGTTAAAAGAAAAGGAAACTTTTTATGTACAAATATAGTGCTCCACAGCTCTGTAAGGGAAATCTGCAGTGGCAGTACATGTAGCTGCGCACACACACACACACACACACACACACACACAGAGAGAGAGAGAGAGAGAGAGAGAGAGAGAGAGAGATGCATTTACTGAAAAGTTAAAAGAATGAATTGTTTGTCAATGTTTACAGTGTAATGCCCAAAGGGGCACCAGCTTTTCAGCCTTACAGTTATAAACTAAGGAGCTGTATTGAATATAGACATTGACGGTCTGAAATACACTATTTGAATAATTTTGCTTGCATTTCAAAAATTACAGCACATAGTCAACAGCTTTCATAGTTTAAAAATTTCAGTAAATTTGCAGAGGACAGGTGTTTAAAGATCTACAAAAATAAATATCTGAAGGATACAATTCTAACTTTCAGAGACTCTCCAGTGAATACCTTCTGCAGTCCCCATATACTGTCCCACTGCTCTGCTGTCGTTGCATCTTGTTCTAGCAAGTAGACCGGAACTCCTCATCCCTGCCCTACTGTCTCCCTTCTAGCCTCTGTGTACATATCTGCTTTCAGCTGTTTAATCATCACTTTGAACTTCAGTGCAATGTTACAGCTAATATACTTCATGGCTGAAAGTTTGAGAGTGAAAACAAAATAAATCCCTTTCTTATTTCAGACCTCATGAATACCAATTCAGTAGTACATGCTTGTAATCTGGCTTTTGTCTGGATATAAATATCCTTTATTTTAATTTTACATGGTAGTAGGGTTTGAACCTAGGGCGCTGCACATGGTAGGAAAATACTACCGAGCACATTCCCAGTGTCCATTGTGTGTAATTTGTCCCCTCCTGAAATATTATTCCTGACAAAGGTGATAAATAATTTATACAAAATCAAGCAATCAAAAGATAGACTAATATTTCCTTTCACGGCCCTATTTTCCTTTCCGACCTCCCAGAGGTAACTGATGTTGAAAGGCTTATGGATGCTACTATGACTCTGGGCATGTTCTTAAAAATTACTTTGCAGTATGCTCTGTTACTCAACAGTCTTTCAGACAAACACTTTTTACCAGCTGCAAAAAAGTTTCTATAGTGTGGACAGGTGTGGTGGCCAGATGTAGCATCAGCCCTCATGGGGCTGTGCAGGATAGTTGTTATAGGTTCAAGGCCAGCCTGGGCTATGTAGAGAACTCAGCCCAAACTACATAGAGATCCTGTGTCAGCAAAGAAACAAATAAACACAAATCCATAATATGGAAGTACCAGCATGTAGTCTTTTATTGTTTAATAATAGACATTCATTTGTTCTCCAGTCTCTTCTATTAAATACTATGCATCAATAAAAATCCTTGTTTGTATAGTCTCATATACTTGTGCTTTCAAAATATATTCAGCAATAAAGTCCCCAAAGTGAAATTTCTGGTTTAATGGGTCTTTGTTTTAATAGGTATTGTTATATTATTTTCCAAAAAGTTACCAGTGCACTGGTAACTTTATAAGAAGCACTGGTTGAGATCTTTTTGTGGTACTGGAGAGTGACTCCAGAGCCTTTAGACTGGACCATGTGCTCAGCTCCCTACTACCCTTTCTTTGTTTTAATTTTGAGTTAATAAGTTGGCAGGTTGCCCAAGCTGGGTTTAAGCTTGTGATCCTGTTGTCTCTGGCTCCAGGGTGCTGGAACCATGAGCATGAGCCACAAGCCTGGCTAGTGTGGATCTTAACTGTCCCTGAAAAGCTCATGTGTTCCATTTTACAGTCTTACAGCTTAGTGGGCTATCAGGAGGTGGAAGAGACTTCAGGAGGTGGGTTCACTAGAGCGAAGGCAGTTATGGGAGGGGGCCCCAAGAGTACATTTTCCCTCTGTATTTTTTTTCCTGTTTTTCTCTCTTTTCTTTGTAGCCATCATAAAATGAGCAGCTTTTCTCTGCCACATTCTATGCAGATGGCTTGTCTCCCCATGATTCCAAAGTCAGCTGGCCCAAGCAACCTTGAAACAAAGCCTCTGAAACTGTGAACAAAAATAATTAGTTCCTCGTTTAAGTTGAGTTTTTTTCAGGCATTTGTCACAGTGACAGCCAAAATACTCAGGGGAATGGATAATTTTATTTGTCTTCAAATTTCTACTAGACTAATAAGTAAAAACAAGTATATTATCTTTGCTTTCATTTGTGTTTTCTTGAATAAATTTAAAAATCAAGCTGCTTTTCATTAGGTTATCAGGCATTTAGATCTCTTCTGTGAATGTCCTGGTTATCTTGCACACTTCATTTTCTAGTGGGCTGTTTGTTACTTAGGAGCATTTCCAATATGAATGTTGTCATACTATGTTATATATATTTCCCACACTTTTGTTTGTCTTTTGCTGTTTGTTTACATACATCATTTGCCATAATAATTTCTACAGTTTTGATCAAGTGTCTGTTTTTCTTTTGTAGTTCCTAGATATCCAAAAGTATGAAAAAAAACTCTCATTTTAAATTCATATAAATATTCTTGGTTATATTGTAATAATTTTAGTTTTTATGCTTTGTATTTAAATTTTGACTACACCTTGAATATATATTTATGTAATGTAGAGGTAAGATTTTACTTTTCTCTCTAGAATTTGATATTCATTTAATCAGAATTTATATATTTTCTCAGAATTTATGTAGTTAGATTTTTTATCCTATTGATTTGAATTTCATCATGTTTCATGTATACTTGTGTCTGTTTTATATATATTTATATAAAATTTATATATATTTGTTTTGTTTATACACATACTAATGACATCATTATTTTCTTTATAGTAGTTATAACTTTAAGGAGTCTGAACTATAAGGTGTATATAAGATTTATAGACAAGATATAACTTTTTATCACCAATTAAAAAAAAAACTGTCCTCAAACTTCCCTGTGCTAAACTCTGAATTTTTCTGGAGAAAGTCACTTAGTGATATCATGACTTGGCTACAAATTTGTATTTGTTTTTGGTTGTCAGAAAGTCTCACTTTGGTTTTTAAGATGTTTACCTTACATATTTGAATTCAGGCCTCATTCGCTCTACCCCTTATTCCAGCTAGACCTGGTTGTGCCAGGGGCTTGCAGCAGAGTAGATTATATGGCATATTTTTATATACAGGCCTCTTCTATCTCTGTTTGAGGTGGCCTTGGCCTCACTGAAGTTCATTTCTATGGTCTGTTGTTAGTGGTAATCTAAGTGCAAATAGTGTATGGCATGTTTTCTAGTCCAAGTGGGCAGTATTCAGCTTCACATGAACCTCTCTGTTGCTGTGAACAGCTCCCTATCTTAGCATAGGCAATTTTACTAGCAGGGATTTGCCCCAAGCCCTGTGGTTCTATGGTATAGTAAGAACCTAACTAGGGCAAGAGATCTTTGTTACTCCTTCTGGGAACTCCTCGCCAGGGCTTGTCTTCACTGAATCACTCTCTGGTAACTCTTAAGGAGTCTCCCCTCTCAACTTGCAGGGTTTGGAGAATGAAGCTTTCTTCACAAAGCAAAGCAGTCTCTCCAGGCCTGGCCTTTCACACCTCTGTGATTCTCCCCATATGACCTGGGCAGTGGGGCTCAGAGAAGGAAGACCAGTCCTGACTGATCATTTCTCAGAACTCCCCAAGAGGAACTCCCTAGTGCCTTTTCCTGGTGGTTTCTTAAGCTTCAAGCGTGAGATCATTATTGCTTTTTGTTTTTAATCTCCAACTTTACAGAGAGAAAAGATAATAAGGAGAAATACTGTTCAACTAGGTTTTTATGTCTAGAAGAGAATTCCCTTGCCATATCTTTCCTAATATATCATAAGTGAAAAATAACCATACCTTCATCAAGAAAGTTTAGTTTTACATCCCTCTGTCCCACTTTAAGCCTTCATTCATCCTTTAAGCTCAGCTTAAAACTACTGCCTATGAACTCTAGGACAAGGCTGTTTCTCCCATTACATACTATCTGGGCTTCCTGTGTCTCACATCTGCTTGTAACACTTAATCGTAAATGTGATTGATTAATGGTTTATTGATTGTGTAATGTGTTAGATAGACAAAGGTAGGAACTTGCTCTGACTTAGCCATTCCTGTTTATCTGGGATTCCTGTACAGTGCCTCACGCAGGGCAGGTCCTCAGACTGTGTTTAATAAATGAAGTAATGAAACAGAATCTCAAATTTCATCTTGAAAGACATTTAGAGAGGAAGGAAAGTATTGTTTTACAGAGAAAAAAAAGATCTTAGCAAAGTGTTAGAAATTGAAATGTCTACATTAAATTCTAAGGACTAAAAGTAGCTTAGCTTGGCAGGGCAGGGATTTTTTTGAGGAACTTTAGGAGATAAAACTAGATGTGGGTTTTAGGTAGACTGTAGTGTGTTTTGAATGTGAATGTCTGTTGATCAACATTTCTGATGAATTAAACATTCACCAGAAATACTGAATATACTTTTCAAAAAACCTGGTGAGATCTGTTAAATAGTAAATTTAAACAGTTTTTAACACTCATACAACTTGGAGGAATATTGTTTGAAGGGCTTCTAAGCTAAACATATATACCTTTATATAGGTACTTAACACATGAATAAACTATATTACAAAATGTATGAGCTCAGAACTTACATACCATAAAATATAACAATCAAATATTACCTATAGTGAATAACTTCAATTGTCTTTCTATAATTTCTAAAATCTCCTATCATTCTTCATGGAAAATGAGAACCAAGTATTTTTATTAAAAGAAGTTTAAATGCATGAATGACTTTTTTTGATAGTTTGCTGAAAAGATTAAAAGTACAAGAAAGAAAGTTTGTTATCTAGTAACATATTTCTTTTTGCAGCAGACCATATCCAGAAGTGGAGAAACAATTCAATTTCTAAACTTCTAAAGTGAACTGCTGTGTGAACTTTCCATGCTTAATAATAATGCATCACTCCACTAGCACCCAGGCCCGGTGTGTGAGTGGGATCGCCAGGGTCCCTCTGGACCCTCACTTCAGCCAGCGCACAGGCCTGGTGTGTGAGTGGAACATCCTCCATCAGACAGGCCTGTTGTGGAACCCTGCAGCAGAACTCCCAGCAGAGAGGCTAGAGGCAAGAAAACCCAGGCTGATCCAGGAGAGAACATTTAGCCAGAGTGGCACGATGGATTCACCTCCCAGGGTTGCAACAGGAAGAAATAGAGCACAGCAGCCATACCTAAGCCACACCCACCTGGATGAATTTGAACTTGATAGATCCAGACCTGGTGCTAAGGTAATAACTCTACCAAAGCTCTACAACAAAGGTCAGAAGACAGTGGTATACAAAATGACAAAGAGAAGGAGCAAAATGCATTCTCAGGGCTCGAACCCACCCACAACAAATGCAGGAGACAGTAGCATAGAAGAAATTGGAAAGCACACACCTGAAATCTCTGAAATAATAGTGTCTGAAGTAAGGAAACTGTAGAAAGGTATAGAAGAAATCAGATCAGAAATAATTTCTGAAGTAAAAAAAGAAATGATAACTATAATGAAAGAAGTACTAAGTGTTTCTAAAGAAGACACTGATAAAAAAAAGAAGAAAATTAAAAAATGAGGGAATCCTTGAATGAGCAATATAGGAAAGAAATAGAATGCATGAAGCTGATTCAAAGTGATATACAGGAAATTAAAATATCAATCACAATTAAAATCTCAATCTCCCATTTGAATGAAAGTGAACATAGACTTTCAGACCTTGAAGACACCGTTGCAGCTAGTGAAAAGGTAAGAAAAGATCTCTTAAAAATAACTGGGATGCAGGAAAAAAAATTCAACATCTGCAAGATGATGCAAAGATGAACAATGTGAGACTAATAGGCATCAATGAGAAAGAAGGAGTCAGTACAAATGATATAAAAAGAATATGCGCGGAAGTAATGGCAGAAAACTTCCCAAACATGGAAAATCTGACATTCACGTAACCAAAGCATATAGAATTCCAAAGAACATGAACCCAATTAAAAACACACCCAGACATATAATAATCAAGATCCCAGAAATTCACCACAGGAACAGTATATTAAAAACTACTAGAGAAAAAAAACAGATCACCTTTGAAGGAAAACCCATCAGAATAACAGCAGATTTCTCTTCACAAACCATCAAGTCAAGAAGCACATGGAGCAAAGTACTTCAAGTCTTGCAAAAAAACAAATTCTAACCCAGATTGATATACCCTGCAAAACTCTCTTTCAAGTTTAATGGAGAAGTGAAATACTTCCATGACAAAGAACAACTGAAGAATTTCATAACAACAAAGCCAACCCTACAGACTACTTAAACATATTCTAGAGAGGGATCAAAATGAATACAACTCCATGAATGAGAACAGAAAGAATCCACAAAATAGGGCAAAGAATTAAACATAGGATAATAAGAGGTATATGATGACAGTCTTCCAATTATTCTTTTGTATACAGCAGCAAAATATTTCCATCAGCATAATCTACAAATGGACTTCTCCGTCCAGGTCTATATGGTGGACATCAAGAAACCAGCAGTCACTCAGTCCCACAAGTGACACCTGGCCACCAATAAGCGTCATGGACACTGTCCATGGCATGCTAGAACTTTGTGTACTAGCTTATTCACAAACTGTTAAAAGTGCTGTTCATATGTTTGCCATTCCAGTATTTTTATTATGTTTTATTCTTAGTAATTCTTTGCTGTCATGAAAACTTTACTTCATAATTTTGTATTTATTAACCTAATCAAATATTGTGTGAGTACTCTGAATTGATCACAGATTTGTACATAAGATACACTACATTCTGGCCTCTTAGTTGGACTCACAATTTAATTCTAATTTTTGAGTATTATTTTGAAATATTTAATTTAATTTTGAATTAATTAATATTTAATTAATTTTCTGAATATTGTTTAATTTCAATTTTTGTTTTATGATTTATACTGTTTCTTTGACTTACAATATAATTATAAGACATGGTATGATATTTTCTCCTAGAATTAGAAACTTTAAAAAGTGTATTTCTATTTTCCATTGAGCTTATATTAGCTTTTCTGTGTCTTTTACACACACACACGAAAATATATATATATAACCTGACATAAGATTTATACTGTTTTGTGGAAATCTTCAATGACCTTTTAAATGGGTTTGTCTAATATTATTATATTTTACATAGTCCTTCATAACTACCACTTTGAGAACTCTTTATTCTTTATCTAGGACCATACAGCAACTTCTCTTGCTTTCTGGGGCTTCTTTTCTTTCTTTTTTTTTTTAGTACCAAAAAAATTATATTTTACATAGTCCTTCATAACTACCACTTTGAGAGCTCTTTATTCTTTATCTGGGACCATACAGCAACTTCTCTTGCTTTTTGGGGCTGCTTTTCTTTCTTTCTTTCTTTTCTTTTTTTTTTTTTTTAGTACCAAGGATTGAACTCAGGACCTTGTGTTTGCCAGGAAGACACTTATACCACTGAGCTATCTCCCCAATCCTTTCTCTTGCCTCCAAAGGATTATGGTCTTTGTTATTTTCTATATGCTACATCTGGAGGTATTAACATATTTCGAGTTTGTATAACTGGAAAATATTTTACTTTTAGTTTTCACAGGTATGTTTTCTAAGTATAAAATTCAATGAGGACAGATTTTGTTTTTAGTCCTTTGAATAAATAAGTCTAGTTTCTTATTCCATTGCTTTTTTTTTCTAATGTGGAATAAGATGCTGTTTAATTTTGTTCTTACATAGCTAATATTTTTCTATGTATATGCTTTAATGATTTTTTTCCTTACAATTAGTTTGGGACAATTTCATTTTTGTGTATCTTGTTATGATTCTATTTATATTTCTTGTGCAAAAGATTCATTTTTCTGGGAAATGTGGTGCTATAATTTTAACTAAATTCAGAAATTTTAAACCTTTAAATATTTATTGCCTACCCCATTCTACTTTGAGAATTCTAATTATATGAGTATGAATCTCTTTATTTTGGCACAGAGTGAACTATTATATGACTGATCTGTAAACTCTTCATGTTTATTTTAGACAATTTTTATTGTTATATTCATTTAAGTTTATTAATAATTGTTTTACATTGTGAATCTATTATTAATCCCATGTTATGTATTCATTTCAGAAATATTTTTCTAAAATTTACTCTGTCTGAATCTTTTTTTTTGTTTTCTTGGTGGAACCGGGGATTGAACTCAGGACCTTGTGCTTGCCAGTGCTTATTCCACTGAGCCATCTCCCCATCCCCTTGTCTGCATCTTATATCTTTCACATTTCAATATTTGTGTACAATTTTTAATTTGCTATATAATTATTGCTTTTCAATAAAGTTAAGTTAAAAAATAATGCATCAGTTATGTAAATAATTTGTCATATTTTCTTCTTATGCACATGCTGTCGGTAGTGCTAAAGATCATACCCAGAGCCTTGCATGTGCTAGACAAACACTCTACCACAGGGCCACAGCCACAGACTGATGTATGATGTTTTAAACAGGTTTGCCACTGTAACAGAAGAAAAGGTCTGTTCTTAGTGCTGCCTTTTTGTCTCTGTGTTTCCTTCAGAACTTATAACTCTATTTTTCATTCATTTGTTCAATAGATCAATAACAGAAAGACTTTAAAAAGAAATGTCAGCACTGTAGATGGGGTGGGGTGAAAGAGTAGAGAGCTATAATTTATTGAATTGAGTCATTATCACCAACTGAGTCATCAACTGAATTGAGCTAAACCTTTTCCCATCTGAGCTGGCAAAGACATTTTAAATAAAGAAGAAATCTGAGAACTTAAGATTTCAGTTTTCTGGCATAAATCTCTGGAGATTCAAATAAAATGGGTTAAGCCCAATAAAGAAAGTCTTACCACTGTCAACTACTAACTTTAAAGTAGGGAATTCTAAGCATTAGGGCTAAAATAGAGGATGGGGAGAATAAAGAGAAGCAGAGAAATATCAGCATTTCTTTACTGGATAGGCTTTTGCCCAGTGTCATTTCTTTTTACTAGTATATATTAAAAACTTTGTATTCTGTTACATTAGATTATAAGGCATTACTGTATGCTGACCAGATATTTCAATCTGTCATCTGAAGTTCCATTTCTGGATCTGACAGTTTCTGATTCTGACTTGAATGTTTGATTCTGGAAAAGAATGGAATTCTAAGTTCTTGAAGAACTAACACAGAACACTTTTGTTATTTTTACCTATGTGGAAGGCTTTGTTGGTTTTACCAGTGTAGAAGTCTCTGTTGGTCTGTCTAAAATTCTCAGTGTGAAATGACTGAAGGAAATCACTGTATCCAGAGTTTGCTTTCTTTCTTTTTTAAAAAATTTTTTTTGAGAAACTGATAGCAATGAGACAGTTTCAAAACCGATTAATAAGACAGTTTCAATAATTAATACATTGCATATTGTTATCTTCTTACTGGTTATTCATAGTACAAGATGCAGACATGATATCCTGCCCAAATATTTTTAGAACAAATCTTCTCATTGAATTAAGAGAAAGTAGCTGTATATCTGTCCTATTTTGTGTATACAAATGCAAAATGGTCCTTCATTTGTATCCCCTTTTTTGTTTAGTTTTGTTAGAGATGGGTATTCCATTGCCATTTAAATATTGTAGGTATGTGAATTCAGCAAAATAATCCAATATACTCCAGTAGTCCATAATAGTAGTTGGTTTTCCATAGGACAGGCAGTGTCAGAAGTTGTTGACCTGAGCCTTTTATAGCTCAGCATATTAATATGGCTTTACTTTTTATACCTCGTTTTTATACTTTTTTGTTGGATGGTTAAGACCCAGAGTTTGCTTTCTGTTTCTGTGAGTGGTCAGATGTTCCCTTCTTTTATGTCTTACAATTTTAGTTGCCAAACATTTATGAGAGTATGAGACTTTACTCCAAGAAGAAATTAAGACACAGTTTTATTTTTAAAAATGGTTAGTGCCATCTTTTATTCAGATACTGAATTTTTTCATTATACAAATATTTATTGAACATCTAGTATATACTAGACCTTCTGGACACCCTCCTCACAGCAATAAAGCATACAATAAAAGCTCCTAGGAACTCTGGATACAGTGAGAGAGTAAGTATTTATGTGAGCTTATAGTATTAAATGAAAGTGTTCTATAATTTTTTCCAATGAGAAGAAAAGAAATTACATATCTAAGTAATATGGGTATAACTGCAAAATGAAGCAAAATGGAGGCTTGAAAAATGACAGCAAGTCCTCATATATGTAGTGTGAATGAGCAGGTCCATGACATGGTGATTTTCGTTCCTTTCCCTTGAGGTAGCAAAAGTGTGAGCCATCCGAATCTAGAGGGATAGGCAACCAGAGGAGCTAAAATTAGCAGTAAATAAATAAAACAACAAACCATTTCAGCAGGAGGCCAAAGAAGCTGGTGTGCAGTGCACAGCACAGGGTGGTGGTAGGAAATATGAGTACAGAGGAAGCAGGAGGTCCAGTTCCTTAGGGCTTTCTGCACCATGATATGAAAGACATTCGATTTCACTCTGAAGACAGTGAAGGTCTGTACTCATCTCTAAATGTGAATTGAGTGAAATATATTAGGAGAGTAAGTAGGAAGCACAAGACCCACTGAATGTTGGTGATCTCAATTTTAAAATGAGACCAGTCAATACTATTTCTCTAGACTTTGCCTTCCCTAGCCACATATTTTAGATGTATGAGTTGGTGAGTAAATGAATCAGAGTGAGTTAATACTATCTATGCTGCGTGGGCACAGGCTGCTTGTAATTCTCTACTTCTGTTTTTAACTGAATGCTTTTCACTAGATGTTAAAATTAAGGACCAGATTAGGATAGCACTTTTTTTTTTTAATTTCAGTACTTTTATTTTGGTTGGTGATATTTCTCATTATAGGAGAAAGACATGACTGACAACTAGTTTTTAATCACACCATTTTTATGCAGTTTTCATGAAGATGAACTTAATAAGTACTAGTTTTTTTAAAGGTATGATATTCATTCTTTAGAAATCTCTAAAATTCTGAACAATGTGTAACAGTCCATCCATTTATTCATTCAGCAGCATTTTCTCAGCATATTCTCTCTTCCTCAGTCACAAGAGGAACAAATTTGAATAAAACATGGTTCCTACATTGAAGAATATTTTAGGTATGCGCATGTTAACCTGTTTTTTAGAAGTCATATATATTATATATTATATATTGTATATATTATATTACATATATATGTAATATAAAAAGAAATATAATATTAAATATGTTATATTATTAAAATTATATATGTGATATAAAAAGAAATATGCATATTATATTACATATTATATGTAATGTAATATATATGTAGATATATATACATATTTCTTTTTTAGGGAACTAGGTTTCTGTGTGGCATCATGTAGATTTATCACCGCTAAAATGAGAATGTAAAATTACCATAATGAAAGATGCAATCACGTTAGTAAATTTAGTTAGGTTATATACAAAAATCTTATGTAAAGTTTTCATTTCTTTAATGGGAAAAGTATGTACAGAGATTGCTTTGTCCTACTGTAATTGTAGCCTTCATAGAATGGTAATTAGACATTGCTGTTAGATCCCTAAGAATTGTCGTATTTCCCTTTCTCGAGACTGCTTGGTGCTTTTGTGTAGGTAGCAGCTTCCTGACCTGGGCATTCCTTTGGCCTTCTGAGAAGGGACTTGGCGAGCTCAGCTTGCAGAGCCCCCAGATGAACAGCATGTGGCAGTGTTTCTATGTGCTTCTGGAAGCCAGTGCTGCAGACCCTAGATAGTAGAAAGCAGTTCTCTGCACTGATTGCAAGTTCATTTTAGAATTATATTTTTCTTTTATATTGCTATGTGTCATTGCTTTGTTTGCCAACAAAATACAGAAAATGAATAAGCACTTGGCTTATGCCATTCTTAGTAGAAAAATTGTCAGAATAAACTTCATTGCTTAAGAAACATAAGCACAATTTAGTCACTGGATGTGGATATATGTAGATTTTTGCTGAAGGGAATTTTAGTTTGGCAAATTTTTAAAAAATTCTGGTATCTAAGGTTCCTTATGCTTTTTGTAATCTCATAATTAGTTAGATTTACTTGTAAAATGAAGTTGCACATATCTAATGGAATAAATTATGACTCATTTTTCTATGAGTTTAAATTATACATATTGTTTAACAAAATCAACTGAGTTTTACAACTTTCATAGAGGCTATTCTTTTGTATAGAATTTTTTCTGTGTGGAAATGCAGTACATTTAGAATCTGCCTGTGTGTGTGTTTTTCCTCCCTGTCCTTCACATTTTAATATTTTATCAATCACAGTATCTGAAATCCTTACAACAGAGAAAGCTCTAGAAACACAGTAGCATTATCAGACAGTAGACATATATTTTAATCTGTGACTATTGTCCCTAAGAATGAATACTTTTACTACTTTAGTACATTTTATACTTACTGTCATGACAAAGATGTTGCTTTGAGCAAATATGATTCCAGCTAAGTCCAATACACATTGTATCTATTAAGTAATCACAGTTTTTCAGAAATTGTCTCAAATTTGGGGTTTACACCAATGAATTAGTGCTTGCCCTGGTTCTTGGGAAAATCATAGTAAAAAAATTTTTCTGCTGTACTTCTTTGCTTCTAACCTTCATGGCTTTGTTTAAATTTGGACTTTAGGGCAGCTGCTAGTCGTTTCTTATACTCTTCTTACTAGTCCTAGCTCTGCTATTTGTTAGTAGTATGACCTTGAACACATCTCATTAAGCTAAAAATACACAGATCTATATTTTTTGCAGTGAGACTGTTAGCATATAAACAGTCCAAAGTTTTCTAAATAGTTCTTAAGTCTTGCCATCTGCCTCAGTACATTTTTTTCTGTATCAGCTGAAAGTAAAGTTCTTTTTCTTTTTAGTAGAAATAGAGAGAGGAAAGTGGGAGGGAAGGATAAATACCAAGAAGAGAGGAAAGGAACAGGAATGGAGGGGCAAAAGACAGTGTGTATTGTAGTCAGGATTTTCAAGGTAAAAGAGGGCACATAATTTATAGGATTAATTTATAATATTCACCAAAGAGTCAGATGCAAAAGAGTACAGGAGAACTGTTCATACACTAGAGACCCAAAGAATCCAGTTGAGGCCCTGGATCCCACAGTAGTATCCTTTATGAGTCCAGCTGAAGACCTAGAGCCTGTAGCAGTGTCCTCCACTAGTTCAACTGGAGGCCTAGAGCCTATGCCAATGTCTCATGCCAGTCTGTTTCAAGGATCTGTGCTGGGAAGGCCCAAAGACTAGCAGTGAAGCTAGAAAGTCTATGCCAGCAGGATGAAAGATCTGTGGCAACTGGCTGAGGGATCTACACTGGAGCCAGAAAATAACTCTCAAAGTAAGGACCAGCACTCCCCTAAAAAGAATTGCAGCCATCCTCAGGACAGCAAGGTCCCAAGCTCTCCTGACAGTGAGAACAGCTGAGTTCATATTAGGAAAGCCCTGTGACAACCTTCTGGAGAATCAACTTATACCATCTTCCCTCCAGTTTTGCTTTTATGCTGTTGACAGTAACCCTCAGGAGGGCCTTCCATACTTAGCACCACTCTGCTTCAGTTCAGCTGGGTGTTGCAAGTTGACCATTAGTTAATCCACCACAGAGATGGGGGGAAAAGAAAGGATTTCCTTCTTTAGACTTATAGTACTTTAAAAAAAATTTGATAAAACTTCACTTTTTGGTTTGTTTCGATACTTTGACTTTAATCATAGACGGTGAACTTTGAAATTTTTCCTTGCTTTGGTAGTTTTTGTCTTTTTGCTATTTTTTTCTTTCTCCTTGAGAGACTGGAGAAGACATTTGACACAAACAGGAGATATTGCTATGAGGTAGTTGGACAACTGATCCACATGGCTAAATTGATGAGCCTCTGCCATCTGAATTTCGTAGCAAGAGTTTCTGACATAAGAAAGATTTTTGTGGCTATTTGGGTGTGTTTTCTATAGAAGAACTAAACTAGCTATGCAGTTAAGTAGACATGATTATGATTGTATATACAATTCTGAATATCAGTCTCTAAATGGTTACTTTGGGAACATGCCTATCAGGACCTCAGTTCCTTCATGAGACTGTTGAAGCCTAGCACTCCCAAATCATTTCTCAGTCTAAAAATCACTCTAAAATGACTCTCTGAAAGGGCAAGTATGAGTGTGTGTGTGTGCGTGTGTGTGAATGACCACTGAAATATGAGTACTTTGAACACAATTTCATAGGATGTAGACACCAGAAAGTGTGTTTGTAAAATGTTAATGTGGGTGAGTGAGAAAGAAATATTTCATTGTTGTTTACAAACACCTTGGTTAACAAGCTTACACCTTTCTAAAATATATTAGATTTTGTAGGGAGAAAACAAAAAGGCTCATTCAAACCAGGATTGAACCGAGATTTTCAAATAATAGTTTTTCTCTTTTGTCTATTAAATTTGAATTCATGAATGCCTTTCTTCTCCTTTGTACTACTCCAAATAAATATTTTTAAATGCATGAACTAATTATAATTTAATAAAACCCCTAGTGTAGTTGTTTACAGGTTGCTAGCTCCTAGGAGAAAGTGGGACTTCCTTAATCTGCCCACTCTTTGGCCTCCACTATTCTGTTACCTACTGTCTTTTGACACTGTATTAAAGGGGGAAAATGAAAATGAGTTTTGATTTCTTCATTGATTTCTCATTAAGGAAAACTATCATGATGACTTTTTTTTCTGGTACTGGGGATTGAACTCAGGATCTTGTGCTTACCAGGCAGGAGCTTATGCTGCTGAGCTATCTCAGCCCACATAAGGAGACTTTTTGATGACTAGCACAATGACTTTTTGAAGTTTTATAAATGTGAAAAAATTATCTTTGTTTCTGTTAAGCTCTTCTTGCACAGTAAAATCACTGGATATAAAATACAGCACAAATTTGGGTAGGACTTTCCCCCTGGTTTGCTTTAAAGAGGCAAACATAGCAAGGACTAAAAATATTAGGGGACTGTGTATGTATGTGTGGATAAGTATTCTGAAGCTATTCAAGAGTTTACTACCAAACCTAATGACAGATTTCAGTATCATTGTTTTAAATGTGATGGTTGGTGTATTTTACATGGAGAAATTTACAAATCAGTTTTCAGTTGGTGAGAATGCCAAAAAAAAGTCAGTAGTTCTTTGTTTAGCCCCCAGTCTCCTTAACTAAGTGGACTGGAAGAAACAATATTGCACTTAACTTCTGCATTGCGCATTCGGTTGTTTTATAAATTAACTTATTAGAAGCAGACAGCTGTGGTATAGGCTTTTCAATCTTCAAGTTGGCATTTCTCTGCTTTTTTTCAATTCATCTGTCTAACACTGCTGTTTTTCCTCTTATTTCTGTCATCTAAAAGTTTTTTTGAGTTTTTGTGTGTTTCATATTATGAAACAATAAGCAAGTTGAACATTTTTCAAATCACTGTTTTATGAGTAGGCAATTTTTAAATGAGACTTTTTCACAGAATATAATCTTAGAGTTTGTTGTTTTATAACCATTGAGTGCTGCCAATATCACTTTACTAAATGTGATGTTAGAGAGTTTACCTAGACTGATAAACCAAACCCTAAGTTCATGTGTATCAGTCCACTATTAGAGACTGAATCATTACCTCTTGATGCCTATGATTACAATAAGCTACTACAATGTGACAGTTTTATATGTGTGTTTTTTTTGAAAGATAACTTTCTTGAAAATTGTACAGTATATTTTTACAAATGATTCTATGATTTAACACTTCTTTCTTTTCTTTTCTTTTTTTTTTTTTTTTTTGGCGGAACCAGGGTTTGAACTCAGGCCCTTGCGCTTGCCGGGGAAGCACTTATTCTGAGCCATCTCCCCGGCCCCTGATTTAACATTTTCTAAAATTATTCTGTTTATTAGTTTTGTATTCTTTCTGCATTTCACTCCTTCAGCTTATAGTCTTTAAAAACACTTGCTTTTAAATTGGAAAATAATATTTTTGTGTATTGTGTAGTACAGTATGATGTTTTGATCTGTGTATACATTGGTGAAAGATTTAATCAAGGTAGTTTACCTACTTATCATTTTATGAATTTATTTTTATGATTACAACATTAAACATCTATTATATAGCAATCTTGTTTTGGTTTGGTTTGGTTTGGTTTGGTTTTTGTTTTGGTGGAACTTGCAGTTGAACTCAGGCCCTTGTGCTTGCCAGGCAAGTACTTATTCTACTGAGCTATCTCCCCAGCCCCTGTGGCATTCTTTAATGGTACATGTTTGTTAGTTGTGGCCACTATGCAGTACAATAAATCATTAATATCATTCTTTCAATGTAACTAAAGCATTATATCCTTCAGCCTGCATCTCTTTTCATCTATTCTCTCCACACTCCTAGCATCTTGTAGCTTTCTACTCTGTCACTATGCCAACATTTTTAAATTCTGTGTATAATTATGATCATGCAATATTTGTCTTTTTATGTCTGTCTTATTTTACTTAGTGTAATTTCTTCCATTTCCATTTATATTGTCCAAATGACAGAAATTTCTTTGTAGGCTGTATTACATTCCACTGTTTCTTATATACTACATTTTCTTTATCCATTCAGTGGTTGACACTTAGGTTGGTTATCTTGCTATTGGAAATAATGCTGAAAAGAACATGGAAATGAATGTATCTGTTCCACATGCTGATCCTAATTCATTTGGATATTTGCTGCAAACAGAATTTCTTGGATCATATGGTACTTTTATTTTTAGTTTTTTGAGGAACTTTCTTATTACTACCCAAAATGTGTACACTGATTTATATTCCTAACAATTATGTACAAGCATTCCTGAGCAGAAAAGAACAAAGCTGGAAGTATCACATTAGCTGACTTCAAAGTACATTGTAAAGCATGAAAACGTGAAATGAAAAAAAGCATGATAGTTGCATAAAAACAGGTAACTCTGACCAGTGGAAGGAGATAGAAAACAGACATACAGTAATCCTAATTATTTGTATTCAGTTGATTTTCAACAAAGGTGCCACATGCATACAATGAGGAAAGGAGGTCTCTTCTATAAATGTTGAAAAACTGGATATCCACATGCAAAACAAATAAACGACATGAATGTATAACCTACTGTAGATCTCTAGAAGGAAATACAGGGAGAAAGCTCCATGATCCTGATGGGACAATGATTTCTTGAACAGGACTCCAAAAACACAGAAGGCAAAAGCAAACACAGGGAGACAAATTGGATTATATCAAAGTAAATCTTCTGCACTGCAAAAGATACAACAGAGTGAAGAGATAGCCTACTCACTGTAGTATGACACTGTAACAGCAGGGAGCTTGCATTCATGTTTGTATTCTTAAGGAGTAGCAGAATCTTAGATGTTACATACTCATTATTTTGAACTTCAGCACTTAGGAAAAGGGAAACTGAGGCTTTACATCACAGAAAACACAGTAAATTTGGAGCAAAAATAAATATATTATATAATATACATAATATATATTAAGTTATATATATTATATATATATAGGAGTGAAAAGTTCTAATAGTCTAGTGCCCTCATAGGCATCTTAATATCATGGCATAATGCATTACTCACATTTGTGGTAATGCTGATTATAAATAAACTTGTACTGACAGTTGCATAAAAGTATAACACATAATATTTGATAATAAATGACTTACTAGCTTATGTATTTTTCTGTTATACTTTTTATTGTTATTTTAGAATATATTTCATCTACTTATGGAAAAGTATTTACTGAGAAAGAGTATGCCTGCCCTGTTCTGCCAGCAGTGTTATCTGCCTCTGTCTCTCTCTGCCGCTCCCCACTCTAGCCCTGGGGATCAAATTCAGCAATTTTGTACCACTAGGATTACATCCCCAGGCTTTTATAATTTTTATTTTTAAACAATCTTGCTAAATTACCAAAATGGGACTAGAACTAGCAATCATCCTGCCTCAGCTTCCAGAGTAGCAGAGATTATAGACACCCAACTATTGCATCTGTTTATTCTGTGATGTGTGCAGAGTAATGAAGCCACCTGAGGATGAATTTCCCATAATGTATTCTTTTGTTAGGTGACACATCTATATTGAGTTCTGAGATGATAATATTTTTCCTATTAGATCTAATAACTCTGTGAGGATTTTTTTTTCCTTTCTTACAGATTTTTTTGAAGTATGATTAGAAAATTAAAATTGCATGCATTTAAAGTACTCAATGTGATGCTTTGATATATATATATATATATATTATAGATATTTACCACTATACACCTAATTTAAATAATATTCCATATATGCTAAGTAAATTAGTCCTTGTAATTTAAACATGAGTGAATTGAGGCTTAAGTAACTTGACTGAAGTCACACAGCTAATGACTAAGCTGAAATTAGAATCCATACATTGTCAGTTTAGGTGCCAGGCCTTAACTTCTATGCTACTTTCGACTATACTGTTTCTCATACTAAACAAATGATGGGCTTGTAACTATACAGAACCATGGTAGAAAGGGATACTTTCCACTTTCTGTATTTTAACATCCAGTGCAATAGGTAAAATAGCATTATACTAAATCTAGAAACTTACGAATATATTATTTTACTTGGCAGAGGGGACTTTGCAGATATAATTAAGAAATTTGAGATAGAAATATTATCTGGGGTTATGCAATTTCAGAGGAAAAAAAACATGAGGAAAAAGAGTAAAAATCAGAGTAGGAAGTGGGATGACTAGAGCGGAGTGATGTAGTTTGCTGGCTTTGAAGATGAAAAAGGGCCACAATCAAGCTTGTAAGCTACTCTTGGAAGCCAGAAAAGAGAAGGCATGCATTTACCTCTAGAACTTCCAGGAAAAAATACAGTTCAGTGGACTCCATGATTGTAGTGTCACAGTACCTTCTTCGGATTTCAGGCCTTGACATCTGTAAAAGAATGAATTTGTTTTACTGTAAGCCACCATTTTTGTAATTTGTTACAGCAGCAGTAGAACAGCAGTGGAAAACTTACCTACTTTTCAATTCTTTTTGTAAAATAATGTTTTATTGAAACTAATTCACATCTGAGAATAATTATCATCTTGAACATTACAACAGTTTCTCCATATCCCGTGTAGTAATTCTTTGTGATGCCCCCTCAGCGATTCCAGTTAACTGCTTTTGCTGAGTATTTAAGAAAATCTTTATATCTTTACTGTTTTGCTGAGCAAAGTAAGAATCTAGCTCACTCTAAGGAAGTTTTGAGAAAGTCACTTGAAATTACTAGGAACTTACTTAAATATAGACCTTTTAATAGGATAATTCTCTTCATTATTTGGAGAAAAAAGGTTTGCCACCTCATAAAGAATTATTTATAATCCCATAATTGGTAAAACTAGAATCTCTTTGAAGCTTCAGAATGCTGATATTTTAGAAATATGTTTACTTTAACCAAGATAAAATCTGGTAATTAGTTTCACTTAGTATGTTGCAAGGAACTATATGCTAGTAGATTTTGTAGAGCCTTACTAATCTAGAATATTTGAAGAAACATTTGCTTTTCAAATTCATGAAGTTCAAGATAGTATACCAGTGCTAACATATACATGCCCAGACAGACAGAGGAAAGCACTTTCTCATCTCCTTTCACTTTGAGTTCGGTGGTCATGGGTTTAGAGTGTGTTCTTTGGATTAGTGCTATCATAAATCAGTGTGACAAGGGGGAAATAATTTAAAGGTAAATAAGAGAAAGAGTTTTCAATGCAGGATAGGACATCTCTGAAGACTGTCTCAAAGGATTGATATCTCCTTCAAGATCATTGCTTCAGAATACTGAAATGAAAAGCTTACATTCACTTTACTTCAACCTTTCATTCTCAGTACAAATGTACACAGACACGAGAATAAATGTGGTGCACTAAGCATGTACTGGGCACCGTTGCGGGTGCTTACTGCACTATATTTATGCCCATGTCTGCATGCAGTTTTGTATTGACAACGAAGGGTTGAAAAAGAGTTTCTTCAATGGGAATACTCTGATGGGCTTATTCTTTGTTTTTCATGTAACAATAGGAAAATAATATCCATTTACAGTTAGTAAAAATATCCAATATTAAATCTCTGCTTAAGTGCTTTCAACATAAGTCAGTAGATTCTGTCTTTATTTTGACTGTTCAGAGTTTTAAAAAGTCATTATTATTGATTTCATTATTTATATTTTTGATTCAAACAAATGAAAAATTATCAAAGCATTTTTTGTAATTAAAATATTCACTGAGTGGGTATATTTACTAGTGAATTCAGATATAATATGACAGAAATGGATGGATGAATGATACCTTTTGAGTAATGAAATTCCTGAGAACTAAACTTTCAGTTTCATGATATAATAGCAATATCATGCTGAATTGTGATGTTAAATTTATTTTGACTTTATGTTTTTACTTTTCCTTTATTATTAAAGTACTTGGAAACAACCCAAATGCCCATCAATCGAAGAATGGATAAAAATTATATATATATATATATATATATATATATGAGTAATATTAAGTTATAAAGAAAGATAAATTGGAGACTTTTATAGGTATGTGGATGTAACTCATGACTGTACTCATAAGTGAAATAAGACCATGTGTATAAACATCCTTTTGTCTCACTAGAGTGAGAAACTGAATGAGTAAGGAAGGTCCAAAATGTGTAGTGGATATTGTGAATTGGGAAGAAATTATTCAAAAGAAAAAAACAAGCTGTGATGGGGAAAGGTGAAAGGAAAGAAGGGAAAAAGAAAAAACTGTATTTATACACAAGATAGTTAAGATAGTATTACAGCTAGTTTCTCTTAGTTCATTGAAAAGAAAGGTCTGTGCTAATATTTTTTGGACAAGATATCACACCTGTATCTTACACTCTGAAAAAGTACTAGAAAGACAACAATACACAATATATTAATTATTGTAACTCTCCTACTAACCTGTTTTGAAACTCTGTTTTATTGGATTTTTTTCTCTTTAAAGTAATATAAAGTCTATTAAAATTTTGGCCAGTATTCTAAAAAAGTAAAAATAGTAAGTTTGGGTTAAGATGAGGAACCATCTTAGTGGTACATTGAAAATATGCATTGTAGTCCTGAATGAGAAAGAAGCAACATGTTTGGAAGAGTTGCTGCAGTTAAGAAGGGGTCTTCTAAAGGAAAACCATGCTATACCCATGACATTATTAGAGAAGCTTGTGATAGAGACACATTTTAGAATGTTGTCATTAAACAGCTACCAAGTAGGATTATCCCAAGTGTACACGGGCTTTATAGTTGAGAAACTAATACTGCAGTCCAGAGTGCACAACACAAATGGCACATCATCTGTAAAACTTTTATCCTTGTTAAAAAAAAAAAAAAAAACAAAACCAAACCTTTACAGAGCATGTTTTCTATTCATTTCCATTTACCACTAAAAACATGAGAGAAGATTGAAATTTCTGGTTTTCATGAAGACTCCTAAAGAGTTCTGTCTCTTAGAGTTATTTTATGTCATCCAGGCACATAGGACAGTTTATAATTTCAAAGTTAAGTCATGAGGAGTATCCCTTCTCAGAGTTCCTTACCTATGTTTCTATATTTTACACTTTAAGTTGAAGTCATCTTTGGATTACTAGATTGTCAAACTTTTAATTTTATACTTAAATGATTAGATGTGTCTTGTTAGGTTTTTCTTTACCTATATTGCATCAAACTGTTGTTCACTTGTATGGTGAGGGTCATAAGAGTAAGTAGAGAAAAAGTAGAACAGGGTTAGCAAAAGAGAAAGTCAACAAATACCAGTTCCTCATGGCAAGAATTGAAAGAAGAAAGAACTGAGGAAAAGTATACCATAGTGTATATATGAGCCCCTCAGACAAGTCAAAAAGGGAAAAAATATATAGATATCCGCCCTTTTTTGCACTGGGTACTTTTAAATGAATAAAGATAAGGAATTACTATAGCTCAGGGCCAGCCTGATAGCTCAGTGGACTAAAGTGCCTGCTTAGGCAGAGCACAGCTGCTGAGGTTTGATCCCCAGTGTACCATGCCAGCCTCACCCCAAGGGTATGCTGAGAGGGTGATTTAGATTGGGTGTGGTGGCATGCACCTATAATCCCAGTGCTTAGGAGGCTGTAAACAAGAGAATCACTGCAAGTCTGATCTATGTAGTGAGACCCTGTAGATCCTGCTCTATCTAGAGCCAGGAACCAAGGATGCTGCCTTTAGACCTTCATTTAAATGTTGTTAAGTGTTTTTTTTTGTTTGTTTGTTTGTTTTTTTGGTTTTTGGTTTTTGTTGTTATTGTTGTTTTGTTTTTTGTTTTTGGTGGAACCAGGAATTGAACTCAGGCCCTTGCACTTGCCAGGCAAGTGCTTATTCTACTGAGCCATCTACCCGGCCTCAATCCTGCCATAAATACAGAAAAAAAAAAAAAAAAAAAAAGAATTCCTATATCGCTACATAAAAGGAAAAAGGAAATAAAAACAATAGCTAACAAGTAATGTTTCTTACCCACCAGATATTCTTCAGGTTTGCCTCAATTGCTTTCTACTCATTGCTGAGACAAAATATCCGACACCCAAAATTAAGGTGGCTATCCTGAGTGACACTTGCCTGGAGCTAGCCCAAGTCCAGGCCTGGCAAGTGTATGGGAGAGCTTCCCTGCTAGCCTGTGCCTGCTGGACCTCTCCAGATCCAGCCCAGGCCCGCTGCATGAGTGAGACCTTCCTCCGCGCTCTCTGGACCCCTTCACACATATACCTCCTCCTGGATCCAGCCTAGGCCTGCCTCCTGAGTGAGACTTTCCACCACACTCTCGGGACCCCTGCACCCTTCCAGAGCCAGCCCAAGCCCAGGCCCAGAGAGTAAGTGGGAGAGCTTTCTGGCTCCCCTGCACCCGCTGGTACCCTCTAGACCCAGCCCAGGCCTGGCATACAGGCCTGGGGTGTAACTCCAGCTGAAGTACCTGCAGAGAGATTAGGGGCCAGAACCAACCAGCTAATCCAGGATCAGAACATCTTGCCAGAGGGGCACAACAGGTTTACTCCCAAGGGCTGCAGCAGGAAGGAGCTGAGCACAGTAGCCAGATCCAAGCCAGGCACAACTAGATGAATTCAAACTTTGTAGATCTGCACCCAAATATCAGTAGGTGCTAAGGTTATAACTGCACCAAAGCTCTACAACGAAGGTCAGAAGACAGTGCTATACAAAATGATGAAGAGAAGGAGCAAAATGCAATCTTAGACCCCAAGCCCACCCAGAACAAGTGCAGAGGACACTAGCACAGAAGAAACTGGGAATCACACAGCTGAAATGTCTGAATCAGTAGCGTCTGAAGTTAAGAAAGAACAGCAGAAAGGTATAGAAGAACTCAGATCAGAAATAACCTCCAAAATAAAAACAGAAATCTCTGAGTTAATAGCATCTAAAGTAAAGAGTCAAATGCAGAAACATAGGGAAGAAATCAGATCAGAAATAATCTATGATGTAAAAGCATTAATAAGTGCTTCTAAAGAGGACACTGATAAAAAATAGAGGATATTAGAAATATGACGGATTCCTTGTATGAGCAATACAGGAAAAAATAGATCACATGAGCAGAGTCAGAGAAATGTAGAGGAACTTAAAATCTCTATCACAAGCTTGCAAAACCATTTGAGTGAAAGTAAAGATACAGTTTTAGATCTTTAAGATACTGTTACAGTTAGTGAAAAGGTAAGAAAAGATCTCTTTAAACAACTAGGATGCAGGAAAAAATAATTCATCACCTGTCAGATGATGCAAAGATGAACAACGTGAGACTAATAGGCACCAGTGGGAAAGAAGGAGTCAATACAAATGATATAAAGAGAATATGGGCAGAAGTAATAGCAAAAAACTTCCCAAATATGAGGAAACAATCTGACATTCAGGTCACCAAACCATACAGAACTCCAAATAACTTCAACCCAATTAAAAACACACCGAGACATGTAATAGTCAATATCCCACAAATACAGCACAAGAACAATATACTGAAAGCCGCTAGAGAAAAGAAACATCACATTTAAAGGAAAACCCATCAGAATAACGGCAGATTTCTCTTCACAAACCATGAAGGCAAGAAGAGCATGGAGCAGAGTACTTCAAGTCCTATGTCTATGACACACTTAACTCCTAAAGAAATTCATAGGCTGAAAGTCAAAGGATGGAAAACAATACTACATGCCCCAGCACCTCAGAAAAAAGGGTAGCAATCCTGTTCTCAGATAGTCTCAACTTCAAAATTAAGGAGGCTAACTCAGTTGTGTCCCAGATTTTCTGATCAAGGAGATTATGGGGCCATAGAGGAAATTGATTGATGATGTAGAGTGTGCCTTGAAAGAGGCATATGATGAGAAAACACTCTCTCAGGCTTTCACAGACAGCAAATGGTCAAGCAATGGCCGTGACTCATCCATATGGCTGACACTGACAAAGGATCTACAGACTGTGGTACAGGGTTTCATGATAAATCCTGAGGGGATTTTACTGACCTTGTCAGATACAAAAGTTACATTTCTTGTTATATAGCTCTTGTTATGTAGATTTTTAAGTATAAAAATGTAGTATGAAAAGTAAAGCCATATTAATATGCTGAGCTGTAAAAAGCTCAAGTCAGTAACTTCTCACATTGCTAGTACTATGGAAAACCCAGTAGTATTAAGGATTGCTAGACTACATTGGATTATTTTACTGAATTTATGCATCTACAATATTTAAATGATAATGGAATATTCTTGGAGAAAACTAAACAAAAAAAGGAGTTACAAATGGACTATTTTGTATCTATATATTCAAAATAGGATAGATATACGCTACTTTCTCTTAATTCAGTGAATAGAAAGATTTGTTCTAGTAGTGTTTGTGAACAGGATATCATGTTTGCATCTTATAGTATGAATAACCACTATTAAGACAACAGTATGCAATGTATTAATTATTGAAATTGTCGTACTAATCAATTTTGAAACTGTCTCATTGCTAGTTGTCTCTCAAAACAAACAAATAAATGACAAATGGGTAAATATTATCACATGTATAAGTTATATCTGAATAAAGCTGCTTATACAAAAAAAAAATTGAGGGAAAGATTTATTTAGCTCACAGGTAGTGGAGGTTTCAGTCCATACTCTGCTGGCTGCAAGACAGACTCGCACATGGAAGAGGGCAGCAGTTCATGCCAGTGGAAAAGGCAAAGAGCAAAGGGAGGAGATGCACTTGCAGCTTGTAGCAAGCCTCTCTCCCTTCCTTCTGTGCTGACTGAAGACTGGACCTCCTCTGAGGAAGTGTTACATAGTATCCTTCCTGAACTCCCTTTTGTATCCTTTTTGTGCTGAGTCACTCTAGGGTGGGCCCTTCATGCCCTAGGGAGGCCCTCCATACCCTAGGAAGCACCCCCATGCCCTACAGAGGGGAATCGCTGAACTGATTTAGTTAAACTTTTTATTTCTCAGGTTGACACAATGTGTTAACCACTAAAAAGGTGTTTGAAATATATTAACTAATTTAATTCTTACACTAATCTTCATATTATTGTCACTGCTATAAGTAACGGTGGAACTGGTGAATGGAAATAGTAAATAGCTTAAAGGTTACAGAACTTGTACGTGGCTGCAGTTAATTGAGTGTTCCTGCTAAGACCACCAGGTTACAGATCTCATTGTTTTTTCAATGTCTTGCATTTTTCATATTATAATAATAGAAAACAGATATGCTGAATATAATATAATCTCTATAGTCACATTAACTTTATCCTAATAGAAGCCAGAACTCTTACAGTATCTTAAACAAAGGAAGTAATATATATTTTATGGCAATTTGGATCCCTTTTTGGTAATTCAGACTTTATATAGTCAGTTGGTCTCTAGGTTCTCCTTTACAAAATGGTCCTTGCAGTTGTGGGTGATGATAGGTAGAGATGGAAGGGGGGGGGTGAGGCATGAGGAGGAGGCTGGTCCAAAGTCAGATTAGCAAATAGCAAGTATGGCATATGTGTCACTGTGTTTTTCTTTTAGGACAAATGATGTTAGTGTAGCATTCTTTTTCTAAACTAACTCAGTATTCAGGGTTTTTTGCTTTTTAAAGAATAAAAACTTGTAGTAGAAAAACAGCATTAGAAATGATACAAAATTACAGTAAAGTAATAGGAATTCAACCATGGTTGCTGTATTACATGATATTATCATCAAATTAGTTGTTTAGATTACCAGATATAAATGTGCAAAATTAACTTTAAAAAAAAGAACAATAACAAAAAATGTTCTAAGAAATTTGTAAGAAAAAAAGAAGAATAAAAAGAAAAAAGACATTAACTGCTTCTTTCAAAAGACCAGCAGAAATTGGCAGTATAGTTGTACAAACTATCCTGCATATGTACCTAAATATTTATTTTTCCCTTCTTTCTTTTGTCTTTTTCCTTATCCCAGTTTTTCCTTCCCACTGAACAAATTCTTTGACTTTCACAGTATCTGTTGTATCTGAAAGAGTAAATAAAATCAGTATTTAGTTTTAATTGCACTATTGGCTCTTTGCAATAAATAAGTGGGCTTTGGATTGCAGTTTGGCACTCAGTATCTGAAAGATTTCTTATCACTGGACTAGCTTCTTAGAAACCACTAATTAAAGACTTTTTTTCTGATTATTTTAATACACTCAGGATACTTGCATTTGTTATGATTAACTTATAGGTGTTTTATGAGAAATATTTGTATATTTAATATCTTTTGATTTCGTATGTCAAATACATTTTTCTGCACATTTTATGTTTGCTCTTCCTGAAACATTTTATTTAAACTTCGTATTATGTCTTTCTTCAGTATTATATCTTAAAAATATAACTTGTATTGTGAATTCAAGTACCCCATCTAAATTGCAAAATATACAGCAAGAAAGTATACTGTGGTAAGAGTTAAGTTTAGTAAATAGATGAGAAACTCTTTGATAACCTGGCTTAGAATATGTTTTTAAAAATTAGATTTTTCGCACATGTTGGTATTACATTGTTTCTGACAGTTCTATGTCTGAACTTTCTATTTCAAAACTAGAAGAGACCTTAAGCAGAATTAAGTTGTGAATCCTGGGAGTCATTGATGGGAATGAGGGATGATGGGTAGGGATGGAAGGATGGTGAGGCATGAAGAAGAGGCTGGTGCAAAATCAGATTAGCAAACAGCAAGAGGCATTAAGCCACAAATATGGAACAAAAGGATTGTATAACTGATGTATAGCAAAGGGAAGGTGTAAGGATGTGGGGATATATCAGTTGGTGTCAGTTTAAATAAGGACATCTCCTTTTCTAATTTTTATTGAGAAACCAATATCAAAGAGACAGTTTCAAAACAGGTTAGTAGGACAGTTACAATAATTAATACATTGCATATTGTTATCTTCTTAGTGGTTATTCATAGTACAATATGCAGACATGATATCCTGTCCAAACACTATTAGTACAAATCTTCCTTCTCATTGAATTAAGAGAAAGTAGCTGTATATCTTTCCTAACTATTTTGAATATACAGATACAAAATGGTCCTTCATTTATATCCCCTTTTTTGTTTAGTTTTGTCAGAGATGGGTATTCCATTGCCATTTAAATATTGTAGGCACGTGAATTCAGCAAAATAATCCAATATAGTCCAGTAGAAAACATCTCTTTTTAAAACACACTTGCATATTTATGCAGATAATAGGAAAATAGCTAATCTGAAACTCTTCCCTCTCAAAAAATTAGAGATATTTTTGCCTGAATTAGCTGGTTAATTTATCATCTGTTCACTTAGTCTTTATAAAAACAGTCTAGATCCCTCAAAACTACAGTTTATAAAAGTTCACTGGCTTAGAGTATACATTTGCTGATGGGCATAGAATATGTTACCCTGCTGAAGAGAGACTTTTAGTATTGTTTACAGAATCACAGAATAAAATGAAGTCTTAAGCCTGGGAGATACTCTATTTGACTACTTTCTTTTAGAGGAAAAAGAAAAATTGGTTCCAGGTAATTAAGTGGACCAGGTAATTTTTCCTTAAGTATTTTATACTAAGGTTATATTATACTGTCCATCAGTAAAACCAAAATCAGCAATTACATTCATTTTCTGAAATAGGTCCCTTAATATAAAAACTGAGACAAAAGAACTGACAGAATAAAGTTAAAAATAATTCTCTATGTCTTCTTTAATTTTTGTTACTTTGTTTATATTAAATACCTTGATCTACAGTTAAACCTTCAACTGAAACTGAAAAAAGAATAAAGAAAATCAGGATTTACTAGAATCAATACTTTATTATTTCTTTAAACCTCACTTTCCTGGAAACATCTCTGAAGACAGGCACTATATTAGATTTTGCATAGAGATATTGTGATCCAGTGCATGACAGAAGTAACTTTTCTAAGGGCTAATGAAGTGACATTGTTATATTTTTGAAGTCTTAGAATATTTGTGGATTTTGATTCTGGTGACAAACTATCTGTTTCTAGTCAACTATTTTGAATAAAATCTTTTTTAGCATATGCACTTCAAAATCAGCAAACTTCTGGGCTGAGAGTCAGTCTTCTCTTATACGTATGCTGGGCACTACCATATATTTGTGAGGATCACAGGTTAATCTCCAAAGATAGATTTCTTCAAGTCAGAATCACATCTGAATAAATAAAGGCCTCACTGGATTCCCCACATCTGGGGCTTGTGTAGAATTTGCATGTAAATTCTTTATGTCCACATAATTTTGCTCCATTAACCATTCTTTTTTTTCTTTTTCTTTTCTTTTTTTTTTTTTTTTTGGCAGAACTGGGAATTGAACTTGGGTCCTTGTGCTTGCCAGGGAAGCGCTTATTCCACTGAGCCATCTCCCCGGTCCCCCATTAACCATTCTTGAACACTGATTCTACTTTTTTACTGCTAAGACTCTCAAGTAATTTGTCAAGCACTAAAAGGTTGTAAGTGGCGTTACTTTTTGTTGCTCCTACTAAATTCTCTAGGGACACTGTTTGGAAAGAATTGCACTAAAAATTTATCATTAACATCATTTTCCCTGCCTATAAAAAGACTTTTTATTGAGTTGTAATTATATAAAAAATTGACAGGATTTAAGTGAACATCTTGATTAATTTTTTACCAACGTAATGCATAATGGCAATGTGGGTTATCCATATATCCACTTGATCAAAAAATAGAGTACACTTTCCTGAGAAATGTCCTTTGCACTTCTTCCTGGTATCTAACTTTCCATGCTCTGGCACTGAGTATTCATTGCCCTGAATTCTAGTAGCAGACTAGTTTTTGCTTGCTTTTGTGTCACACTTAAATGGAATCAAACATAATGTGCTCCTATATATTTAGCTTCCTTCACTTAGCATTATTTATGAACTTTACCTTGTTCCATGTAATTGGAAGGCATTTTTATTGCAGTGCAGTAACGCATTCTGTATTTATAATATGCTTTATTTCACTACTGGTGGTTATTGGGGTAGGTCTACAGTTGATGCTGTATGAAAATGGATGTGACTCATCCAGATGACTGACACTGACAAAAGATCTACAGGGTACTGTACATGGTTCCAGGGTGAATACTGAGATTTGACTGATCTTGTAACATAGCAAAAGTTAATGTTAGCCCAGGCCCAGTGAGTATGTGGGAGAGCTTCCGGCTACCTTGCACCGGCGGGACTTACTCGTTCCAGCCCAGGCACAGCATGGGTGAGACCCTCTTCCACCCCCTTGGAGCGCCCCCACCACTCTGCAGCACCTCCCCTACCCCGCCCACTGAGTAGGAATTTCTGCCGCATTCCGGGAACCCCAGACCCAGTCCTAGCCCAGGCCCTGTGAGTGTGTGGGAGAGCTTCTGGCTACCCTGTGCCAGTGGGACCTACTGGTCCCAGCTCAGGCACAGTGTGGGTGACACCCTCTTTCACCCTCTTGGGATGCCCCCTGTCACTCCGTAGTACCCCCCCCACACACACATTCCGCCCACAGATAGGAATTTCTGTTGCGGTCTGGGAACCCACAGATCCAGTCCTAGTCCGGGCTGGTGAGTGTGTGGGAGAGCTGCCTCTCCCCCTACTCCACCTTGTCCCCTCCAGACTCAGCTCAGGCCTGGCATACAGCCCTGGGTGAAACCCAGGAGCTGCAGTCCCTGCAGCGAGTGTAGGGGACAGAACCACTCAGCTAGTCCAGGAGCAGAATATCTTGCCAGAGGGGCACAAGAGGTTCACCCCCAAGGGCAGCAGCAAGAAGGAACTGATCATAGCAGCCAGACCCAGGACAGGCACAAATGCATAAATCCAAACTTTGTATATCTACACCTGAACTTCAGTAGGTACTAAGGCAATAACTACAACAAAGATCCACAACAAAGGTCAGAAGAGAGTGCTTCACAAAATGACAACACGAAGGAGCAAAATGCAAACTCAGAACACAAGCCCACCCATTACAAGTGCAGAGGACACCAACACAGAACAAATTGGGAATCACACAGCTGAAAGCAATGAATCAATGGCTTCTGAAATAAACAGCTGCAGAAAGGTATAGAGGAACTCAGATTGGAAATGAAAAAAAGAAATCCCTGAACTAATAACATCTGCAGTAAAGAATCAAATGCAGAAACATATGGAGGAAACCCAATGCCCACCAGAACAAGTGCAGAGAACACTAGCTCAGCTCAAATGTATGAATCAATAGCGTTGATAGTAAATAAGCAACAGCCGAAAGTCATAGAGGAACTCAGAGTGGAGTTCTGTTCTACTAGCTCAGCTCAAATATACAAATTAATAGTGTTGATAGTAAATAAGCAACAGCAGAAAGTTATAGAGGAACTAGAGTGGAATTATTTTCAGAAATAAAAAATTCTCAGAACTCATAGCATCTGAAGTAAAGAAGTAACTAATAGGGAGGAAACCCAATATGAAAAAAACACTGCAGTAAAAGAATTTATAACTGCTTCTACAGAAGACATTGATAATAAAATAGAGGAGATTAGAAAAACGACGGGTTCCTTGAATGAGCAATACAGAAAAGAAATAGAGAAATATAGAAAAGAAATAGATATAGAGGAAATTAAAATCCCAATCACAAGCTTGCAAAACTGTTTAAGTGAAAGTGAAGACAGAGTTTCAGGTCTTGAAGACAATGGTGCAGATAGTGAAAATGTAAGAAAGGATCTCTTAAAAACAACTAGGATGCAGGAAAAAATAATCCATCACCTGCAAGATGATGCAAAGATGAACAATTTGACAATAATAAGCATCAATGAGAAACAAGGAGTCAATACAAAGGACATTAAAAAAATATGGGCAGAAGTAATAGCAGAAAACTTCCCAAATATGAGGAAACAATCAGATATTCAGGTAACTGAAGCATACAGAAGGCAAAGTAACCTCAACCCAATGGAAAACACACCGAGACATATAATAGTCAAGATCCCAGAAAATCAGCACAAGAATAATATACTGAAAGCCGCCAGAGAAAAGAACAGATCACATTCAAAGGAAAACCCATCAGAATTACGGCCGAATTCTCTTCACAAACCATGCAGGCAAGAAGAGCATGGAGGAGAATACTTCAAGTCCTCTATGAAAACAAATTGCAGCCCAGACTACTATACCCTGCAAAACTCTCTTTCAAGTTTGATGGAAAAGTGAAATACTTTCATGACAAAAAACAGCTAAAGAATTTCTTGATGACAAAGCCAACCCTACACAGGCTACTGAAAGATGTTCTAGTGAGGGACCAAAATGATCAGAACTCCATGAATGAGATCAGAAGCAACCAACTAAATAGGGCAAGCAATTAGGCACAGGAGAAAAAGGAGTAAATGACAACAGGTAAATAACATGTCAATTATAAGTCAATACATCTCAATTCTAACCATCAATGTAAATGGACTCAATTCACCAATTAAGAGAAATAGACTGGCAAAGTGGATTAGAAAACAGAATCCAACAATATACTGTATACAAGAAACACATTTAACTCATAAAGACATTCATAGGCTGAAAGTCAAAGGATGGAACACAATACTACCGCCCGAGCACCTCAGAAAAAAGCAGGGGTAGCAATCCTATTCTCAGACTGGTTAGGGGAAAAATTCAAGAGGAAGAGGTAACACTCATAAATATGTATGCATGAAACATGGGGGCACCCAATTATATAAAGCAAATCTTAATGGACATGAAAAACCTAATATCCAGTACCACAATCTTAACTGGAGGGCTTAACATCACCATTTTCCCATAAGATAAATCAACCAGACAAAAGCTTAGCAAAGAAATACAGAACTGAAACAGAGCTTGAAACAAATGGAGTACGTGGACATATACAGAGTGTTCCACCCAAACACAGCTGAACACACATTTTTCTCAGCTGCACATGGGTCATTTTCTAAAATAGACCACATACTGGTCCATAGGTCATGCTTAAGTATATGTAAGAAAACAGAAATTATCCCATACACATTATCTGACCACAGTGCAATGAAACTGGAAATAAATGACAAAAGAAACCAGAAAAAATCCTTAAATACATGGAAAATAAATGATGCCCTACTCAGCAACCAATGGGTCACAGATGAAATTGAACACGAAATTCAACAATATCTACAATTAAATGAAATTTCAAGCACAACTTATTGTAATTTATGGGATACGATGAAAGCAGTTCTCAGAGGGAAATTCATAGCTGTGAACTCACACATTAGGAAAACAGAAAGGAAACAAATAAATA
>NW_004524622.1:13574986-13587091 GCF_000260255.1 Octodon degus
TAAAGAATGATAAACTTCAAGCCTTTATATTGAAGTGGATGCCACTGGAACATATACTCATAAGTGAAATAAACCAGATACACATGTGTAAATATCATATAGTTTCCCTAGTATAAGTACTCAAAAGACGAAATGCAAATAGCAAAGTATAATACAAGTAAAAGGAAAGAAGGATCTCAAGGACTAACTAACTAATCAAGAGAGGGAAATGAGAAGAGCTCGGACACATGACAATGTCAAGCCATACACTTATATGTAGAAGACAAGCCGCCAGAAGATTTTTGAATCTAGCAGTTAATTGGAAAGATTCTCACCCTGACTGGCTATATATACTGATACCTGTGAACTAAGCAACTGCACTGAAGATGGTAGTCTGTAACAGTAGTTTCAGTCTTGGAGTGCCTGTCATTCTGGTCTTCTGAATATGGGCTGCTTGTCATGACATACCAGTTGCTGCTGTGCTATCTCTCGGGTAGATGATTGTTCAAAAAGAAAAGGGTGGTGAATGAAGACAAGAGATAAGAAAAGGAGTATTGTGGGACTGTCCTGCTTCAAGGTTGTATATGGTGAGATTTTTGGGACTTATGTGTAAATATAAGAAGTATATAATTCTTTATGCCTATTTTAAAAATATATTCTAATTTTTAAATATTTTTTCATCATATTGTATAGGGACTTAAAGTTCAACATATCAATACTTGATGAAAAATACCTGTTCCATGTTATGCCTAAGATGTTTGATATTCAGACAGATAGTGAGGTTAAGCTTAAAAGCCTAGGTTGTATGGTAATAACAATAAGCTTGTCTTCTGGATGGTTAACAACCTAAGTTTGCAGACCAAAATTAGAGAAAAAGGAGGACCGCAAGGAAAGCCAACATTTTGGCCCTAGCCTTCCAAGTTCAATTAAGACTCAGGACAAATGACATCTTGTACTGTAATGCCATGTAACTTTGTAGTGTCCCAAATTTTTTGATCAAGGAGATTATGGGGCCAAGGAGGAATGTGATCGATGATGTAGCGTGTGCCTAAGGAGAGTCACATGGAGAGAAAACATTCTCTCAGGCTTTCACAGAGAGCATATTGGCCAAGCAATGGCCCTGACTCATTCACATGGGTGACACTGAGAAAGGTTCTACAATCTGAGATACAGGATCTCAGGATAAATTCTGAGGGGATTTCACTGACTTTATCAGACTCAAAAGCTACAACTCTCGTTGCATAGGTCCTGCTTTATCTTGGTCTTAACCATCCAGCAGAAAAGTATAAAAATGAAGTATAAGAAGTAAAGCCACGCTATTATGTTGAGCTGTAGGGACTCAGGTCAACAATTTCTGACATTGCCAGTGAAGCGGAAAACCCAATACTATTATGGACTACTGAACTCTTTTAGAATATTTTGCTGAGTTTCCACACCTATAATATTTAAATGATGGAACTTAACAAAAAAAGGGTATACAGATGAATGTCCATTTTGTATCTGTGTATTCAAAGTGTTTAAGATAGATATATAGTTACATTGTCTTAATGAATGGAGGTATTTGTTCTAGTGATGTTTGTAAATAGGATTTCAAGTCCACATCTTGTACAGCAATTAACCACTAGGAAGAATGTATGCAATGTGTTAATTTTTGAAACTGTCTTACCAAAAAAAATTAAAAAGTTAATGTTTATAGTTATACAGGTCTTGCTTTAACTTGGTCTTAACCATCCTGCAGAAAATTGTAACCATGAGGCATAAGAAGTAATGCCATATTAACATGCTAAGCTGTACAAGGCTCAAGTAAACAACTTCTGACAATTACCAGCTATGTTAGTAACTTCCTACTATTATGGGCTACTGGGCTATGTAGGGTTATATATTGTTGAATTCAAGTACCTACAGTCTTTGGACTGGCTTCAAGTATGAAAAGGTCCTTTAAAGACTTCTCCAAATACAGCTTCTCTAACTGCAATGGAACACCCATCTGTGACAAAAGAACACAAAAAAGCGGGATATGTTGGGAGCCACAGGAAGGTAGGAAATTGATCAAATTTGTGTAACTGGGACTTGGCCTCAGTGCTTAAAGCAAACAAGCTACCTGAGTCCCGAGGAGAAAAACATCCTGTCTGTTTCAGATCAACGATTAGTTGCTAGGCAACCTTTCATCACCTGTTACTAACTTTGCAAAAGTATAAATAAAGGATCAGTTTGTTGTGGAGTTGAGTTAGTCTTGCCAGTCAGGCGGGACTAGTGACCACCTAGCCCAGCTTTTATCTTCTTGTCTATCTTTCTCATTTCTGCTGCTGTGTCTCCCCACATAGAACCATTAGCAGGAAGACCAATGATTCCCTATAGAATAGTGCTCCTGTGAATATTTATTCTTTTGGACGATCAGTTTATGTGTTTCTGTTGTGAAAATACCACTGGTGTCTAGGAGATCATCAGCCTACTTTTTTTTAGGTGGTTTTTGGTTTTTGGTTTGTGTGTGTGTGTGTGTGTGTGTGTGTGTGTGTGTGCTTGAACTCATAGTGACCCTCTGTTTTCTGTCTCCCTAGTGCTAGGATTACATCATCAGCCTACTTTAATTTTCAGTTTCATTAATGAAATCCTTAGACTAATAGTGGTACTCCTTGACAGAAGTGCTTTGAGAGATAGCTGATGTTTAGAATAGTATTAGCACAGTTACAGTTGTCCTTGTTCCCCTTGTCCTCACAGCAAATAGTCCACCTAAATGTCCTGTTGGGACTGTCTTGAAGAACAATAAGAAACCCTCAGCTCTTTTACCACTTGTACCTTCATGTACAACAGCATCTTTTTGTATTTGAACCACTGCAGTCTTCTTTGCACTCTTCAGTCTTGCCATCTGTATTAGTCACTTTAACTGATACCCACAGCTTAAAGGAGGAGAAGTGGGGTTTTTCTGGATCATAATTATAGTCTGTGGTCAGCTGGCTCCAACGTAGAACCATATGGTAGAAGGGTGGGGTAGACAAAACTGCCCATGTTGGGGTTCAGGAAGCAGAAAGAGAGTATAGGAGCGAGGAAGGGAGATACACTCTTCCAGACTGACCTGCTTCTTCTGACTAGGCCCTATGTCCTGACACCACATTCACTATAACACATCCATGATTCAGTCACCTTCTGAAAGGTGGATCAATCCAAATTGTAACACCATCCCACATCCATTTGCCACACTTGTCAAGAGTCAGTGAAACATAAATAAAATTATATCACCTCAGTTCTCCCAAATAATTCAGTGGCTTCTCATCTTGTAAAGTCCTAGTTCCTATATACTGTAGTGCCTGTCTACCTTACCTGCATCTTCTCCAACAGTTTGTACTCATTCTGTTCTGCCCCACTGGCCTCATTGCTGATTCTCAGATATACCACACACCCTTTTGTGTGAGGGCCCTTCCACTTGTTTACTCTACCTGCAACATTTTTTCTTGATGTGTCCACATCATCTCAGGAATTCTCCAAGTCTGTGCTCACATGTAACTTCTTCAGAAACCCTATCCTTTCCTAAAGTGTCGTACCTAGGAACCCCTGATCCTCAATCAAGTTGCCTCCTTTCCTTGTGCTTTGCCTTGTTTTAAGTTCAAAGCATCTGACATCATAATCAGTATTAGATTATTTAGTGATTATCCTTTTTATTCCAGTATAAATTTTATTACAGTAAGGACTTTAGTATGGTAACCTAGACTCAGGTGAACTCAATAAATATTGATTAAATAAGTAAATCAATAAATGAATGATTAATATATTATTGATTTTTTTTTCAGAACCAGGGATTGAACTCAGACCCTTGCACTTGCCAGGGAAGTGCTTATTCCACTGAGCCATCTCCCTGGCCCTATATTATTGATTTTTGAAGATTACTGAAAAATAATAGATAAAAAACACTGATTCTTAAGCTCTGACTCCTAGACTAGAGATCATAAGTGAAGCAATGAGGAAATCAGGAGGTATTTTGTGAGTTTCTAATGGTCTAGGAAAAGCAAAACTGCATTCACAAGGATTCAAAAGGTAACTAAAATGTTAAATTATAGCTATGCTTTAGAAAACAAATTATACCAATACATTAACTTTTTGGATTAGCAATATTCTCAATTATATAAACCTTGCAAAGATAAATATATCTAATTAAGTTTTTGATAAAGGTCATTCTCATAAAGACCATCTTTATTGACCTTTCATCGTAACATTTAAAATTTTCTTCATTGTCACCCTCAATTCAAGGAAACTTTATGAAGCTATTCTTCCCTTAGCTACTCTGGTGCTACAACTCCCTCATTTTTGGCATTCACTCTGTCATGGCCTTTGGTTTCCCTAACTTACCTCTTGCCTCAGTTCTATAGAACACTCATCTGGGACTCACCTAGCATGGTCAAATCTTACTCCAATCCATCCATATAATTGAAACCAAACTAATCTCAGGAGTTCCTTAGGTCAATTCATTGACCCACACAAATAAACTTGGAGGATTACTATGTTTATTAACTAAAATAGAACTTTCAGAATCCTTTTAAGAATATGACTTCAATTGCTCTTTCAGGTCCAATTAATCTAATTCTTCTTTTTGTTAACATGTCTGTAATTTCCTATTCCTGTATCATTTTCATAGTACTCTTCTCTCAAGCAAGTATTTTCTTCTTTCTGTTAGGATTATTTTTATCCTTCAAGGGTGACTACTCATAGTTTTCCTCATATGATGCTTAGTACTGAAGGAAAGGCTAAGCAGATGGAGTCCTCTTAAAAATAGTATGCATTAAACACACTCAGCCTCCTTATCTTTGATAAAAGGACCAAACATGCTCACTGGAAGAAAGATAGCCTCTTTAATAGATGGTTCTGGAAAAACTGGCTTTCCACTCACTGGAGGCTAAAACAAGACTCATGCCTATCACCATGCACAAAGCTACAGTCAACATAAGTCAAAGATTTAAATATTAAAACAGAAAACTTTAATCTTCTGGAGAAAAATGTAGGTAGAAATCTTAAAGACATAGGAGTAGGTGGAGAGTTCATGAACAAAAACCAAATGGCACAGTAAATACTTCATAGAATCAACAACTGGAATCCCATCTTTTTGAAAAGTTTCTGCACTTCAAAACAATTCTACAACAGAATAAAAAGAAAAACACACAAACTGGGAAAAAATTATAGCTGACTATCCCTCCGACAAAGGCCTTCTATCTGGAACATATAAAGAATTAAAAAAAGATCAGATCCCCAAATTCAAAGACCCAATCCAAAAGTGGGCACCTGAGATGAATACACACTTCTCAGAGGAAAAAATACAAATGGCAAGTAAATATATGAAAAAATGTTCAACATCATTGCTCATTCAAGAAACGCAAATTAAAACAACACTGAGATTCCATCTCACCCCAGAAAGAATGGCTAACATCAAGAAGTCAGCCAATAACAAATGCCAGAGAAGCTCTGGAGAAAAAGGAACCCTTCTGCACTGTTGGTGGGAGTGCAGACTGGCACAGTCACTATGGAAATCATTATAGAGAATCCTTCGAAAGGTAAGATTGAAGATCCCATTCAACCCAGCTAGTCCCCTCCTGGCTATTTTTCCACAAGAACTAAAAACCTCATACCATAGTGATATACGTGCACCCGTGTTTATAGCAGCACAATTTGTCACAGCTAAATCCTGGAAACAAGCCAGATGTCCATAAACTGAAGAATGGATAAAGATGTATTTTTATACAATGGAATATTATTCAGATATAATACAGGACAAATTTGAGTCATCAGTAAATGGATGCAACTAGAGAATAAACTCTTCAGTGAAATAAATTAGACCTACGTGTACAAACATCATATTGTCTCCTTAGTGTGGGAATCTGAAAGAGAAAAATGGAATCTGAAGGGTACAATAAATACTGAGAAAAGAGAATGAACTTACTCAAAACAAAAGAGATACTGAGTTGAAAAGAACAGGAGAGGGAGTGGGGGAAAAAGATTTATCTATTATGTAAGCAGGATAGTTTGGACATCTGTACTGTGCATTTCTGCTGGTTTATAGAAAGGAACATTTAATGCTTAATTTATTTTATCTCCTTTTTTCAATTGTCTGTACTTTTTCTCTTAATTTCTTATACATTTCGTTTTTTTCTTCCAATTTTACATGCATACATCTGATAACATGAATAACTGGTTGGAAGACAACATTATGAATTAAAACAAATACTGTGAAATTCATATTACCTTGTTAAGTGAAATTCTGTATCACTTCTAATTTTTTCTGTCTTAATTCTAATTGGTACTCTCTTTTAAAATGTAGCCTTCATTTTATATTAAATAAGAATAAAAATAAGACTTTAATTGTAAAACACAACTAAAGATTACAAATTACTTTTTATAAAACTTTATTTCTTTATAATTAATAAAATTTCATCTGCAAATTCTGAGCTATTTTTAAAACTTGTAAAAAATAATTTATTTTTGTATAGATTTATTTGATACAGGATCTCTCTACCCAGCTCAGGCTCATAGTGATCCTCCTGTCTTATCCTACCCAGTGTTCCGATTATAGGTGTGCAGCACCACACCCTGTTTTGGAGCCGCCACAGCAGGCGATACCAGGGATTAAACCTGGATCCTTGCGCTTGCCAGGCAGGCGCTTAAACTACAGAGGTATCTTCACAGCCCCATGAGCTGTTCTTAGAATGTACAAAGAATATATATGTGTTTATTTGGATTTTGGCATAGTTTCCCGATAATTACATGATTGGATAATTTAATCACATAATTTGGCTTGCAACACAAACTTTGAAAAAATAAAGTCTAAAGTCTCTGTGTTACCTAGAGTACCTCTTAGTTGTTTGCTTAAAAGGCTATCACCCCAGTCTCTTTCTCAGTTAGCTGTTTTCTGTATTCTAAGTGCTAATTTGCAAATTATTTTGCATTTTATTTCAATGATTCTTCCACATTTCTTTCACTGATTTTATGCAAATATGTAGATTTTTCAATATATACAATTTCTCCTATAGTAATTAGAGTGAGGATATAATTATTAGACAATCTTTAAAACACTCTGTAATTATCAAACATTTTCTTATTAGGCTTTGGTAGCCTCGCCAAGGTGTAAGTTTGTCAATCTTTTCTACCAGATTTTAAGTTTCTTGAAGTAAAATTTATGTTTTTTTCTTTTTTTATCCATTGCAAAATTCATGGAAATACTTGTATATAATAAAATCTTAGCAGGTAGTTACTAAATTCTTTTGTTGAATGCTTTCCCTAAAAGAACTAATATTTGACATTTTTTACATTTTTTCATTAGAAGTCATGCCATAAAGCTAAAAATGAGTGAATGACAATAAGTAGATAAAGATGAATTATACATTTTTCCCATAGGAATGGCATGCTAATTAGCAGTTCTGTTCCTCATGAGAGATACAATTTTAAAAATAGCCAGTGCATCATAAAATTAAAGGTATACTAAAAATATTTATGACAATTTAAAGTAATAATATTCTACACTTTGTAAAATGTCTATCAGTGTATCATGTGCAATAATTATGTATTACCATGTGTATATGAAACAGTCAGAGACAAATTGGATTATACATTTAACATAAAGGCTGTTGTAATTGTCAATTAAAACTTCACAACAAATTCTCTCCCCCTAACAAAATTTAGAGTTTTGGAGAGTGATAACGAAATTCTTTTAAAAAACTCAAGCGAGTCTTGAATTGATACTTTTAGTCCTAAATTGAGATGATAGTTGGAGAAAGAAAAGAATTCCATTGACCTGATGTTTGTGCAGGGCTTATTCAATATTTGTTTTTAGAAATAATAATGATTTCCCTTCTGTTTCTAAAGAGTCGATCTGAAATTTTTGTCAGTCACCCTCTTCTTGTTCAACATAAAGCCATTCAGTTTCAGAACAAATGCATTCTACACAAGAGTAAAAAACTTTATGTCATTCTACTTGATATTTATTCATAAGAATATTTTACATAGCACTGGAAGGCCATAAGAACGTTTACTTGGATGTTGGACTGGGCTCTTCCAGGAAATTTCTGGGAAAGCAGTGCCCTGATTTAATACGTTCTATTACACAAAAATCACTGAATGAATAAAAGTGGCAGAAATCCACAAATGGTGGGAAATACACAGCTGTAATTGAATGGCATTGACATCTGTAAAATGGCTTGATACAGAGACCACCTACATTGCTAACATCAAATGAGGAAATAAATTGCCTCTTTTTATCTAGATTAAGTGAAATTGTAACACTACAATTAAGCTCTAATGCAATGTGAGGTTTTCAGATGTTCTGATAAATTCAATTCATAGTCAAAACAAGGTAAAACAAACATTGTTCAAAAGATGAGTTTAGAAACCTGTCTTGTACTCTTTTTTGTTTTTAGTACTCTACCATCAATTTCTGCCTTTGTGTTTCTCTTTGTTGCCTAGCAATGCCTGTTAATCTTCAGGGACATTGATAAAGAAAGGCAAACCCTGATGGACTTTTCATTGTTCCATATAATCATGACAACTAAAATCAGATGCTGTTCTCTGGTCCTTATTAGCTGAAACACATTGGTTCATATACTTTAATAGATATTTGTTACACATAATGAGTTGGGTTTCTGACCAGTAGCTTTAGGAACATTTATTGAGAACATTTGCTTAATTCATGTTCTATTAACTAGTACTTTAAAAGCCATGTTTCTTTCTACAAAGTTTCTTTTATAAAACACGTTCTTATTTTCTTGTTGTTGTTTACTAAGAAGTGAACCAACATGCATTTCTAGAAGCCATATGTTATCACATTAGCCTTCTTTGATGATCCTGCCTTGGCGGTCCCCTCCTGTTTCCTTTGAATTACACATTTATTTATTTATTCATTTGGCACATACTTATTAAGAAGAAGCTTTCTTTGAGCTTGATATTATATTCAGCTAGAATTACCACTATATTTTATGAGAAAAATTATATATATTCAGTTAGAGAAAGGTTAAAAGTTTATTATCATTTACATTATTATAATAAAGAAGTTTTACATTAAATAATTATTAGTAGAATAAGAAAAGCAAGACTAAAGTAAAAGTAAGTCATCAGAAGCACAGTGAACACAGAAAGATTTGTAAATATGTTTAATTATTTTTTATAAACAGCAATATTTTTTTATTTTTAAAAATAATGTGCTGAGGGGCTGGCCAAACAGCTCAGCAGATTAAAGTGCCTGCAAGCAAGCACAGGAGGTGGGGGTTCGATCTCCAGGCCTGCTGTGCCGGCCCTGCCCCCAGGGTGCTCTAAGATTGTGATTGAGACTGGAGTGGTGGCAGGTACCTGTAATCCCAGCACTTGGGAGTCTGTAGACAGGCGGATCACTACAAGTCTGATCTAGTAGTAAGACCCTGAACACCCTGTAGACTCTTCCCTAAAATTAAAAAAAAATTAGAAATTAAAAAAAAAAAAAACTAACATGCTGAGCAACAAGAAAAGAGTTAAACATACTTTTGTTTAATGAATAATTAAATTTGGAGCACTAAAACATTAAAATTATGTCTTCTGAACTGACAGGAGAAAAGCATGGAAACTAAGCAAAATTAGTTCAATAAAAGTAAAGAGATAGCAAAGAATAAAAGCAACAAAACCCAAAGCAAGATAGTAGAAACAAATTCAATATATTATTAACATCTTTTAAACCGGTTAAATTCACAATGTAGAAACAAGACCTTTGCAGATATATTGGTATGTTTGAGGTCCTGTCTTAAGTTCTGAAACCATATTTACTCATGTTTACCATTATACTTTATTTTTAACAATTATATATTTTTATGTATTTGGTACACGATCTCACTGCGCAGCTCAGACTCATAGTGATCTGATCCTACTGTTTTCAGCCTCTCCAGTGCTGGGATTACAGGTGTGCACTACCACACCTGGTCTTTGTGGCCAGTTTAGTGCAGCCAGGGTGTGGCTGGGGATCAAAGCCTGGTCCCTGCGCTTGCCTAAGCAGCAGTTATGCATTATTTAATGTTATAACATTTACTGTTAATAACAACCCAATGACGAAGGCAGTTGTTATCCCCATTGTTTCAAGTTTTATTTAGTTTTTTATAAATCATATTTCTTTCCTCTGAATTCTTTCTTTGTTTGGATGTTTTGGCTTTCGGTGTCTGAGATTTCCTTTACCACTGATGCACTTTGGTTGTCCATTCATATTTTGAATGTATACTGCTAAAATGCCTGTTGGAATTTGTGTGTGTGTGTGTGTGTGTGTGTGTGTGTGTGTGTGTGTGTTGGGGATAGAGACTGGTAGACTGTCACATTGCACTGTAGGACAGTGAGGCAAGGGTCTGACCACTTGGAGGTACCTTTCAATAGACTGCAGTAAACCACCATATTACCTGTGTTTGAATTAGACAAAGGCATAGCCATGTAAATTTACCAGCCATGTGATTTTTCCAATTGGTGACTTTATGATTTCTAGGAAAGCCCCTTCTATAAACAAAGCTCTTCCCTGGGGCCCATGAGCTGGTGAGTGAAGCATGGGTTGGATTTTATCTGACAGATCTTAGTGTCCCCTGTAGGGGTAGGAAAGGGGCGGAGTGGAGAAAGGCTAAAAGTCTGGCTGCTAGGGTTTTGGAAGCGAAGTAGAAGTAAGGTAAGGATAGTGAGAAAAAAGAATACCTTATGCTTAAGTATGTGAACTTTGACTCAATTCCCAGTTTCACTGAGTCACCTAGCCTACATTTCCAAGCCCATTTGATAGTGCAGCTTTTGAAACTAAATTTCTAGGCTTCTGCCATAATGGGGTCAAATCTTACACACAGATCTTCTGTTTCTAAAATGGAAGAAGAAATGTAGAGATCACGGAAATCCAAGCACAGAACTCCCCTCTTCCCCACTCTGCCCTCAGAGATACTTGGTATGTCTAGTTCCTGAATGTTTCTAAAATACTGTAACTCTTGGCTGCCCTGTGGTACCTTCTTCACATACTTAGTACCTAGCTATCTCTAATGAGCAGCAGTTACTCTTTTATCTGTCTACTGCATAGCTTTCAAGATTTTGTTGCTATCTTGTCTGCTGTTGTCATTAAAAACCACCATTGGTATGAAGGACAAACTTCTGGACCCTTAAGCTGCTACCCATCGAAAGCATGATTTGCATTTTATTCTGATGCAATCAGGTATTTAAAAGCAGATTTTGTGAGGAGCAGGGGCACTAGCTCTTCATCTGGGCCTATGTTTATGCAATAAATACTTAAAAGTAAAACAAAAATTGACTTTTATTTTGTAGCTGTCTCTTTTGTTACCTTAAAATTTGGGGTTAAATGTATTTTTATTTTTCATATAGCCATGTTACTTGTTTAGGGAGTGTCTTTTTAAAAGCTGACAGGAGGATGTTGGCTTGTCCTAAATTTACATGTCTCATCTCCCTTCAGCACTGAAAACACCAGGTGTTATGGCTTGTATCAAGATGTACCCTCAAAGCCCCATGAGACCATAGACAGGGTTCTTCAAAGGTAGCTGGATTTGTGATGTTGTGATCAAGGATGTGATGCTGGGATGGATTGATGGTCCAGTGCTTGGATTAATAGGATGTGAGTGCTACCTGTCTTAAGGGTGGGTAGCCTGGATAAAACAGAAGGGAAAGAGAGAGAGAGATGCTGTTCTTATATATTGCCTGCTGAGTAGGTGCCTTCTGCCTTCTGCCTGCCATGAACTGCTTCTTCTCTGTGAGGCCCCTGCACCATGCTGTCCTGCCTTGGAGCCACCAGCTATGAACTGAATCTCAAAAGTGTGAGCTAATTAAATATCTTTTTTTCTGGTTTCTTTTTTTCTTTTTTGTTTTATTGAGAAACAAATATCAATGAGACAGTTTCAAAGCTGATTAATAGTACATTTTCAATAATTAATACATAGGGGCCTGCCCCTTAGCTCAGTTCTTTAACTGGCTGCTTCAACAAAGCAATCAGGCTCAGGTTGCTGTGGTTCGATCCTCACAACTCAAGCCAGCCAAACCTGCCCTGAAGGCATTCAGAACAACAACAACAACAACAAAAATCCTGGGCTGGGGAGATGGCTCAATAAAATAAGTGCTTACCCTAGCAAGCGCCAAGGGCTTGAGTTCAATCCCTGGTACTACCGG
>NW_004524622.1:13587191-13587866 GCF_000260255.1 Octodon degus
ACAAGCAATAAGGAAGGAAAAGGGTGTAATTACCACAGACTCAGTGGAAATTCAGAAGATTCTCAATAGTACTTTGAGAATCTTTACTCTCACAGAATAGAAGACACAGAAGAAATGGACAGATTCCTAGAAAGGTACAAAGTACCACAACTGAATTGATAATAAATAACCATTCTCAATAGCCCAATAATACCCAATGAAATACTAGATAAAACCTACGGACAAAAGTCCAGGTCTGGATGGATTCACAGCTGAAATGTACAAGAAATTTACAGAACATGTAGTCCCTATACTCCTCAAACTCTTGCATGAAATTGAAAATGAAGCAATCCTCCCAAAATCATTCCTGGAGGCAAGTATTATACTGATGCCAAAACCAGGGAAAGATGCAAGCAATAAAGAGAACTATAGGCCAATCTCCTTCATGAACATAGATGCAAAAATCCTCAATAAAATCCTAGCAAATAGAATACAGCAAATCATCAAAAAGATCATACACCATGACCAGGTAGTCTTGATCCCTGGGATGCAAGGATGGTTCAATACTAGAAAATCTATAAGTGTAATACACTATATCAATAGTGAAAACTAAAAACCACATGATCATCTTCATTGATGCAGAAAAGGCTTTTGACAAAGTCCAACACTCATTCATGTTCAAAGTCCTACAGAAAA
>NW_004524622.1:13592705-13616534 GCF_000260255.1 Octodon degus
ATTCAGCAAAACAATCCAACACAGTCCAAGAGTCCACAGTAGTAGTGGGTTATCCACACAAGTTGTTGACTAGAGCCTTTTACAGCTCAGCATATTAATATGGCTTTACTTTATATACCTCTTTTTTATACTTTTCTGCTGGATGGTTAAGACCAAGATAAAAGCAAGACCTATATAACAAGAAATGTAACTTTTGTATTTCATAAGGTCAGTGAAATACCCTCAGGATTTATCCTGAAACACTCTATACTGCAGTTTGTAGATCCTCAGCCATGTGGATGAGTCATGACCATTGCTTGACCAATTTGCTCTCTGTGAAAGCCTGAGAGAAAGTTTTCTCTCCATGTGACTCTCCTTAGGCACACTATACATCATTGATCACATTGATCACATTCCTCTGTGGCTCCATAATCTCCTGGATCAGAAAATTTGGGGCACAACTGAGTTACTTGATGTTACAATACAGGTTCTCCTATGTCCTGAATCTTCACTGACCTTGAAAGGCTAGAACCATCTTTCTAATTTTGAGGGGGAGAGATTAACAATGATTAATATAGTGCATATTGTTATCTTCAGAGTTTCTGGTCAGATTACAAGATATAGGCTTGCATAATTGATCAAACAATATAAGCAAAACCTTTTCCCCCCCCAATGAAATAAAGACAATAGTATAACTGTCATATCTATCTTTTGAATATGTATATCTTCTTTGGGTGTTAGGTATTATGTCTAGAAATGAGAAGAGCAATTAAGACACCAAAATAAGAGATTTACAGAGATTTAACTACCAGTGAGGACTCAGACTGCACAGTCATTGCTCTAAACTGAGATCTCCCTGAATTCCAGCGCAGTCTCCATGAGACAGACTGATCCAAGCACAGACAGTCATCTCCTTTAGGCCCAGTTTCTCCCTTAAGCACCAGTGATCTTCTTAGGCTGGGGAGATAGCTTCACAGTCTAAATGCCTGCTTGGCAAGCACAGGGACCTAGGTGTGATCCCCACTACTGCATTGTGTGTCGGCCCTGTGCTCAGCTGGCCACCCAAACTGGGCATGGTGGTGCATGCCTATAATCCCAGCTCTGGGGAGGCTGAGACAGGAGGATCACTATGTGTGTGAGCTGTGTAGTGAGATCTGTACCAAAAATATAATTAAATAATTAATTAATTAAAAATAATAATTATTTCCTCTCCAGCCATCTTGAAAAACTAGAAATGAGATAATGATCAAATAGATCCTTGCCTACCTCAGAAAATCCAGAAAAGTAGCCTATTTCTTTGTTAATGGGCCAGTCTTATCCACTTCCTCAGAGCCCAGCTTCTTTCAACTCCTTAAAATAAAGTCCTTTCCCCGCCTTTTTTACTTTTTAACCTTGCCTAATAAATCTTTTGGTGCTTGCCACTGGTGGGTCCAGACAGTCTGTTCTGTGACTTGAGTCAGGAACCTATGAGGGTGAATTGATGTCTCCATCTCATCAAACTCCAACCAGTGACAATTTTTCCTCAAAGTTTATCCTTTAGTGTTTATTGTTATTATAGTAGGGGCTATCAAGAAAGCACAGTTAAACACAATGCTCATTTTTTTCTTGTTTAATGAAAAGCCCTTATCTTTTTTAATCTTTTGGGGCGAGGGCTCTATATCCCTTATTATAGTCACAAACTCACTTTAATATGACTTCTAAATGTTGTAGTTAAGGATTTGCTGTATTTTACTCTAGGTGGCAGTTGTTGCATTGTTCCTACTCTGTCATATTTTGTATTACAATCAGATATCCTACTTGAAAAAAATCTAGTTTTTTTATTTTTATTGGCAACACTTGAGATGCTATTGCAAGATTGTGAGGGTGATGTAGATTTAAATAAGAGTAAGGTTGCAGACTTGCTGCATTCATTGCACATTGGAAGCAATGTTATTTTACCTGGTGTCACCCCATGAATCTTGATTGGCTGATGTGGTCGTTGAGCTAGTTTTTTCAGTGAGTCACATTATGATTTCCTAAGAGGCTGAGGAAGTCTGGGAAGATAATGCATATTTGTATTATTATCTGGAGGGTTTATAATCTCTAGTGTCTTCAAAAATTGTAATTTCATTGGAAAAGAGCACAAATGTACCAGACCATATTACGTTCTTACTGCCTTAGTTGTAGCCTACAGCAATATTTTAGTCAAATGAACAAAAAATAGCATTCTTTACTAACCCCTTGACTTGACTTATGCTTCTTTGTGAGTGAGATTGTTATATTTAGACTTTAATAACCAGAGTATCTAGTTTAGTAAGATGCTGTGATCTAGAAGAGCTGAGGACACCTTCTTTTAGCACAGTACCAGTTTGAATATGAGTCTGTGTTCACATGTGTGCTGACTACATATCAAGCCTTGATTGAAACTCATGGAACATTATTTTACAAAATTTTATATACTTCTGTGTTAGCAGAAGTAAACAAATAAAAGAAAAACAAAGCTTGCTTAGAGCAAACACTTTGCTTTCAGAAAACAGCTTATCCTTAGTTTTGAGTGCCCTCTACAATAGCTGTAGTTTTTCATTATTTGGGTGCTCTACATGTAGGTATTTAAGACTCTCCAAGAGCTTTAATAAATATGAAAAAAGTTTATTTAAATACAAAGTAGAGATGTATAGGATTTTTTATATTCTGTAGACTATATTTTATATCAGGTACCACTATGAAGATTTTTATGTGATGGGGTGTGGAATGAAAAGGTTATAGGTTAAATCCTTTGGTTTGAAGATCTATTATGGATGCACACAAATATGCACAATTACATGCCAACAGTCCAGCTAGCAACATACTTTGCTCCTAAGATAAACTGAGCAACAAAAGTTTCTTCTTGTTTCAGTTTATTGTGTGGCATTTAACTGTTTTTTGCTATTGGATTGCCAAATTGGGAAAATGAACTGCAGTGCTGCTTTTGACTAGGGCAAAAAATTGTAGTACCTCAAGTATACTGAAAGGTTAAATTTAAATAGCATTTGACATAAGCTGTATACATGCTTGAGATTTATGTTGGTAGGTAAAACACCAGTTTAATCTATTACTATCCAATAAAACTTTTTCTCATGCTGGAAATAGTCTGTATTTGCATTGATGGTAGGCATTAGTTATATGGGGCTCTTGGCCATTTGAAATGGGGCTAGTGTGACTTGATTTTAAATTTTAAATTTTGATTAATTTAAATTTAAAGAACAAAAAGGGCTCTTCTCACATAAATGTGTAGGAGTACAGCTAATAGGATTAAATTATTATGATAGTAGATATAGTTCATATAAAAACACTGCTGGTAGTTTGACCATGGCACAAATGAGTATCTTTTTCCATTCATTCATGTAGCTACCTGAGAAATAATTGCTTGCTATGTATTATATTATACTCACTAAGTTATACTAGTCCTATATCATGCTAGGGAAAAATAAGGTGTGTGTTGCTGAATTCAGTTCCAAACAAATACAAAACTTCTTTAAGGTCATATATATGTAAAACTGACCAATTAAGATTGGAGGACCAGATAATTCTGCTCATTGTCGTAGAACAACTACGTTGGATACAGAGAAGCACCCCATAAAATCATCAAAGGTGCTTACACCCTACATCCCTACAATCAAGACAAGATTGCAAAACCCAGGGACCTAGAATTTATTTTAAATAACTAATTAACTAATATAAAGGAAATATGTGTGATTTAAAATGCCAGAAGATAAGAGTTCAAAATTCTACAATGGAAACAAGGGCAAAAACTACTGCCAGTGTAGGATTGTGAACAGAAAGCTACCATTCAATTAAGATGCACCATTAGAGCTGTGTGACAGTGAAGTCCCCTCAGTGAAATTCACCTAGCAAGCAGATGTTGGCTGGTGGAGGTATGGGCCCACCATTCACTCAGTTCTGGCTCACTAGGAAGGGAGACACAAGTGAATTCCTCACTTGAGCAGCGATTCTTCTATGGTGGAGATGATTCTGAAACCACTCTAGTCAAGAATCCCAGTTAGACTGCATTTTTACAGTTATCCACAAAGGACTTTTCTTGGCTTCTTTTTTAAACTGCATCTCTGACCAAAACTATAACTCCTTTCTGGCCTCCAATGAGATTTTGGAATCCAAGAAAGAGAAGAAACAGAGTATTATTTTTTTCTGTTCTTTATAGTTTTCTAAACTCGAAGGGAAGGATGGACCATATCCAAATATTCCTGAGCTTGGAATCTGATGTAAAATAATCCATTTCTTTAAATTAAGAAAAATAGTGTAATAATAAAAGTACTACCATCTAGCTACTTCTTTTTAGACTTACGGTGACCTTTGAATGAGTCTTTTTAGAAAAAAATATAATTTATTTTTGGAAAACCTGAAATGTTTAGCTTTGTGGAATAATAGAAGGCTAAAGATATATAACACTTGACTAGAAATATAGGTAGCATAGTAAAATTATTTTCTTAATGACCTGGTTTGCAGGACACATGCTAAGCAGACCAGGAGCCAATCAATAGCATCACTATAATTGTTTTTAAAAACAATTTTTACAATGAACATTCAGAATTCTTCCTTTAGGGAATTAAAAAAGAAAGACTCCAAAAATTGCCTCCTTCTATCTCTTGTTGCTTAATTGTACATGATGATTTTGACAACTGTACAGACAGAAAGAATGTTTGTTTATAGAATCACTCCCTCTTCCCTAGACAGCTTGTTAGATACATTTGTAGCTGTATACCCATCCTAAGGAAGACCCAGAGATTCCGCTGCTACCCTTCAGCTCCTGCAATGCAAAGTTCTTTGGGGGAAAAAAAACAATGATGCTAGGCTTTGCTGTCTCTGCTGTGTTGTTTTGTTTGTCTTATGGTACTGTATGCTAGGAAATTGAACAAACAGGAGCATGCTAGGAAAGTGCTTTACCCCTGAGCCATGCACACTGCTATTGCCCTTGCTCTTAAAGCTCATTTTTCTTGTCCTATCTACAGTAAAACAGAACAACTATTGGCCACATTGGCAAAATATTTGAAGATCATTTTTGCTTATTAACTTTTCTTTGTCAAGTTAAATAAATGGTATTTTTTTGTCTTTTTGTCTGTAGCTGTTTTTCATCTTTCTTTCTTCATTCATTTTGGTCTTTTACCTTCTTTGATTGCTCTCCTTGGGATTCCATCTGCACCCTTTATAGCTGTTTTCTTATAGTGGGCCTAAACTTGAAGTTAATAAGTATTCTTGTGAAGGCTTGACCACTGCTCAGCTTATCAGAATGATAGCTCTGTATTTCTTCTCATAAACATGCTATCATAAAACTTACTTTTTTAGCATTATTAATTCATATGTAACCTATAGTTTCATAGGAGCACATTTTTGTAAAATGAACACTCAATGCTAACCTTTGTTCAGGATGGTTTTAGAAAAATCTACATGGCTGAATCTCTATTATTGTGCCTATTTGCCAAGTCTTCTAATATCTTTGCAATAAAGATTTTTCATTCAGTATTCTATATTCTATATCCAGTTTTCACAGGGTTAAATTTTTGCACATTCATTCATTCATTCCCTCAATCTACATTTATTAAGTCCCTAAGTTGCAGGCACTGCCTACCTTACCATGTGAATTATTAATGTATTAATAAATATTTTGGAATAACACTGCAGTCTTCTTTTGGGCCAAAGCAAGTGTGCATTGGCTTCATTTCAGGGAATTACATTTAATGAACTATAAAAAAGTCCTCATTAGAAGATGACTCTTCAAAGACAGTATTAGGGTAATGTTCTGGTATAGTACCAGTCAGTGAGCTGAGCCTGCCAAAGCTTGTGTGAGCATTTGCTCCAGGGCAGAAATGATGCAAGAGTTACTCTTTCTTAGGTAACACTGTTTAACAAGAGTTATGATGAAAATAAGTCCACTTACTGTCTACAGTTTGAACCTCAATTTTCTCCTTGCATATTCTAATCGCCATTGGTGTTCCCAGGTTTGATTTAGTCCTCAGTGTTCTGTTCTTTTTCTCCTTTGGTGATATGATCCTGTGTCACAATTTTAAGCTGTGTTGGATTTGGGATTAAACTTTTTTTCCCCAAGCTCTGTTAGTCTGTTGTTAACTTCCTTGAACACTGTTACTTAAAATGTATTTATCCCAAACTTAGTGCATTTTATTCTCTTCTAAATTATTTGCCAATTATAATGACTGCATTTCCATAGTATACACAATCTTCACCTGAACCCTTGTTCTTTTTTTTAAAATTCTTTTGCTGTTTTCTTCTGTTGTATTCTAGCATTCACCTGTTATCCTATCTGTATTCATTAATTCATAATGCCCATTATGGGAAGGTCAAACTGCATCATACCACACTAAAATTCTAAATTCTCAAATTCCTAGTAGTTCTCCCATCATCTACAAGATAAAGTGTCAAACTTGTCAGGCTAAACAAATCTGGGAACAAAACCCGGTTAGAATATTAGATTATTCTTGAGTACTGCCTCCACCTACCTTTAATATCAACCAGTCAGTTCTATAAAGACATAAACTTTGTCAAAGGAATAAACGTCATGCAGGAGTGGGAGGTAAAGGCTCAGAGCAAAGCAGACATGGCATCACAGGACCTGATGAAATCGCTGCTCATTGTCTCTTCCTCCCTAAAAGACAGTATCATTGAAAGTTGGGACAAGGGAATAGGGTATTCATAGTTAAGACCTGAGCCAAAAAAATCTGACTTAGAAATAGGGTGACTGGACCAAGTATTTTTAAGCACATTTTTAGCCAATGATAACATAAGTGAACACAAAATAAAATAAAATACTCTATGAGGGACAAGAGGAAGACTAGTGTGACCGTTTAGGGGAGAAGACCAAATCTTTCTATAAGTCTGGTAAATTAGTATAAACTTGTGTTTATTATAAGATCTGGGCATCTGATTATTTTCCTTTTTTTGGAACTCTTCCTAGTTTGTTTTCAATAGACTAGTATTCTGGGGACATGATTTTATTCTAGGTTTAATTTTTTTTCCTAAGTAAAAGCTTTCCTGCATATCTTGAGTATTTATTCAGAGACATGACTATTCAATATGTGTAACATATTAAGGAAATTAAAAGCACGTAATAGGATCACCTGCTTCCTTTACCATTTCAACCATCTTTATTTTTCTATATCATATTTTCACATTTAGGTGAATATTGTCTTTTTCAGTTCTATTACTCCAATAGATGTGCCCAGAATTATGGGAATTTTAGTGATATGCTGACTTATGTTCCAGGAAAGACAAGGTAGCACTTATGGGGAGAGAACTCTCACAGGGAAGATGAAGCTAAACAAAGCTATGATGTTGTTGGGAGTGACACTTCTGAGAATATGAATTATGTCTATGAGATATTTCCCCTTAAAATCTCGTGTGACTCTCACAGAGAGATAGGCAGGAGAGAACAATAGTACAGAAAAAATGAAAAGCTCCTTAAGTCTTGGGAGCCTCTAGAACAATTCTCAGGTGGAAAAATACAGCTCTGAATCTAGGAATGTGCAATTCCCAGCAGTTCCAGCCACTTTTGTGCAACATAGAGTGACTTCTACATGTTCAAATTTCAGAAGACCCAAAGCAGCTGTATCTCTTAAGGAATTCTGTTTAATTAGAAATAGAAATAGAAGATAGTGGTGTTCATAAGAGATGAGCATAATGTTTGGCAAAGGCAACGATGCTCAGTTAGTTATGATGGTGGTCTATCAGCCAAAAGCTGCCTATTTACATATTTAGACACAATTGAAGGCCTCAGAGGCTAAGTTTCAGATGTTACAGGGGTGGAGGATGCAACTCCAGAGCAGAAGAGAGAAATGTCAGGCACTTAGAGTAGCTGACAAGGCTCTTATAAGAGTATACATGAGGTCACCCTTACAGATCTATAACTTTTTGCAGATGGCTTTATAGGACATTACAGGTACTAAATTTTAATAGACAGGGTCAGGAGGCAGCCCAGCCTAGATTATTTTATTTATTGAGTTTAGAGGAAGGTTTTTTCCTGTTTTTTTTTAATTTGGATTTTAAAGAAATCTTGAAATCAACAATGCTATTTGATATTTTAAGAGATATATAGTACGGTTTAGAAATAACATATACATTTTTAAAGATTAAAATTGATAACCGGTCCTATGTAAGGATTGATGTCATGTCTACTGAGTTTTAAATGAGATTACACTTACAAGGTAGTATATCTGGGGTTTTTTGTTTTGTTTTGTTTTTTTGGCAGAACCGGGGATTGAACTCAGGCTCTTGAGCTTGGCAGGGAAGCACTTATTCTACTGACCCATCTCCCCGGCCCACAAGGTAGTATATCTGAAACCTTTCACACAGTGCCTACAAGTGAAATAAATATTTAGTAAATAACAGTATACATTCACTTATAATCTTCCTCTTTTGACTAGGATGATGGTTATAATTCAAAAAGGGATAGTGATGAAACATTTAGTAGTTTTCTAAAAGAATAGTGCATCAAGCCTAAATATACACCTTATTCCCCTGTGGAGACTTATAAATATTGAAATGCTTGAGAGGATCCTAGACTTTGGAATAAAGATCTCTGGCTATGGGACCAAGACGTGATTTGGATGCTTATCTGATGTGTCTGATGAGCAACCAAGCTTTAAGTCACTGATATGGAATCTAGAGAAAGTACTGATGTTCTACTGTATCAAAACAAAAGCCTAAGAATTATCTTCTCTTTCCTTGGGGATGTATATTGTTAAATGGCAAGACTACTGGACTGGGAACTAGTCCTGAATTTAGCTCTGATAATGGAGAATCTCTTTAATCTCAGTTTTCCAGCTGCCTAATGGAGACTCTGATACTTCCTGTCCAAGTTATATTAAAAGAAATGATTCATCTTTATCATAGGAACTCACAAGCAGTAGATGGATAATAAATGTTAATTTCCCCCTCTCTGTAAGTGAACAGTTATTCTTTAAAATGAGTACCCAGCCCCCACCCGCAGATTAACCCTGAAATTATAGCTATACATGTGTTGAACATCTACTATGTCAGATTTTTTATTTATGTATTTAGTACAGGGTCTACAGGGTCTCACTATACAAATCAGACTTGTAGTGATCCTCCTGAAAACTTACTGTTTTCACTCTCCTAAGCACTGGGATTACAGGTAGATGCCACCACACCCAGGCTCAATCACCATCTCAGGGCACCCTGGGGGCGGGGCTGGCACAGTTTGTGGTACTGGGGATCAAACCTCAGTCCCTGTGCTCTGCCTAAGCAGGTACTTTAGTCCGCTGAGCTATCTGGCTTGCCCTTGTCAGATATTTTGCTGGATACTCAAGGTAAATATTTTACAGTTTACAGTAAAATGAGGAAGATGATCCACAAAACTATTATGCCAGCTTTTTATTAATTTATACTTTATTGTATAACAAATATATTTTATATATTATGAGGATAACTAACAAGATTTTCTAACTTAATTATCAGAATAGTGTTTTAGTCGTACATTTTAAGTCACTCCTTTTCATATTGATGTACTGAAATAATTTTTGCTAGTGTTAATGCAGGAAAACTTATGGTAGAGACAAGAAATCCCTTATCCACTGTATAAACAAATAGATTTATATTGTATTTTCCCTGTGGATTATATTATACATATTCATGTTTCTAACTATTATAGATAAATATATGTATAAGATGCCAAACTTTTTGAAAGCCCTTTTTATGTATTTTAATAAAGAACCTAGATCTTAACTTTTACTTAAGATGTTGGATGAAGGGCTGGATTCTCATTAGAATATAACTTGGCTAAAATGACAGTGGAGAGATATACAGCATCAGTTCTATTTGGCAACGCTAAAAAAGAAAATTTTCTTACCATGTTTTTAAAAACAACTTTAAACTAAGTTTCATTTGGGATTAAGGTCTGTCCTAGTTCTTTGCTTCAGAAAATTTAGATTTATAACAGAAGAATCTTAGTGTTTTAACACTATCAGGCAGAGCCATAACATATGTATTTTTTCCCTGTCATAGAAATTCAGTGATAATTTTCAGATGGCATGAGAATTGTCTCTTAAAATTGTCTGGTATTGGTAATAATATTTGATTAGGTATAAACCTGTGTATTTAGCTAAAAATTACATGACTATTTCACTTTGCACTTTTTATAAGTAACTTAGACTTTTAAGCATTTGTGTTTATAAAAGGTCTAGAAAAAGTCTTAATTGAATTTTATAGGGGCCCATGTTGAAAATTATTTCTACAGTACTAGTAAAATATATTAAAGGATACAGAATAGCATATGGAAATAGCTTTTTTAATTTATTAAGCCTTATGAACGTTTGTATGTGTAAAACAAAAGATCATTTCTCTAAGTTTACATTATATACTACATAAAATAAATATTAAAATGAACATCTGTGACAACATCATAAAAATCAGCACATTTAAACGATTTAAATTCTTAAAACTATGATAAAATGTAAACCTTTTAAATATGTTTTCAAGTAAATATTATTTCCCTATTTTATAGCCAGTGTTATGGCCATCCAAGGACAATGTTGACTTTGTAATAAATAATGCATCAAATAAATGCATGGATAAAAAAATTGATATATTTATTCTTTCCTTATAATGTAAAATCTGTCTGTAATAAAAGGGAATTCTGTGCATAGGATAATAGATTTATGCACAGTGAATTTATAATGGTTTCCCAGATGTTCATATTTAACTAGCGACCATTATGGAAGAAGTAAGGCTTTCAAAGGTTATCTCGCTGATTAACAGCTTTCACCACTGCTGGTAAGGTGATTTTATAGCCTGTCAGGAAAATTAACTATGTCATTTCCAGATCATAGCTATCATAAGATAGGCAGAATATAATTTCACACATTTCAATCACAGTTTGAAACGAAAGCCAGGCATTACTTGATTTCATTTAATGATTTGTGTTGTGTCATGGAATATTTTTTCCAAAACCTGAAGGGAAATGAACAGTTCATCAAAATCAGTCTATACAAAAATATAGCCGCCATCTGAGATGAAACATACGACCACAGAAGTACTCTCAATGACTTCATGTGCCATGATTAGTTTTCCTTTTTTAATAGTTCCATTGAGCATGCTATTGTTCAAATTTCATTTTCTAAAAGAAGCACCTTTTGAAATAAACTAATAAAGTAGTAAAGAGAGAAATATTAAATAAGAAAAGTAGCAACTTTCTATACAGACTAAAAATTAAAAGGAATTTCTAAACAGTTCCAACAATGAAATATTGCTACAAACGTATGTGCCTCCTTAAGCTTCAATGGCTTATTATAAGCAGACTAAATTCTCACACCATGTAAATCCATTATGGTTTATGAGTTAAAACCATGAGAATTATGACCTGGAGAGCCTTGCCCAATCAAAATCAAATGTAATTATATGTTCATATTATAATCTAGAGAACAGAGGTTTTAAAGGAACTTCATCCGTGTCCCGAATGGAAAATAAAGAATCTTATTTTCAGTGGGGTTGTACTTGCCAGTACACATGAGTGCTTCCACATGCTTCTAACCATCCATATTTGAGCAATCCCAAATTTAGACATCTTTCCTTCTATGTCTTCCAACCCTCTGTATTAGTTTCCTAGGGCTGCCATAACAAAATACCACAGCTTTGATGCTCAAACAAAAGACAAAATGGTTTATCACTTTTCTGGAGCTAGAATTCCAAGGTTAAGGTGTTAGCAGGTTTTGTTTTGAATTTTTGTTTGTTTGTTTGTTTGTTTGTTTGTTTTGTTTTGTTGTTTTTAAAAAGAGGCCTTTCTCCATGGCTTCTAGGTGGTCATCTTGCTCTGTCCTCACATAGTCATTTCGGCGTGTGTGTCCTTTGGTGTATGCTAACTTCCCTTTTTTTTAAGGTCACTGGTCAAATTGTACTAAGGACTACCCTACTGGCCCCATTTTACCTTAATCACCTCTGTAAAGGCATTGTCTCTGAATAGTGACATTCTGAAGCACCTCAGGATTGCTATTGAATCATGAAATTTGAAGCAGAGACAGCTCTGCCCCTAGTCCCCCCTTTGTATTGCTTCTACTCATTTCCCCTTCTTGTATTAAACATGTATTGAGCACCTACTTGTTTGAGAGGTAGTGGGATAGTGGTTGAAGACATAATGATTAAGGAATGATAGTCCTTCTCCTCAAAGATGGGGGTGCAAAGGAAGGAAGTAGTTTATTATATTGTAGAAGGGAAGTATTCCAATCATTGTATACAAAATAATCTGGAAAAATAGGCAGGGTCATTGAAAATAACCTTGGGGAGCTTAGAAACACCTTTGCTGTAGAAGCAAGCTTTTAGCCAAAAATTCAATGACCTCACCAGCAGTTAGCCAGGAGAGAAGAAATGAGAACATTATTCACAAATAGGAAGCAACATAAATAAGACCCTGTAGATGGGAATAACATAGAATAATTACACTCTGTCAGTAAGTCACTGGAATTTGAGTGAAGCAATTGAGGATTGAGACAGGTCACTAAGTAGTAGAGAAATACTAGTTCAGTATTTTCTACTGTTTGGAAATAAATTTACATACAATAAATTTATGTTTGGAAAAAATGTCACTAAAGTCACAGAAATGACGAACTTGGAAAAATATTATTAACTTACAGTAGAAAGTCTAGTGTCCTCACTATAAAGGAGTTCTGGACTGGGAAGATAGCTCACTGGCATATGGGCCTGCCTGGCAAGCACAAGGTCCTGAGTTCAATCTCAATACCAAAAAAAAAAAGACTTCTATAAATCAATATAACAAAGCAATAATCTAGTAAAAAGAAAAAGCAATAGAATAAATTTGAAAGAAAAAAATGTAACCTTTTTTAAAAGTATAGCAAGTGTTAGAAAGAATGTGGAGAAACTGGAACCTTTCTTCACTGTTGGTAGGATGTAAAACTGCATTGCTAGGCACTGTAGAAAGCAATAGGAAGGTTCCTAAAAAATTAAAATTGAGGGCCGGTGAGATAGCTCAGTGGTCTAACGCACTTGCCTAGGCAAATTTAGGCATGTGCAAGGGACCAGGTTCAATCCCCGGCACCACATACTGCAGCAGCCCCATCCCCAGGGCGGGCTGAATCAACCAAAACAAAAATTAAATTATTATGTGATCCCACAGTTGTACTTCTGAATCTATATCCCAAAAGTGAAGTCAGGATTTCAAAGAGATGTCTGCGGTCTTATGACCATTGCAACATCATTCACAATAGTTAACATATAGAAGCAACCTAAATGCCCACCAGTAGATGAGTGGATAAAGAAAATGTAGTATCTCTACACGAATAGTAGTCAACATTTTAAGGGAAGATCTGGCCTATTCCAAAATGTGGGTAGCTTAAAAAACATTATGCTAATTAAAATAAGCTAAAAACAGAATGAAAAATATTGTATATGCTCACTTACATATAAAATATATATTTTTAAAAGAGCTCACAAACATTGAGAATGATGTAGGGATTACCACTGCTAGACGAAAAAAGGAAAGGGTAGATGTTGTTTAATGAACCTAAAATAACGTATCTATCTAGCATTAAATTACATAAATAAAACAAAGTAACATATCTAGCATTAACAAGTTTAGAGATGTTAGGTAAAATATGAGAACTAAAGTTAATAAAATTGTATTTGAGATTTTTATTCAATAAGTAGCCATTCAATTTTAGCTGCTCTCTCATGAAAAAGTAGCAATGTGAGGTAGATGTTAATTTGTTTCACTACAGTAATCATTGTGCTATCTATAACATCATGTTGTAAGCCTTATCTATACACAAAAAAATGTGTTCAAAAAACAAAGAGAACAATTTGGTACAGAAACAATAAGAAATGCAAATGGTTCTCATTTTTTGGTGGTGTTAAGGATCCAACCCAGGATCTCACACAAGCTAGACATTTCTTGGTTACTGAGCTATATCCTTGGCTCTTATTTTGAGATAGGAGCTTGATTGTCATCCAGACTGGCTTCATACTTGTAATTTTCCTATCTCAGCCTTCTTTAGTTCCTCAGATGTGTCTCTGTGCCTAGCCACTGAGATGTTTCTTAAGTATAATAAGTACTGACTTCACTAATAGTAAGATATATTCAAAATAATGTATTTCACCCTTAAAGTTGGCAAATTTTTAAATATTTTATAATAATATATTATAAAGAGAACTAGACACTCACCTGTATTGCTGGTTGAAGAGTTTATTAGCAGTATCTTTCAAAACTGTAAGCATATATTCCCAGCAATTCATTTTCTAGGAAATATCTGCACACGCTACAGTACTAATTATAATTATCTGAGTTTATAATCTAATAATAAAATTATATGTATTAAGTATGTCAAGGGAAGTATAATTATATATTCAATTTATCCTGAAATGAAAACATGGATTAATAAAGGAATGAAAGAATGGACAGATATATGATAAAATAGTATATAATAAAATATACTCATAGAAATGAACTAATTGTTATATGCGTATTTAACATAAAAATTCTTCCAACTTTTGTATACATTTGAAAACTTTTGTAATAAAATGTCAGGGATAAAAGATTGCTAATGATCATAAAATCTAACTAGAAGAGAATGGTTTATTTAAAGATGGTGCATCCACATTATGGAACAGTACAGCTGTTTAAAAAAGAATTACACAGATGTTTATGTGTAGTTAAGGAAGATTCTGTGAGTACATTGCAAAATAGTGCTAAGAACGATGTCAAGGACTGTGCATGTGTACATACTACCATTTGTATATAATATCTCTGAAAAGATGGATAATAAATTGGAAAAAATATTCTGCACTAGAGGAATATCATAAAGGATGGAGTAGGAGATCTATTCTTCAGTAAATTTTTAAATTTGGAACCATGTAACCTTATTAAAAGTAGAATTTAAGAACAGAATAGATATTTCTGGAGTCCAATACATTTCATAGTTTGTGAAATTATTACTGTAAGTCTGCCATGTTAATATTATTACCCACTGAAGATGATAAAAGAGAAGTTCTGAGAAACTCAATAATTTTTCCTTTATCATACAACTAGTAAAGAAAAAAGGCCCAGTTAGAACATGGGTCTGTCTCACTTGACAATCACTGCACTGGCAATCGCAGTAGGAGCACTGCATTCCATGACATGGAAACAGCCTGAGAAAAAGGCACAAGGACGGTAAGTGACACAATCATTCGGCAGCATGCAGTAGCCGAAGCGCAGGAGGAGCATGGTGGGAGGGAATGGAGATGAAACCTCGGGTTGGATCCTAAAGTAAATTTCGATGCTGCATTAAAAAATATGAGCTGTATCTACAGACACATAGGAGCCATGGATAATGTTAATGAACATTTTAAAACTATTTTTGCTCTCATATGGTGAAGCATAGAGAAGAATAAAACAGTGACAAATTCATGCAACTGGCTTGCTGGAGGAGCCTCCATTGCCTGGGTTGTTTTCTGAGCACCTGTGAAGTAATGGGTGGGAAAATTTTTATTAGTTTGACTAATTGAAAAAAACTGGAAAATGAAAATAAAATTGTTTACCTTGTTCAGTGCTATTTTCTTGCAAATTTTTATCAGGGTAATAGTTGCCTGCCAAATGTTTTTTTTTTTTTTTTTTTTTTTAACTTTTTAACATGTAGAAACCTCCTGCTACATAATTCAGTTGTATATTATCCTAAGTGTGCATCCAATTTATACATACTGTGCTATTCTACTGGGGTTAGTAAATTCTCTATCTAAAAATCTTACATAAACTTGGCATACTTTCATGAAATGCAAAGTGGTTGAGACTTCCAATCCTAAATTATTTTTCAAATGCTCATTGATATTAAAAGCTTCACTATGCACATGTACTCTAACTTTTAATGTCTTAGGGGATTTCTTACAAGGGGATTGGAATGCAGAGAGAAAAGATGACTATGGAAAAGTTATCAAAGTTGAAAAGGGGCCTAGTAAGCTATCTTGGCAGAAACAGCCCTAAATTATTCTAGGAAGATGGGTGTTATGCTTACTGCTTTTAAAGATGCCTTAGGGAAAAATATATGACCAATTGGTATCTTATTCAGTGTCTGAAATTATAGCTATAAAGGGATCTTTTTTATAGTTGTTACAATGTAAGTCCTCTTTTTTTATTATGTCCCTGGTAGATAGTAGATCATCCATATAGTAATTGTTTGCATTTGGTTTTGAATTGTACCCAAATCCTTAACTTACTCTTTCTTTCTCTCCCTGTTCTATTCACTATATCATTCAAGAGCTTTCCCAAAATGATATCTTTCGTTGTGATAAGAGTTAGGATGCTGTAATTAACAAGAGACATGTGATACATTTTCTTACACAGCCTGCAAGCTTAATTGTCATTCATTTAGGATAATGATCAGTGGTCACCTGCTCTTGCTGTTGTCGAAGACAAACTCGTCACAAAACCATGCTTATGCAAATACAGGAAAAAAAAACCCTGAGCCCATCTAGGTACTCACTAGTATCATGACATTGGACTTCAAAGTTCTGCACATTGTTCAGTATAACTTTGCTGAATCCAGGTCGGGAATACAAGAGAGAAGCTGTAGGCACAAATTTAGAAAAGGTTTAAGAACCTAACAAAATAAATACATAAAAGAATGTGGTAATTTAAAACTATTGCATCCTAAGACCCAGGGGATATTGTACTGCCTTTGAGAAATGGGTGGAGAGTGATTGTAAATTGTGAATTGGCAGTTATATTTAGGGATTAAGCTAATAGTTGGAATATTTGGCATGATCAGTGCTGTTCTTTCTTTAAATTACTTTTTTATGTATAAACAGTGTAAGTTTCTTGAATGGCTGTTCCTAGATGAGGTATAATACAGGGAAAGTGTTAGGAAGGAATAATGATAAATAGATAAGCATTTTTAAAAATTCTTTAGCAAATTATACAGAGATTTAATAAAACTTTGGCATTGATGATATTAAATCTTCTGATTGTTAGTTGCTGTAGCCAGTGCCACCACAACCACCACCATGAGCAGCAATAACTCATAAACAACTAATGGAAAAACCTAATAAAAACATTAGGATTATATCAAACACCAATGTTAAATAACAGCAGCAGCAGTAATATTAGCCACGTTTACTGAGCACATAACTACATGCCAGTCACTATGACAAAAGCTTTAGTATAAAGTATGTCATTGAATCATACCATAACCATGTTGTAGACAACTAATAATATCCTCCATTTTACAAACAGAGAGATAAAAACTTGGAAAAAGTATGCAATATTTTAGTAGGTTATCCAGCGTGTAAGAGGTAGAGCGGTTCGGGCACTCATCTCCATAGGGCACAATGATAATCACAAAGTTATGATTCTGCTTTCGAGCTCCTGACCTTTTGACTTATTCAAGAACTCTCAGTTTCAAGCTGTTCATCAGCTAGAATTTGTTATTTTCCTCAAATCTAATACACACACAGCTGGAAACTGAAGGCAGGATAATAAAAGACTTCAAAATGTTTGCTTATCATATAGAGACCATTCAAGATTGAAATTCAGATTTTCAAAGAATGATGATTCATTTTGCAGCTGCAACTGCTAACCATTAACTGATTAACCCCTCTCAGTATCAACTGTTTATCCTATTCTCAAGTCGAAGACATATCCAGTTAATCCCAGAGTTATCAGTCATAGAAACATTAGATTTATATATAATCACAGCTCAAAATCCTGCTTGTGGATGTAATAAGTGGTTACATTGTTTTATCAGAGTATTTAGTTTCCTGGAGGCCACTAATTTTGAACTCAATGTGTGTTGCATTTGGAATTAAATATTCATTATGATCTTTTGAAGTTTACATTGGAAAGTACTTCAAAAACTATCAGTACATCAAATTATAATGTATTGCTTCTCTTTTAAGAAATCTGATAATGCTAATCCTTTGTGAATTTTGCTCTTTACAATTCTTTCATCAGTGCAGATGTTAGCAACTCACATGGGGCAGCTAAAAAATGCCTTCTCATAAAATCTGTGAAAGAAAGGCAGCCATAAATCATGACTTTAAATATGGGAAGAGTATCTTACAAGAATTAGTACAGTTGCTCAAGAACAGATGATCATAAAAGGAAGGGTTTAATACTTCCATTAATGTAGCACTAATATAGCACTTTCTTATTGATTTCTTTGCAGCTGATCAGACTCCTTCTTTTAGGGCCTACTGTTTTGTATTTTTCAATTGATTTTTTTAATTACCAGAAAAAATATTCAGAGAAAATTACTATACTCTGTGTGTGAGTGAATGTGTGTGCATGGGGGTGGGATAGATAGGCCCTCTGACTGTACATTCACATTTAATTACATTCCATATTTCAGCTCAGGGCTTTGGACTTGACTGATGGTTAACAGTAAACATGTATAATTATTCTTTCATGCAACTTGGCCATTGGCAGTGATTTTCATAGCAGTAATTTAAATGCTGAGGCTGCAAGTCAAGATTCATCAGTTTTATTAGAATGCTGAACCTTAAAAGCTTATGGTTGATGCTGTTATTAACTCTCTCTGCCTTTCTTCTGTAGTAGGGGGAAAACTAGATATGCAGCATTATTTAATGTAGTCTGTGTGTGGATGACTATAAAATATAGGGATGAAAACCCTGTCAGAGCTCAGTAAGTGGTGACCCCTGGGATCTTAACTATGCCACTACAGACATCAAGCATGTGAGTTGTTCTGGAATGTTTTAGTCTTTTACTTAGCTAAAATGAACTTATAGAATTATTTTGTTTGTTGACTTGTTTTTGATTTTTTAAAGTCACCTTTTTTCAGTTTCTATACTATTTTTGTATCCTTTTTTCTAACTTCTTATGAAAATGTTCAACATTACCACAAAGGTAAAAAAAAAAAAATCTTTCTACCCTTCATCTGGCACTGATTGTTACCAAATTTTCTATTTATCTTCTCTTGCTATAGGTAGATATAAATGTGCAGATTTTATTTGTTCATTGAAAAGTTTTTCTTATTTGCTTTTATTTTTCCTGAATCATTTGGAAAGTAAGTCGCTATGTTGCAGGCATTGTGACATTTTATTTGAAGTACCTCAGCAGGCATCACCTAAAAATAAGAATATTCTGTTTTATAATCACAATGCATCATTGTACTCAGTACTCAGTTATTGCAAAATAATTTTATAGGTTTTAATTCTTGTATTATGTTGTCATGTCTCTTAAAACTTTAATGTTTCCTCTCTCAGTCCCTCTTCAGCTCTATTATTCTGTTTTTGTGATGGTGGCTATTTTGAATAGTTCATGCTAGCAGAATATTTGATGATCTGAATTTGTCTCGTTTCCTCATTTAACTCAGGTTAAATCAGTGGTTCTCAAGACTTATTATACTCTATTGAGGTAATTAAATAGATTGTCTGGCCTACACCAAATTTACTGATTCAGTACATCTGTGTTGGAGCACAGACTTTTGCATTTCTAGGTAGAGACTACATTTTGAAAACCTCTGTGTTAAACAGTTTTGTCCTAGAAAACATGCACACTTCTTATTGCAGTACAGCAAAGACACGTTATGACAGACTGTTGTACTGCTGAGTTTGCTCATTTGGCTATGAAGGTGACTACTGTCTCTACACTGTAAGAGTTCATTTTCCTCCTTGTAATTAGTTATCTGTTGGATGAGTCTCTAAAATTGATAAATAATACATGAAGAGGAGATAATACAAATTTCTATTCTTTAGCAACTAGATTTTAACACAGTGATGATCCTTGTCTGAGTCAAGATCTGATTCCTTAAATATCTTTTAACAGGCTAGGGATGTAGCTCAGTGGTAAAGCAACTGGCTAGCTTGCTTGAAGCCCTGGGTTTGCTTCCTAGAAACACTAAAAATGTGAAGAAAGAAAAATACAATAATTGTTATAAATCACTCCCCTCTTCCAACCTCTTTTCCTGACCCTCCTGAAGAGTTCCATGGTCTCCTTCACTTCTTTCTCATCCCCTACCCCATCCCTGCATCCTCTCTCTCTTCCTCTACCCTATTCACACACAGTTTCAATCTGTCACACACAGACAGACGTGCACACACATGCACAGCCCTATATGGACAGCATGTCTCCTCTGCTTTCTCTTATCCTCTCTCTTCCTGTCTGATTCACCTGCCTTTTGAGTTTCACTATGGATCTGTTCTTTTTTCCCCAATGCAATGCCTTTTTTATTTATTGCTGTAGCTATTCTTTCTAAGGCTCAAATTTTCCTAGATTTTTATCTGGTGAAGACTCCTGGATCCTTCAAGATGATGCTGTAAGGGGTTTTCCATACATCCTTAGTTCTTGGTCCAAGATGGCCAAATCTCACCTTATCCTTTTCTTCCTAGATCTAAAATCAACATTTGTGTAAGGCGATTCTTTCAGTAGGAAATGTTACTTAGAAGCTAACATATGAGTGCTGGTGGTACTCAATGCTATTGAACTGTCATTGCTAGTAAGCCCTTTGAGAAAGCAGATGTAAGATTTAATTTTTTACAAAATGATTAAATGTTGCTGCTTTCTCAGTTTAAATACAGCACCACCGTATTCTTTTGTATATTCCCTTAGGCCTTGCTGGAATCCAAAGTCATCCATAGTAAAAACTTACATTATGCAGCTTTCCTGTTGCTCAGAAAAGTAGTTGACAACCCATCCATAGCTTACACAAGAAGTTTAATTTGGCTGACAATTTGGGGAATTCAGTCTGTGGTTAGATGAGGCCAAGTGGTATAGAAAAGCTTCGCAGAAGAAAGCCGATCACCTGATGGCAGCCAGAAAGCAGCAAAACAGGAGCCAGGGACAGGAATGTGCCCTCAAGTCACACCCCTATTACATGTGTCCACCCAGCCTCGCCTCTTAGCAGCACATTCAGCCACAAACTCATCTGTGTATCAATCCACTGGTGAGTGTAGAGTCCTTGTGATCCAGTCACCTTCCACAAGCCCCACCTCTGAAAACATGGCACGTTAGGGGGCCTTTTAGTTGTAAACCATAACATTTTGATTCTAAGATAAATAAATAGGCACACATATTCAATTATTCCATTGTACACAAAAAAGCTTCAGAATCATAGCAGTAATTATCTCAATCAAAAGTAACAAAGCCACTGAGATAATTAAATTTTCTTACAGTATGTTTTGTTGTTAGTTGTATATAGTCTGAGCACTGCACTTTGTTTTTGCTTGTGTTTTATTAACTTGATATACAGTTTATGGCAATTGCTTCTCTTTTTAATACTTTTTAGGTTTTACCTAACTATTTGAATCTAATTTTATATTGTATCATCTAAGGTAAAATTATATAAAAACTGAAACTTCAAATCCCACTTGTTAATTTGTTTTATATTTTCTACTTAGTCTGAAAAAATAATCAAATAAACATCTGTCTTTTCACATAAATGTGGTATATTATATACATTCTTCGGCATCTTTTTTTCCATGTGCCTGTATATCCTGGGATCACCCTAGTATCTGTTCATAAAGATTATCTTCATTTCTTCTCATAGTCTATATATCCCATTGTGCATTCATGCTGTAGATGTTTAACTGGTCTCTTGTGGATGCGTGTTTAGGTTGTTTTCAAAGTTCTAGTATTGCAAGTAATGTGAGCAGCTTATCTAGCTTTATTCAGATTGTAATGACGCTATCTTAAAGGTCATAGGGCTAAAGAATCTACTCATGTGAGTCTTTCTCATAGGCTTTCTGAGTGTCCTGAAGACCAGGAAATTGGCTGTCCCAACTGTGAGGTCACTTCTGGACATGACAGCTGTCTTCCTTCCAGATGAATAATGAGAAGAGCCATGCAGCGATTGATGCACATAACCAAGACAAAAACCACCTAGTATTAGAAGTGGCATACCATCATTTTTGCTGTGCTTTATTAAGCTAGGAATGAGTCACTAAGTCCAACCTTCACTCAAGGACAGGCAAGGGAGTACTATCCATATCTTGAGGGAAGATGTGTTGAAAAATGTGTGCACAAATCTTTAAATGCTCTATATTCTCTAATTCAGAGACCTTCTATCAACCACACTTGTCCAGTGTAGGTGACAGATATTTGTGACAAATATCTGTCACCTACATTAGATGATGCCATCACAAATGCTATCTCACTGAATCTTAACAGCCATCCTCTTGCTCCAGAAGAAAACTACACATCTATCACATTACAGCTTTGTAGTTCTCGTGGTTGCATGTTATAAATCAGTTTTTGTGACTAATTTTAAGATAAAATTCAGTTATTCTTTTTTTAAAAAAATCTGCTGTTCAATGTCTTCTTTTTGTTTTAATGCTTTGAAAACAAAAAATAAAAAAAAAAGTGAAACCTGGGGCTGGTGAGATGGCTCAGTGGTCTAAGGCACCTACTTAGAACAAGCTTAGCAAAGCACAGGGACCGCGGTTCAATCCCCCAGCACCACATGCCAGCCAGCCCCGCCCCCTGGTGGGCTGAGCTGACCACACACACACACACACATAAATAAATAAAATTTTTTTTTAAAAAAAGTGAAACCTGTCCAGAGGGGTGAGAAATAAGTGGGACAAGAGACAAAGAAAAAAAAAAAAAGCTTTATGTTAATGATTGTTAAAGCTGAGTAGATGGGCAGGTACATGATATGCGCTTTTAAGTTTTTTGATATAGAAAACTATTTTCACATTCTTAAAGATTTTTGTGGTAAGGGTAAAAAACTAGTTGTTCTTCTGATAATCAAGTTTTCTTGATCTTCAAAGTAACTTCAACTTCCTAATATATAGCCTTTCTTTTCTGACAGAGCTCCAAAACTTTACTGTACACAAAACTTACCCATACAGCACATTAACATGTTCCTAGTTCTGAATACCAACTACTATAATTTAGAAGATCTAGGTACATTAAAGAAGTCTGCACTTAAAACTGATATCCTTAATGTTTTGAATTCTAATGATATATAGATCCAACTTTGATAAATATTGTTGCACGGGTGTAAGGGAGGGCACTGTCATAAGAACAGCAGTATGACAGATACTAAATTAATGTAATGTTCCTATACTATGCTTTATTCTTGCCATAAACTTGTAAATTAGTAAAGAAGACAGACTTGTGGGAAGCATGACAATAGTAGTGAGTGGAGTTGGACCAAGTCTGTATTATCCTACCAGATCTCAGCAGGATGTGAAGATCAGATGGAGCAAATATCTTATGTGCATGAACAAAATACGAGAGCTTTGAAAATATAGAAGAATATATCATTGTTTGATTTTATGAAAACCATATTTCAAGCTAGTCTTGGCAAATGCTGGAAATTACTCATTTTATAGATGACAACTTTGATGCGTGCCAGGGTTGTAGGTTATTGATTAAAGAGGATTCCACATACTTTGATTACAAAATGTGAAAATGTAAAAGGTGTTTGAGAACTGACATAATGTGGCTCAGAAAGTCCACTCATTTAAATGTTTTGGTAGGTGGTAGGGGGCTCAGCAGTGCAATGGGCATTATTTTAATCCTTCAGATCTGCTTAGAAACATTGTGTATTACAATCTACTTTTTTTTTTCCATTTTATGTATTGGGTACAGGAATAAAAGGGCACACTAAGAAGGTCAGACTCATAGATCCTCCTGTTTTTAGCTTCCCAAGCACAGGGATTACAGGGGTTCTCCACCATGCCCAGACTGAATCACTGGCTCAGCATGTCCCAGCTCAACATGCCCCAGGGGAGGGACTGGTGTGGCATGCAGGACAGGGGATTGAAACCCTGGTCCCTGTGCTTGCCAAAGCAAGTGCTTAGTCTGCAGAGCTATCTTGCTGGCCCTTAAGAACCCAGACTGTTAAGAATCAAGGTCTTCACATTGGCCAAGCAATGGCCGTGACTCATCCACATGGCTGACACTGA
>NW_004524622.1:13617460-13635836 GCF_000260255.1 Octodon degus
TTTATGGCCAGCTCAGCCTGCCCTAGGGGTGGGGCTAGCATGGCATGTGGTGCCAGGTATTGAACTGCAGACCCTGTGCTTGCCTAAACTTGCTTAAGCAGGTGCTTTAGACCACTGAGCTATTTAGAGGCCCCTACAACCAAATTATGAGATATGTATTAACTCTATTTTAATGATGAGAACATGGATTTAAATACAGTGGCTTTTATAGCTCATTTATATTTATCAATCATGCAATATACTCTCAAGTGATAAGATGAGTTGTCTTTTGGTATGGGATTAAACTAATAATGTTACATTTTCTAATAGTAGTTGGGAAAGAGGAAGCTTCTCCTAGTTCAGCAGCAAAAATCATAGCTAACTTTTATTGAGTGCTTATTAAGAATAATATATACACATGCATCATACATCTTCTCTTGCCTTAGTCTATATCTATAGTTTGAAGAACTTCTTTTGTCTTAAATGAAGTAAAACAAAGATCTAAATCCTTCAGATGCTAAATGTTAAAATGCATCTATAAACATCCAAGTAATTAGCGAAGCATTTACAACTAAATGTTTTCCTAAATAGTTCAGAACTAACTGCAATTCAGCCCCAAATCATTCTTGAGAAAAGTTTATTTCTAATATATGAAATATTCCAGCAAATACAAAAGAAGCCCTTCAGCTGGAACAAGTTATGTGTTCTCTTAATTTCTTTTGTTGTAAATGAGGCATGTGACCATGCTCGGTACCTTCAGTGGAATTGACATGAGCAATGACTACTCTAGTGATATAATGATTCAGTGACCTCCTACTTGACAACATTAAGAATTATCTTGTAGTTAGATTATCTGAGAATAAGCCCTCAAATATTATCCCATTAGTTGAGAGTTCTGTTTAGTGCATCAACAGAAATGACTGTTTAGAAAACCGTTGAAATTGTATGCTGGCTATATGCACAGCCTATGTCATTAAATCTTTACAGGTCTATTGTAAAAGATATTTATGGTCATATATCTTGATAATTATTTCTCCATGTGTCATGCACACATGGGAAAATTTCTAAAAGCATTCATAGCTTATAAATATATGCAAAAACTATTGTTTGCCCTTTTATCTGCCTGATATTTGCCTGCAGAGTGCAGTATATCCTTCTCACTGTCTGCCTATTTCTTATACATATGCTCAGGAATTGAGCTGAGTGATAAGCAGGGCCTACTGCTGGGCATGAGTGTATGAAGACAGATGTTCTGGGTCAGGGATGGCAGAGATCGATTGCTGAGAAGGTGGGGAATGGGAAGAAGAGCTGAAAAGATATTTGAGAAATAACTCAAGCTCTGTCAGCATCTGTGTTTCCTGTTGATCTGGTTACTGTAGGAGTGTTGCATAGAAATCTATCTTCAGAGAAAACTTTTGAGAAAACTAAGAAGGGGAAAAATAAGGAATCCTATTCCACACCCCATTGCTGCAAGAACAAAAACCATGAAACAAAACCATTAGACCTGTTAAAACAGTCACGATAACATACAACTTTATTAGAGCTTATTGCATATTAGCTATTATAAATACAAGCCTGAGTTTGGGGAGAAGACGGAACTGTAAAGGGAGAGTAAGAGGCCATTTTCACCAAGTTGGGAACTTAGTGGAACCAGAACCATTGTACTTTAGAACTGTTCTGATACAGTAGTAGACAAATGGAAGTCTTTGCACCCAACTCAGGGTAGATCAAGCTAGTTACTGGCAAGGAAATGCCGGGCCCAGGTCAGGAATGGAGAAAGCGCTGTGCCATGACAATTCCATGATCTCATCTGACATTCATCTATGTTCACATTTCACCAGTGTTTTCAAAATATCTTTAAAGCTCTTTTTCCTGAATCAAGATCCAATTAAGGTCATGAGTTGTTTCAATATATTCTTTCAGATAATTTTAAATTTGTAACTATGAAATAATTTCATACTTAGAAAAGTTTGAAGAAGAATTTTTATATATTTTTCACTCATATCTACCAAAATGTTTATACCTTACCAGATTTGTTTCATCAGTTTCTCTACATGCACACAATATTTTTTTCTACACTGTTTGAAAGTAGTTTGTAGAAATGGTGCTTCATTTCTTTAAAACTTATTGTATGTTTCCTTAAACTGATGGTATCTCTTATATATCCATAATATAATTATCAAGATCAAGATATATGCATAAATATAATAGTACAATTTTCTTAGTATCTCTCTTATAGTTTGGATGTAAAATGTCCTCCAAATATTTATTAAAATATCCTAGAAGCCTGGTACCCAGAGTGTGCCCATTGGGAGGTAGTAGGATCTTTGTGAGGACATTAGGTGACTAGGGACATGCCCTTGAAGGCAATATTTGGTACCCTGGTTTCTTTCTCTCTGTGTGTCCTTTTTACTTTATCTTTTCATTTTTTCCTTTTAATCGTCATGAGATAAGCAGCTCTCCTCCACCCTTGCTCTCTACCATGAAGTTCCAGCCAGGACTCCATGTTGCATTTACTTGTTATGTTTCTTTAATTCTCTTTAACTTGATGTAGTTCCTTGGTCTTTGTCTTTCATGACCTTGACATCTTTTTGAAAAGTTAAGGAGTGTTTGGATAATTATAATCCAGAGTGTTCTTTGATATTTACTGATATTTCTTATCAGACCTGGATTTTGCATATTGGCCTGATATGAAATCATGTCCTCAATACCACATATTAGGAGACAGTATTGTCGAGTGTTCCTATCACTGCTGGTCTTATTCTGGTGCTATTTACTGGTGATGACCTAGCTTAAGGTGATACTTATGTTTCTCCACTATTTTGACTAATATCTCCCCTTTATAATTAATTAAGGGCTGGCCTGATAGCTCAGCAGATTAAAGTGCCTGCTTAGGCAGAGTGCTGCAGCCAGGGTTTGATCCCCAGTGTGCTGTGCCGGCCCTGATGGCATGCTGAGATGGCAATTGAGACTGGGTGTGGTGGCGCACACCTAAAATCCCAGCACTTGGGAGACTGAAAACAGGAGAATCACTATGAGTCTAATCTGTGTAGTAAGACCCTGTAGACTCTGTCATAAATACAGAAAAAAATAAAAATAATAATATTTGAGGGAGAGATATTTTGAAAATGTAAACATCTTGTTTCTCATTAGACTTTCACCCACTATTTTTAGCATTCACTAATGATTTTTTTTTTTTTTTTTGCAGTACTGGGGATTGAACTCAGGACCCTGTGCTTGCCAGGCAAGCACTTATTCTCTGAACTATCTCCCTGGGCCCTCACTAATAATTCTTGCTTGAATCATATCAAGGAAAATTTCACACTGTTTTCCAGGAGGCTTTGCCTTTTTTCTCTCCTAAATGATCTCATGAACACCATTTTATAACTCTGTACTACTCAGAATTTCTTCCAGAATTTTAGCTAGTTTTCCCAGAAGTTCTTCGGCATTCATCCCGAGACCAGGTGGTGTTGAGTCTCTTCCTCCTCGCGCCTTCCTCTGCACAGGTGCTTCTTCTCTCCCAGACCTTCTCCAGGCTTCAGCCGTTAGTGTGTTATGTAAGACACGCTGCTTGACATTTCTGCTTTGTCCTAGTTTTTCTCCTGCTTATTCCTGGTTTGAAAAATCTTTTCTGTTTAGTGGCCACATCCTTATATCCTTTCCTTTATATTTCATTTTAGGCTTTTGATACATTTTCTTATAAAAGATTTTCCCTTTTTTGTTACTTAAATTAATTTATCTATTTTAATATTTTTAAAGTGATAGCATCTTCTTGTGTTGCCAAACTGAAGCCTTCCCTGTGTGCCCATCACAGGAAGATGCTTTCTTGAATTTGTAATCTACCATTTCCTGGTCTGCATAGCTTGTATTTGCTTATTCCAGTTTAACCCGTCTTTTGCATAAAACTGATTTTATATAGGGAAGGATGGGGTACATGATCAATCTCAAAGTCCTTGAAACTGTACCCAAATTTTGTGTATTTCTTTTATGAGGGATTTATTGTTTCATTGAGTTTTCTCAAACTGCTTCTTCTCTTTTAACAAACTCTAATTTAAGATCATGTTTTCAGGTATGGAAGATAACCAGATTCCTTTTTGTGTATTGCAGTGTCTGAAGAAATGCATCATCAGGACCTGGTACCCTCTTTCTGCTGTGCCGTTCCTGAATTGTGCATGGGTTTAGCATTTGCCAAGTTAGTAATCTTCTAAATAGGACATTTTTTTAATCCTTTTTTCACAATGTAATCCCCAAAAGGCATTTAGCTTTATAATGTAAAAATCATATCCATTCCTTAATTTCAGGGGTTTTAATTATTTCCCTGTCTATATCATTAGGTCAACTGAGAAATTGATCTCCCTTTATAGATAATTTCAGATAGTTTTCCATTAAAAGTATCCTTTTGAAGTACTTCTCCCTTTCCAGAAGCTGCATAAATGTTCTTTCCCCTCATCCGTCTGTCCCCTTTGCCTTCTGCAACCCATATGGAAGGCAAAATAGACAAGTTAAAAATGTTTGCCTTCATTCCCTTTTTGTCTTTGGCATCCCCCACCACAACTTCTTAAAATTGCCTTCTTCTGTCCTGCCCCAGTTCTTCAAATATGGTCTCTTTTTCCTTTCAGAGTTTCCATTGGAAGCTGACACTTGACACTTATCAAAATCCAGAACCCAATGAAAAAGTACTGTGATTCATATATCTAAACTCTCATTTCTACTTTCATTGGTCATCAGCTTGTATTCTGTGTCACTTAGGCTCTGCCCTAGCTAAATCCAAACCAAAGCTGCCTTTCCCTACCCTTTCTCCTTCCAGTCTTCCCCCATCTCTTTTATTTCTTTCTCTGTCCCTCTTCTATCTAAATATTGCCTTTCATTTGAATTTACATTCATCCCTTTCTCATCAAATTTCCCTCCTTTCCCATCTTTCACTGGTAACTCCTTCTGACTTTCTTTCTCATGACTGTGTTCCACTCACTCAGATTGAGATCATTTATTTTGACATGATCCCTATGAGGTTGTAAGAACAGATGTATTATGTATTCTGTCTTACAAAGACAATAACTAAAGCTTGCAAAGTTTAACTTGCAAAGTCTAATATAACCATTTATATAAGACCTATAAACCTTGAAGCCTCCTTGTCATACTCAGTTTATCTAATGATTCTTCTCTGCTCTGTGGAACTAAAGAAAGAGATACTGAATTGTGTCTTTTGGCTCTTTCAAGTAATACCAACATCTGTGTCTACCTTTCTCAAGAAAGATAAATTTCATTTGTGGCAACAAGTAAAACATGCAATGCTTGAAAATTCCCTATACAAAATCTTTGTCTAAAAATGGATACAAATTTATTATTTAACATTTACTTCCACTTAAAAAGAGAGGAATATGTCTTAAAATGTCATATATATATATATATATATATATATATAGTCTGCCAAAATGTATATATCAGGAAAGAAAAACTTGTATAAATACTTTAATACTAAATTGAGATACCATTCATTGAGACATCACCAAGTTCCCTTTGGCCTCTACAGTACAAGAGGCATTCAAAGTGGTGGCCATTAGCTTCCAGACATGTTGCTATGGCAAACTGCTAAAGTGTGTATACACTTTTTGGCAGACTGTACATATATGAATAGGCTACTTGCCACCCAAAGAAAATTACTGTGTCCAAAATACAGAAACTGAAGGAAATTAGAAGTATAAAATGGCAATATTTGAATGTTATTGGTTATTCTCTTAATTAAAGATTATAAAGACAGCAGAACAACTCAGTGTTTGGAATTTCAGCTTGACTTTTTTTTTTTTTTTTTTTTTGGTTTGTTTGTTTGTTTGTTTTTGCGGTACCAGGGATTGAACTTAGGACCCAGTGCTTGCCAGGCAAGCACTTATTCTACTCTGCTATCTCACCAGCCCAAAAGCCAGTCTGGCCTCTTCTGTTCACCCACCAAGAATTCAAGGCCTGGAGAGAGCAACTGTCTCTCTCTCTCTCTCTCTTTTTTTTTTTTTTTTTTTTTTTTTTGTCTCTCTCTCTCTCTTTTTTTTTTTTTTTTTTTTTTTGGTGGTACCAGGGATCAAACTCAGGGTCTTGTGCTTGCTAAGCAGGCACTTACACAGCTAAACTACCTCCCCAGCGCTCTGCTTGATCTTTTAATGAAAAAGAGTCACAATTGAAGTCTGGTGCAGAGAAAAGATTCATCTTTGATTTGGGCAAGAAAGGGCCAGAATTGTCACCAGATGTTAGTCATTAAAGCAATCTGGACAGCAGTTACATGGACCTGTGGCTCGAGTTCCAATCTAATGATCTTCTGATATATCTTCACCATCTTGGGTAATATTAGCCCTGGAAAAGAGTTCCTGTGCTACGATAAATTTCAAAAGACTTACATAATTTTTTTGTAATCATTAGTCACTTTAGAAACAATATAATGAATATTTTATAAAAGTAAATGGAACTTCTACATGATGGATATATAGGAAATATATATTCTACTCAGCTATAAAGAAGCATAAACTCAAGACATTTGTAAGAAAATGGATAGAGCTCAAAAATATAATGTTAAGTGACTTAAATTAGAAGCTTAAATATTTGTGGTTTCTCTCATTTGAATAATCTAAAGTACCAAGAACAGAGAAAAATAAAAGCTGATGAAAGGAAACAAGGACATAAATGTTTAGGAAATGGAAAGGGGAGGGGGACCAAGAGACTGGAGATGGAGGCACAGAAATAAGATGTAAGATGCATCCTGCAGAGGGCCGGGGAGATGGCTCAGTGGAATAAGTGCTTCCCTGGCAAACCCAAGGGCCTGAGTTCAATCCCCAGTTCCACAAAAAGAAAAGATAAAAGACGCATCATGCACATGTATCCATTACCCACAAGACTGTAATCATTACTTGTTGTGAACATGAACTCAAAAGAATAATATCAGTAATGATGGAAATAGAAAAAGTGTATCTAGAGATGGACGGAGGGAGGCAAGTGGGGAAGGGAAAGGGAAGAGAAAGAGTCCAGATAAGTGAGTCATAATTCCTAAAATGAATGTAAACATCCTGTGCTGAAACTGAGTACTAATAAAATAAAATGTTAAGCCAAACTTCAAATAAATAATGAAGAACAAAGAAAATCATATGGCTCCATCATATTATAGTCTTTTACTAATTTTACTTATATTAAAGCACTGTAAACTTATGCCCTTCACTGCTTGAAAGAGAGCCAGCTCACATCGTACCCAAGGAAAATATCTCACTCAGTAGATAGACTAACAAATATTTCTTTTTATACTGGTTATTAAGTACATATTATAGCCTCTAAACTTTTTTCTTATTACATCTTTTCCAAACGATAACATTTTACAATATAATTTCTTATTGTGGAACTTCCCTCTGAAGCTAATTACAGTACTTTTCAAAATTTGAGCATCCCATTCGTGTTTGTCTTGTTCCTTTCAAAACCTGTCACTGTGCATATGTTTCTTCTTTTACTTACCTTATTTTTTACCATGTCGCTAGTGTGCAAATAATGCATACTTTTGATACTCATAAAATCATGACAGAAGACAATTAGTTTTCTTAGAAGTCAAGAAACTGCTATTTAATGGCTTCCAGTGTTCTCCATCTTGTTCATGTTCTTGCAATGTTCAGACTTCTTCTGGGAAGTTTTTATAGCCCAGTCATTGGCAATGGTGAAAAGCAATACTGATGACTACATCTCTGAATGACTTCATATCCCCATTACATCTAAGAAAACAATTATGATGTTTGAAATGTGTGCATCTCAAGTTGTTGGCCTTAGAATGAAAAGGGAGAGTAGAGAATAAATCAGGGGAGGGAGAGAAAAGACATGTTAATTGTGCCCCTCAATAAAGAGACTTAAATCCAGAGATATATCCTTGTGATAAGACAACAAAGACAACAATCTTTTTTTTTTTTTTTTTTTTTTTTTTTTTGTGGAACCAGGGATTGAACTCAGACCCTTGCACTTAAGACAGCAATCTTGAGCTGGTTTTTAAATCTACCTTTAAAAAGGTAGATCACTCACCTTTTAAAAAATTAATCCTCAGACAAAGAAGAAATCAAGAAAAGCCTTCAACTTGGAAAATGGTATAGGAGAGAACAATTTGCTGACTTTTTTTTTTTTTTAGAATCACAGAATAATCAATGTTGTAGTATAGTAATTCTTGGACCAGTAGTTGGTGCACAACTTACATGCTGTACTTTGCTTTTGTATATAATTTCTTTTAACTTCAGAAGATGCTCTGCATGAAATGGCAAAAACAAGACTGTAATCTGTTTAAGCCTCTATTAAACATCCATTTACTGCATTTATTATCTATTTTGCTAGGATATCGGAATATCCATCATTGATGGAAAAATTATAAACATTTATACCTATTAAATATCCATTTATTATCTATTCTAACTACATGGCAGATTATCATAATGGTTCATTTAAAGCTGGCTTAGAAATAAACACATGCCAGATCCAGAGATGATTAATACTGGTAGAATAGTAGAAAATAAGAGTCCATTATCTAATTTAATTACTTGTATAACAGAAAAAGTTGACTTGTATGTGAGCCCACCAGCCAAATGTTAGCTGGTATAGGTAACACTTGTCCATAAATTCTTTGGTTACAAAATTTACTCAGATAAGTTCATACATTTCTTCACATTATCATATTAAACATTCTCGTACTCCAAACCTTATCTAAGTTGGAGAGCGGCCTTCTGTGAACGCTGGGAGAGAAGAAAAAGCATGTCTCTTTGCTTAGTCATTTTGCCTCCTCACTTTCAGGAACCATCTACAAATCATTGCCTACTAAATAGCTGAGGATGACACATTTGAAAAAGAAGAATTGGGTAACTGCACACAGACAAAACTGGCATTAAAAAATTTAAAAGCAGGACAATAATTTATATTTCACTGCTATTAATATATTGAATTCCACTTCTAGAAGCTTCCCTCAGTACCTTCCTTATTGACTTTTTCTCATATTTTAAGAGAACAAAGTGCTGCCCTGAACATTTTTCTAAAACCTAATGAAAAACCTTTTCCCACAGTGTATCTAGGAAATTCTTTTCAGAGTGGGCAACCAATGAGCCTGGCAGTCATCTTGCTAATAAACTGATTTGAGATGCTCTCATACATTCTATTTTCCTATGGAAGCATATGATGGCTATTAGTGTGTAAAAGTTCCACTATGATTCAGTGTACTTAACTGTTTGCCCCAGCTTTCCTCAAAGTTTTGGCTTTTCTATTTATTATTTTAATCTTTATGCTATTTATGGCATCCTCTGTAAAATATTATTTCTTGCTCCCACAACCTATAACATATGAGAACTAATGTTCTCTATGGGAAACATTGGTCTGGACCCTGTACTCTTACCTTTGTTATGGGCTCTGCTTACATCTTCAAATCTTCTCCACCTCCTCATTATCCACCTTGTTCTTATCATAATTCTAACAAGTTACCACTTCTACATATTCTACAGGCACACGGCATGGATAGAGTACTTTCAGTCCTGTGTGATTATGGTGACATATCATAATAGATAGTATAGTTGGCTCACAGGAAACTGGACATACATTTAATGTACTTCTAAAAAATAGGCTAGAACATTAAGCTTCCTGGGAACAGTTGGTTAGTTCGTTAGCTATTAACATATTCAGGAGACAGTGAGAACTTCTACTTCTGTTCTATATTCTGAAGAAAAAATAAAAACCTGACATTGTTTCTAAATATTTTTAGGCCTTGTGTTAATAGTTTTATAACTTCTTCAAAAGCCAGATACATAGTTCTTCTATACATGCTCCCCTAACTGGACCACATGGAAGGTAGATGTAGGTAGACAAATTGTATCCTAAAATACGATACATTTTCCTGAAATTACTAAATCAAGTGCATTTTCTTGTCTCTGGTGTGTTTCACAGTCAACTGAGCAGAGTCAATTTGGGAGTCTTGGAAAGAAACCAAGTATAGAGGCTGGCCAAATAGCTCAGCATATTAGAGTGCCTGCAAGCAGGCGCAGGGGCCAGGAGTTTGATCCCCAGCCTGCTGTGCCAGCCCCACTCCCAGGGCTTGCTGAGACAACGATTGAGACTGGGCATGGTGGTGTGTGCCTGTAATCCCTGCTTTTGGGAGACTGTAAACAGGCAGATCACTACAAGTCCAATCTAGTAGTGAAACCCTGAACACCCTGTAGACCCACTCCTAAAATACAAAAAAGAAAAGAGAAAGGAAAGGAAAGGAAAGGAAAGGAAAGGAAAGGAAAGGAAAGAAAAGAAAAGAAAAGAAAAGAAAAGAAAAGAAAAGAAAAGAAAAGAGAAACCAAGTATAGGATGCTAAATGTGAACCACTAGCACTGATAGTTTTCTGAAGCAAATGGGTTATCCTTGGCCTCAATTTCCTTTAATTCACAGTGAGATAATGATCAGCACATGTTTGGCATGACCAAGTAATTTTTTGTCCTCCTTTACATGTACACCATTGTGCATTTTGCTAAAGGTACAAAAATTAGCATGCCATGGCCCATATTGTACAATTTACAAATACTTGAAGATAAACACAGTTCTAAAAGTACTTTAGATGAAGTTTAAGATCTTCTTGAAAATATTTGCTACCTTATTCCTATTTCATTTTATGTAAACTGGTAAATTTTATTCTGTTTTGTGGTCTAAAACCAAGGAAAGTATTTCCATAAGATCTTGGAATATCCCAAAGGTCTCCTCACCTCTATCCTGTTTATGTTTTAATATGTACAAGTCCTTGGGGTTGGTGTGGTATGGCTTAGTCATGGAGGGTAATCACTTCAAGAAATTTTATAAGAACAAATCTTGCATTTTGAAAAATCCCAATTTTATGTAAGAAGAAATATAGAGAAGATATCTAGAGGTTTTAATTTAACCTTAGAAATCTAGGAATCTAGAAAAGTCATATACCTGATTAAATGAAAGAATGAATTAAAATAAGTTTATCACATTTTTAAAGTGGGTTGTTATTGTACCTTTCAGTTCATAAAGTTATTTTTGGGAAAGCTAGAAAGCATTACTCCTACAAAAAGTATGTTTTACATTTGTCAACAATAGGCAGGAATTCTTGACCTTAGAAAATAGACAATTTTCTGTATTATATGATTTTATTTTGTAATTTATTGTCAAGGTTGTTGCTAATCTTCACTTTTCATGTGCACAGTTCATTTATGTTCAGATTGTAGGAGCTTCCATTCTTGAGTTTAAAAGGTTCAGAAATTAGAATAAAAATCTTTCAGTTGAAAATTATGCAGTGGAGAAAACAAGGACTATTCAAATAACTTCATAGTACACTTCTTTTAAGATAATCTCAGATGGTTATTTTATATGCCTAAAAATTCACATCCTAGAGAATTACTTTGAGGTGTGACAAACTAACTTCACTAATTCAGTTTCTGAAAGGTAAATATTTTAATGTAGCTTGCTCCAAAATCAGCTTACATCATGCAACTTGCATAACTATTAAGTAAACAAATTATACCTAGCACTTGCAACATAGTTTTATTGCTATAAAACTGTTATGGATTATATCTAGATGTTCTCCCAAAGTCTCGTTCTGTCATAGGTGGTGATTTTCAGAAGTAGCTGGATCTTGGGTGTTTTATGCTGGCATCAAGGGTGTGATGCTGGGATTGGTTCATTGTGTGATGCTAGGATTAAGGTATGAGTGCAGTGGGTAGCCTGGATGCGATATAAGAGGCAGAAAGAAAGAGGCTGTTGTTGTTGCTTGCTGCTTGTTGCCTTCTGCATGCCCTGCTTCACCAGGGACTTTCTCCTCCACTGTGCCCCTCCTTGGAGTCAGCTAAGAACTGAAGTCCCTATAATCTGTACACTAGAACATCCTCTCCTTCTTTGACTGTGGGTGTTGACTAGTTTGTCTCAGCAGTGATAAAAGTAACTAAGACAAAAACCTAGCCAAATATCCATACAGAAAGTGTATCTTAAGAGAGTTTTAAGCACCTTTTTTAATGTTATCTTAGTCAATTTGCCAATACAGCTGATTTCTATAGACATACAGTACATATCCTGCTAGCATTATTTATCTCTGATTGCACAACAGAAAATCAGTAATTCACAGAAGATTTAGTGATTTGATCAGGGCCAGACTGTTGAATTTTCCTTCTTGCTTTACAAAAATTTACAGTATGAATGTTTTGCTCAATAAAAGAAAAAGCTCTCTAATACAAATTGATGACTGAAGCACTGTTTTTATGTCAGAATGTGAACTAAGCATTACAGATCCAACAGACATGAACGTTTGGTAGAATTAGCTGACTTGTGCCCTCTCTGACAAGACTGATGCATTGATATGGTCCTCTCTTTAAGAGGTATGTATTCTTGTGAAAAAATGGGGAACTCAAATTGATGAAGTCCTTGCTATTAAGGTTTAATTTGAATCACCTTGGGAGCCATAGGCTCCACATCCATTTGGGCTTTTTATGTGTTTACACAAAGGGAGCAGCTTCAAAGGCCTCCTGCCTTTGTGTTCACACTGGCCTCATCACACCGAGTTGCGGTTTGATGTTCTTGTCCCCAATTTATTGCCACTGTCCAAGTATCTGGGTACCATGGTGATAAAGTGCCATTGAAATACATAGGTAATCAGCAAGTGTACTGCAGGATTGATTTTTTTCTTTCCTCTTCTGAACAGACAAAAGCAGTCCTCTCAGAAACACTGAGACTAAGCAGACACTTACCACTTACTTTATGAGAACAGAAATGATAATGGGAAAGATGTCATTTAATAATAACTTTTCTTGGGCAGTGACTGTCATCAGGGACAGAAAGTATTGAGAACCTTAATTGACCTCCTCATATATAGAACACAGGCTTTTCTTTTCCCATTTTTAAATTGGACAGGAAAAGCAAATCAGTTGCTGTCAAGCTGTCTGCAGGTCTGCAGTAGTTCTGGGACCAGGACTTAGAACTTACATTTCCAGGTAAGGCCACTGTGTACAGTGTGTCTTCTTGTAGATCCTGATCCACACTTGTCTATCCTAAAGAGACACTGAAGTTTACAAGACGTCATCCAGTATGTACTGACTACTCAGAATACATTTTTAAGTATTCAGAGGCATACACTTCATTTTAAATTTTGGCAGCTTTGCCATTCACAACTATGACCCAAATTCCTTCTTCAAACATTTTAATTGAAGCCAGACTACTTCATTTTCTGCTTTAACATAATAATGTAGCACATTTATTGTTGTGACAGTAATCATGGAAAATTCAGCTTCTGGTACTTTTGCTCTGTCAGCCTTCAACCTGTCTTCACACTAATTTCATTTTTCTTTTCAGTTCTTCATATTTTAATATTATACATATTTGTTTTCTCTATTTGTCTGCTTTTTTTATACTCCCCCTTTGAAGTTTTTAACAGATAACATCTGGTCTGTTTTTATAAAAATTAATTGAAGTATATTTGTCATATAGTAACCTGCATACACTCAAGTGTATTTTCCAATGTTTTATATATATGTATACATCCACAAAACAATTTAATATAGTGAATATATCTGTTACCCACTACGGGCAAATTTCCGTATGATTTTTTATAATGTTTACCTCCTCCCATGTGCCAGCCTTCTGTACCCCCTAACAACCTGACCTGCTTTCTCTCTCTGTAGACAGGTTGCACTTTCTAGTCATACAGTATGTGCTCTTTTATATCTTACTTCTTTGCTTACCATAATTATCTTTAGAATCCTGCATGTTATCACATGCATCATAGCACCTTCCTTTTTATTTCTGATTAGTATCCTCTGTATGGAATATGCAGCACTGTACTTACTCATTCATCAGCTGTTGGAATTTGGAGCCATAACACAGTGTTATGACCACTTGTGGGCAAAGCTTTGAACATATATGTCCTTTTCTCCTGAATGAATACCTGGTAGTGGAGTGAATAGCTAGATCATACAGTATTAGCTGTATGCCTTTTTGTGTGTGTGTGTATTTAGTACAGACTCTACAGGGTCTCACTACACAGATCAGACTCTTAGTGAGCCTTCCTGTTTTTCAGCCTCCCAATTGCTGGGGGGCACATGCCACCACACCCAGCCTCATTCCGGCATGCCCTGGGGGTGGGGCTGGCACGGCAGGCCCAGTATCAAACCCCTGGCTCCTGTGTCTGCCTAAGCAGGCACTTTAATCCACTGAGCTATCTGGCTGGCCTGTATGCACATTTTTAACAAATTCTCAAATTATTTTGCCTACAATTTTACCATTTTACACTCCTGTAGTTAATATGTGAGAATCCAAGTTCCCTTACCTTCTTGGCAGCACAGATTATAGTAAATTGCTTTCATTTTAGCCATTCCAGTAGGTGTGTGGTGATATCACATTATGGGTTTAATTTTCATTTCCTTAATGACTGCTGATGAAAAGCATCATTTCATGTTCTTATTTTACATCCAGATATTTTCTTTGTTAAATTGTCTCCTTGAAACTAATGTGCACCTTCTTATGTTTGGATTTTGAAAGCTTCTTATAGATTCCAGTCCTCCTTAGATATTTGCTTTGCAAATATTTTTTTCTTTCAGCCTGTGACTATCTTTTCCTTAGCAGTATCTCTTGAAGAGTGCAAGTTTTTAATTTTGAAGAAGTCCAGTTTATGAATTTGTTCTTTTCTTCAGCATTAATATTTTATCGAATAATAACTAGATTATTTTATAGCACATTTCATGTGGTACCTTATTTATTTTTAATGCTCTTGTATTTATAAGGAAAGAAATCTTGATATCAAGATTTGCATTCAATCTGTACACACTCATTTAAAAATTTATGTGTACATTTTTTAGATATAAGCTATTGTCATCTACAAAATTTGCAAAGTAGCCTCAGACTACAAAAAGAATACTGGTATCAGAGCTGTCTCTAATGTTAACTACAAATTACTTAGAGTATTGGTTTCCTTAAATTGTGTAAAAATCTTACTCAAACTGGCATTGGCAATGCCTAACACAGCTGAAGAGAGCATCATGGGGCAGCAGTTGTGGCGTGAATTGGAGGTGACCCTGCAATCCTATTTCAGTTTTTATGATCATAAATTTGATATCACAAGATTTTCTCAAAATTTTCAAGAAGTGTTATATCCTTAAGTTTATGACCTATTATTACAATTTAATTCTTATACATAGTGTCAGATATGGATGGAAATTCATGTTTTACTTATGGAAAGTCAGTTTCAGTACAAGTTACTGAACAGACTTTTGTTTTGTTTTACACTGAACTGTTTTCATACCTTTGGAAAAAATCAATTATCCATGTATGGGTGGGTCTGTTTCCAGACTCTGAATTCTTTTCAATTGGTTTAATTATTGCAGTTTTACAACAGTCTTATGCCATCTTGATTGCTGTATGTTTTAGTAATTCTTGAAATCAGGTGTCTTTCCAACTTTGCTCTTCTTTATTGAACTTCTTTTTGTTCTTGTTTTTATTTAATTCTAGGGTCTTTGACTTTCCCATGAGTTTTAGAATCAGCTTTCTCAGTTTCTACAGAAATCTGGAGTTTCTATTGAGCTTATATTGAATGCTTAAATAAATTTAGGAATGATTAATGTCTTCACAATAATGAGTCTTCTGACGTATTAAATAATGTGAAATTCTTAAGGATAATTCTGATAAAATAGGTGAGATATATACACTGAAACCACAAAATAATACTAAGTGTATTAAAGACCTAACTAAGTGGAAATGTATACCTACATTGGCTATTCAAAAGTTTTATCATGCTTTATTTGCTTTGTTCCCCTCATCTTTCTTTGTGTAGTGTTGTGTTTCAAAGGAATTAAGATACAACAACTTTAAAGATATGTGTGTGCCTCTCTACCTTCAGTCACAAGTGAAAAAAGTGATTGAAGGAAAATTTAGAAAAGTAGTATGTCTAAACAAATTATGCATAGATTCATCAGTTGCTCTCTATATGAAACACTTTGTTCTTTCTCTTCTTCCAGATTTTTTTCTTTTGGTTCTTTTACTTCTCATGATCATCTTCTGTACTAGGTACAAATGGAAAGAAGTGAGATTTAACTCATAAACACTTTTTTCTCGGTTATTAAGTCTTCATGGAAAAAGAGATTAAATCCCTTTGTTTAGGGACTTCACTTATCTTTCCTGTCCCCGTTCTGTGTCCCCCATTACCATAGATGAGTGACGACCAACCAGCGATAGTGAGAAAGTACAAATATGCACATTTAAATATCAAATGCTGCCTTCTAAATCTGTTCATGTGTTTTATCAGCGAATACTCAGAGCATATGGGAAATGTCTTTCTCAAGAGAAAAGCCTATCTTTTGAAGAAGAATTTATCATAATAACAAAAGAGTTAGCATGTTGAAATTGGTTAAGTTAGCTAATAAAATTGGCTTGATAACTGTTCAGATTAAAAAAGCTATTACTAAAACCCTCATGAAGTTTTGTGTTATTTATCCTTCATCCTTAAGATTAATAAATCTTATGAAAGTTTGTTTTGAGATTGTCCTCTTGTCAAAGACTTGGTGCGAGTCATAGCTGAAGTGTTATGTTAAGAAAACATTATCAGAATTATGTAGTATAAAAAAAGATTTATGTAGTATATAATTTGAAAGTTCATAAGAGTATCTTCAAATAGTTAAAACTATGTCACTTTAGATACAGTAAATAAAATGCACATTGTGCATTGAATATTGATTATTTCACTTGATTGGTAATTTTCAAAATCAAGTAATCTACAAAAGACCATCAGTTAAATTAATATCCGTTTGTAACGCTCTCATGTACCTTAGATAAAAATTACTTAAATGGTAGAATATATGAAGTCGTTTTTCCCTTATAATGTGGTATAATGTGTCGATTTTTATACATAGAAAAATGTGAACAAAGAGCAACAAGTAAAGAAATGAGACTCAGAAACTATCAAGAGAGATTACATTTGATCTTTGAAAAACAGAAACATAAAAACAGTAATAGAATAGTTAAGGGTACCAAGAAAGATTAAACTTATTAAAATAAGTAAGGCTATGACATGTATCATGCAATATTTAGGAAATCTATAAATGTATTCTGTAAAGAATCACAAGTTTCAAAAAATCAGTTGAAAGGAAAGTTTTCCAAATAGTCTTCAGGAAATTTATCTATAGAAAAGTGAAATAAAATTTAAAAAAGAATTCTTCCATTATTTGCTGGGAACCTACTCTATACTAAGCCCTAAAAGATAGAGATTAAAAATTAGGGCCAGATTCCAAGGACTTCTATCTGTAGTTGAGGGTGGGGCTTGGAAAATCTTCTTCCCCCAAAAGAGAACTATAGAGCACAGTGAGACTAAAAACAGGACTGGGGAGATAGCTCAGTGGTCTAAATACCTGACTGGCAAGCACAAAGATCAAGCCCCAGTACTGTATGCCATGCATGCCCCAAAACAGGTGCTGGGACACACGCCTGTATTTCTAGTGCTGGAGAGGCTGAGACAGGAAGATCACTTTGAATCTAAATTGTGCAGCAACAACTATTATGGACGATTGGACTACATTGGGATATTTTGCCACATTCAAGTACCTATATTATTTGAACTGGTGTTAATAAGTCTTTAAAGATTTCTCCAAATACAGCTTCTCTAACAGCAATGGAACACCCATCTCTGACAAAACAAAACAAAACAGGGGATATAAATGAAAGACCAGCTCTAAGAATTGCCAAAGTCCTAACAGTTTTAGCATTGCTGAAAAGTCCAAATCCCAGGTCTCCTCCAAGATCTAAGGCAAACTCTGAGCTGTGAACCCCTGTTAAAGGAAAAGTTAAACACTTCCAACACTCAATGGCACTAAGGCGATGTGCTTGAGTCTTTGGCAGGGCAGGGTCAGAATGTCATGGTTCTAATGTAATACAGTGTTCAAGTTGTAAAATGTTAATAAGCACGTCTATGCACCTGGACACTGGTTTAAGGAAACAGCTGGTTGCCAAGTTGATAAAGGGTGGATTGTACTCATTGGTACACTGTGTCAATTTGAAAAGTTTAGAAATTTAATTAAGTGCTCAGCAGAGAGCCAGGATTCTTACTTTGTAAACATCCTCATCCTGCCCAAGAGGAGGGCATGGACATTGTGTGAGTTCTACACCCCATCCCAGGGTAGCCTGCTTATAATATAAGGAGGGAAGAGAGGCTGGCTAGAAGCCACAGCTGCTGCCCTTCCCTTTGCTCTTCACTGTTTTCTGCTGCCATGAAGTGCTGCTCTGCATCATATGCCAATCTCCCTGGGAGCCAGTTGAGTATATACTGAAACCTCCACAAACTGCGAGCTAAGTAAACCTTTCCTTCCCTAAAAAAAAAATAATAATAAAATAAATAAATGAAAGACCATTTTTAGTGAAGAAAATATGTATATATACAAAATAG
>NW_004524622.1:13646486-13647426 GCF_000260255.1 Octodon degus
GGTGCAGCATTAGGGTATTTATTTGTTCCCATTCTATATTCCTAATGGATGTTCACAGCTATGAATTTCCCTCTGAGAACTGCTTTCATCGTATCCCATAAATTCTGATAAGTTGTGCTTGAATTTTCATTGAATTGTAGATATTGTTGAATTTCTTCTATGACCATTGGTTGTTGAGTAGGGTGTCATTTAATTTCCATGAATTTAAGTTTTTTTTCTGGTTTCTTTTCTCATTTATTTCCAATTTCATTGCACTGTGGTCAGATAATGTGCATGGGATAATTTCTGTTTTCTTGCATATACTTAAGCATGACCTATGTAACAGTATGTGGTCTATTTTAGAAAATGACCCATGTGCAGCTGAAAAAAATGTGTATTCAGGTGAGTTGGGTAGAACACTCTGTATATGTCCACTAAGTCCATTTGTTTTAAGCTCTGGTTCAGTTCTGTTATATCTTTGCTAAGTTTTTGTCTGGTTGACCTATCTTTTGGGGTTAAGGGGGTGTTTAGATCTCTTGTTAAGATTGTGGTATTGGATATTAGATTTTTCATATCCATTAAGATTTGCTTTATATAGTTTGGTGCTCCCGTGTTTGGTGCATACATATTTATAAGTGTTACCTCTTCCTCTTGAATTTTTCCCTTAACCAGTATATAGTGGCCTTCTTTGTTTTGCTTCATCATTGTTGGTTTGAAGTTGAGACTGTCTGAGAAGAGGATTGCTACCCCTACTTTATTCTGAGGTGATGGGTTGTGTAATATTTGTTCCATCCTTTGACTTTCAGCCCATGAATGTCTTTATGAGTTAAATGTGCTTTTTGTATACAGCATATTGTTGCATTTTGTTTCCTAATCTACTGTGCCAGTCTCTTTCTCTTAATTGGTGAATTGTGTCCATTTACATTGATGGTTAGAATTGAGATGTATTGACTTACGGTTG
>NW_004524622.1:13648284-13649464 GCF_000260255.1 Octodon degus
TCAGTGGTCTAAAGCACCTACTTAGAACAAGCTTAGCAAAGCACAGGGACCACGGTTCAATCCCCCAGCACCACATGCCAGCCAGCCCCGCCCTGTGGTGGGCTGAGCTGGCCACACACACACACACACACACACACACACACACACAAATAAAAATAAATTTTTTTTTAAAAAAAAGGTATTTAAAAAACCCTAAAAGCAGCAACCATTTAAAAGCTATAGAATCTAATGAAGTTAATGTAAGATTTATGATTGAAGAACTGTTCAACTTTGAATCTATTTTTCAGAGGATAGGAGCTTTACTGGCTTAAGATGTTTGGCCACAACTTCAGTCCAATCATGAGCAATGATTAAACTGTACAAGATTGACCCCTATGAATCTTCATTTAATAATCAAAACAAGAATGCAAAAGGAAAGCTCAACAGAGATATCTGAGGCTGTACTACACAGGGAGACATGTTTCACAGACATGATCCAGGCAATTTACTAAACAGACAAACTAAACAAAAACACCACAAGAGAAAGCTTTAACAATGACATTCAAGAGGAAAAGTCAGAATCCAAAGGTGTTATATTATTTAAAGTGTTCAATTTCCAACAAAAATTAGAATACACACAAAAAATATTATTAGCATGAAGGATGTCGATATATAGGTTAATACTAAAGACTCTATATATTTTTATTATACCATAACTTTTAAAAAGACAAAATTATATAAAACAATTCTTATAATTGCTAATTGTCTCACAATTGTGTTGTGGTTTACAGCCATCAATTATTTAATTTAATTGTTTATATATTTATTATTGAGTTTACAAACATGCATATATGTATGCACATACAACATAATAAATGTGACAAAAGCAATACAGTGAATAGGGAGGGCATGGAAATCAGGAGAATCAAATTTCTGCAATCACTGAATGCATTATTTGTGCACCATGACTTGTGATAAATCAAGATGAATATTCTGTTAAAACATTTATTTTCCTCGGTAGTGTCCCAAATTTTCTGATCAAGAAGATTATGGGACCAAAGAGGAAAGTGATTGATGACATAGAGTGGGCCTAAGGAGAGTCACATGGGGAAAAGATACTCTCTCAGGCTTTCACAGAGAGCACATTGGCCAAGCATTGGCCGTGACTCATCCACATGGCTGCACTGATAAAGGTTCTACA
>NW_004524622.1:13650591-13657356 GCF_000260255.1 Octodon degus
AGCAGAGCTCCAAAATACATGAAGCAAAAACTGACAGAATTAGAAGGAAAAAGAGAACAGATTTTGGATCTGAGTTGATTAATTTTAATATCTAAAAACAAAATAATAGTTTTATGTCACCAGGTGTGTCTTCTTAAAATAGTATTATGCTGACATAATTCCCATTTTAATATGCCACATAGATATGTATTCACTCACACCATATATACGGGTACATAAAGATAGAGGAATGAACAATATTGACTTCAGTCCCATAAGAATCTAGAAGGATGATTGGATGGAGCAAGAACCGCACTAATTGGAGGTACTGGGGATTGAACCCAGGGCCTCATGCATGCTAAACACGTGCTGCATCACTGAGCTACACCCCCAGCACCTCCCATAAGAATATTAGAAAAGTTAAATTTGACTAAAGGTGCCCCTAAATGTAAAGAAGTAGGAAATTAGTTAAAATTTCACAAAAACATTAGGAAAAGATAAAATTGACTAAAAATTTTCCTTAAGCAATAATTATTAAACATTAGGCATCAAGATTAAAGAACCTATTAAATTCAGACCAAAGGTATGTCAAACAACTTGTAATTTATTGATTAGCTTGGTAAAAGAATTCATAATATGCTTACAAGATTTAAAACTGACATTTCTTATGCTCTCAAAGGCAAAAATAAAGTAGAAATATGTTATTAAAGAGGAAAATAAAACCTGTACAAATTAGGTGATGTCCCAGAAAAGAAGGTGATGTTCCAGCAGGGGAGGTGAAAATTCTGTAATGTCTAACTGTAGTAGGCCAAGGATGAGTAAGCTGAGTTACCAGAGAAAGAGTTCAAACTCCTAGGCAAACATATGATAAATGTGTGGTTTTGTAAAGTAATATAATGTGACAATTTATTACAAAGAATGTGGCATATAACTTTTAAGGAAATCATTTACCATAGTCTGTTCATTAATATGTATTTATATGTTACATTTACCTTTTTCCTACTACCACATTTCTTTTAAAAAGTAGAAACTAAAAGAATGTGCAGAGAAGAATGGCTGATAAGAAAAACAGTGAAAGAAATGGGATTTTCATCAGGGCAAATATAATGAACACGGATTACTTTTCCACAGTGGGACAGTCTAAGAAATATCAGTGTAATTTTAAACATTATACAAATTAGAGCAAGAATCAACTGCTCTTCTTTCAAGTTATTTTCTTTGATAAATCCAATGATGATGATAATGGTGGTACTGTTATTTCTAGAATTGGCACTAACTTTTATTGGGACTGATGCTTCCCATTTTCATGAATTACCTTAATTTACCTTCACAATCACACTACAAGGTGAATACACAAATTAACTCAATTTTTCAGATTAGAATGCTGAACATAATTCTCAGGTGAAAACTCTACCATTAAAATGTGACCTACTTACTGCATCAGATGGAAACAGGAAAATGCTTTGCAGCACTCTCATCATGAAAGTTTGTTTTATAAAAATTCTACAAATTCTTTATGTGGGCTGCTTGATGATTATTTAAGACAAAGTAAGGGGAAATTAGATTCAAAGCAAGGACATATTTTGCTCTGTTATGATTAAAGCTAACAAGAAGTTGTTGAAAACATAACTATATGCCTAACATGGCTCTATACTACGATAGAGTATATAAATTTTAAAATGAATCAAGTATATATAATATGCTAATTATTACTATGGTTAGCATTATGGAGCACACACTATGTGTTCATTTAATCTTCGTACTAATGCTATACAGTGGCTATCATTGTCATTTTACAGATGAAATGGAAACTAGTTGATGACAGAAATGGAACTCAAACCCAGTTACTCTGGCTCCAGAGAAAGGACAGACAGACAGACAGACAAATAGAAAGAATATCTCTGCTGAGTGAGGAAGAGAAAGAAGTCAACTTGATCCAGTTTGGGCAAATAGCTGCAATATCTTTAAAGAGATGGGCCTTCATAGCCAGAAACTGAGAGTACGTAATAAATGGTTATATATATACTCACGTGATTTGTGAGTTTATTTTTTATATGAGGCAGTGGGCAGTGGATGTATTTCAAGCATATCAATGTGGCTAAGCATCTGTAAAGACTAGAGGCAGGTAAGGTACAATAAAGTGAGCTACATATAAAGGGATCTTTAATAACAGAATAAGGTTTTGAGCCTGAAGTGATAGGCACTGAAGGAACAAGTGGTGTGACCAAACCCTGCCATTTGGCTATTAAGCAATTCAATCAGCAAATAAGCTTGAGGTGATAAAGTTCTGGCAAGCTGCAAGTTGGACTAGAGATAAAATGATGAATCCAACAAAAAATATTAAGGCTATATTAGCAGGTATCACAGACTGAATGGATATAGAGAAAGAAAGAGTAGGCGGAGGGGTCATGTTTCAAGCCTAGGAAACTTGGATACTAGGAGAACTGTGGCAAGGAATGTGTTTATATGAAAGAGATAATTCATTTTTCAAATATTTGGGAGGCAGTATAAGGTCCATTTTATTTTTTTATTTTTTTTTCATTTTGTGTCTTATTCGTTTTTTTCCATAATTTTATTGAGAAACAAATAGCAATGAGACAGTTTCAAACCAAATTAGTAGGACAGTTTCAATAATTAACACATTACATACATTCTTCCTAGTGGTTAATTGCTGAACAGCATGCGGACTTGATAACCTATTTACAAACACCATTAGAACAAGTCCCTCCATTCATTAAGAGAATGTAACTATATATCTATCCTAACCATTTTGAATACACAGATACAAAATGGACATTCATCTGTATCCCCTTTTTTGTTAAGTTCCATCATTTAAATATTATAGGTGTGGAAACTCAGCAAAATATTCTAAAAGAGTTCAGTAGTCCATAATAGTATTGGGTCTTCCGCGTCCCTGGCAATGTCAGAAATTGTTGACCTGAGTCCCCTACAGCTCAACATAACACCGTGGATTTACTTCTTATATTTCCTTTTTATACTTTTTTGCTAGATGGTTAAGACCAAGGTAAAGCAGGACCTATGCGACAACAGTTGTAGCTTTTGGGTCTGAGAAGGTCAGTGAAATCCCCTCAGGATTTATCCTGAGATCCTGTACCTCAGATTGTAGAACCTTTGTCAGTGTCAGCCATGTGGATGAGTCACGGCCATTGCTTGTCCAATGTGCTCTCTGTGAAAGCCTGAGAGAATGTTTTCTCTCCATAGGCATGCTCTACATCATTGATCACTTTCTGCTTTGGCCCCATAATTTCCTTGATCAGAAAATTTGGGACACTACCAAGTTACATGACGTTACAGTCCAAGTTCTCATATGTCCTGAGCCAGGCGAGGGCCAAAATGTTGGCTTTCCTTGTGGCCCTCCTTTTTCTCTCATTTTGCTCTGCAAACATAGGTTGTTAACCATCCAGAAGACAGTTTATTGTTATTACCATACAATTTAGGCTGTTAAGCTTAACCTCATTATCTGTCTGCATATCAAACATCTTAGACATAACATGGAACAGGTATTTTTCGTCAAGTATTGGTATGTTGAATTTTAAGTCCCTATACAATATGATGAAAAAACATTTAAAAATTAGAATATATTTTTTAAAATAGGCATAAAGAATTATATGCTTCTTATGTTTACACATAAGTCCCAAAAATCTAACCATATACAACCTTGAAGCAGGAGAGTCCAACAATATTCTTTTTCCTATCTCTTGCCTTCGTTCACCACCCCCTTCTTTTTGAACAAGAGAGACAGCATAGCAGCAACTGGCATGTCATGACAAGCTGCCCATATTCAGAAGACCAGAATGACAGGCACTCCAAGCATGAAACTACTATTACAGATTACCATCTTCAGTGCAGTTTCTTAGTTCACAGGTATCAGTATATATAGTTAGTCAAGGTGAGAATCTTTCCAATTAACTACTAGATTCAAAAATCTTCTGCAGATTCTCAGGATCATTGCCTTGCCCATCTTCTACATATAACTGAATGGCTTGACAGTGTCATGTTTCCTAGCTCTTCTCCTTTCCATCTCTTGATTAGTTAGTCATTGAGATCCTGCTCTCCTTTTACTTGTATTATACCTTTGTACTTCTTATTTTGAGTTCTTATACTAGGGAAACTATACGATAATTACACATGTGTGTCTGGTTTATTTCACTTAGGAGTATATATTCAAGTGGCATCCACTTCAATATAAAAGTTTCAGGTTTATCATTCTTAATAACTGAATAATACTCATTGTATAAAAATACCACATCTTTTTCAACCATTCCTCAGGTGATGGGCATCTTCATTATTTTCAAGATTTGGGTATCACAAATTCTGCAGCTATAAACATAGGCACACATATATCCCTATGATATGATGTTTTCAAATCCTCAAGGAAAATTCCCAGTAGAGGAATAGCTGGTTTAATTGGGATTTCCAGTCCAAGTTTTCTAAGGAGTCTCCACACTGATTTCCATAACGGTTGCACCAGTCTACATTCCCACCAGCAGTGGAGAAGTGTTCCTTTTTCCCCACAGCCTCTCCAACATTTGTTGTTGGGTGATTTCTTTATGATAGCGATTCTTTCTGGGGTGAGATGATATCTCAATGTTGTTTTAATTTGCTTTTAATGGATGGCTAGTGATGTGGAGCATTTTTTCTTATATCATTCCCTTCTTTAATTTCGTTCTCTGAGAAGTGTGTGTTCATCTTAGATGCCAATTTCTGGACTGAGTCTTTAAATTTTGGGGCCCTAGTGTTTTTTAGTTCTTTATAAATTCTAGAGAGCAGACCTTTGAGTACTTATTTGTCATGAATTTTTCCAGATTTATGGGTTGTCTTTTCTCTTTGTCAATAATTTCTTTTGACATGAAAAAACTTCTCAGTAAGTGCTGGTCCCACTTGTTAATTTTTTCAAGTGTTTCCTGTGTGATTTGATTTCTGTTCATGAACTCTTTGCCTACCTTATGTCTTCAACAGTTCCTCCTACTTTCTCTTCCAGATTTAGTGTCTCTGCTTTAATGTTTAGATTTTTAATCCATTTTGACTTTACCTTAGTGCATGGTGATAGACCTGGGCCAAGTTTTTGTTTTTGGCATGCAGACAGCCAGTTTTTCCAGCACCATTTGTTAAAGAGGCTATCTTTCTTCTGGTGAGTATGTTTGGCCCCTTTGTGAAAGATAAAGTGGCTGAGTGTGTTAATAGTGGCTTAAGCATCTTCTAATCTATTCCATTCATCCTTAGGTCTATTTTGTTGCAAGTACCATGCTTATTTTATCACAGTAGCCTTGTAGTATAATTTCAAGTCAGGAATTGTAATGCCTCCTGCCTTTGTCTTTATTGCCCTAGGTTTGCCTTTATTATTCTAGGTCTTTTCTGGTTCCAAATAAACTTTAGGAATGAATTCTCAAGCTCTGTGAGGTATGTTGGTGGTAGTCTGATAGGGATTGAGGACTTTAGCATTTTGTGTTAAATCTGTACAGCAATTTTGGGAGTATGACCATCTTCACATTGTTGGTTCTTCCTATCCAGGAGCATGGAATATCTTTCCATTTTCTGAAATCCTCTACAATCTCTTTTTTAAGAGTACTATAACTTTCCTTGAAAAGATTTGTGACTTCTTTAGTTAGATTAATTCCAAGGTATTTCATTTTCCTCGGTGCTATTGTAAAAGGTATTGTTTCTATAATTTCCCTCTAACTGTATTTCTTTTCTGTGTAGAGGAATACTACTGACGTTTTGGTATTGATTTTACAACTGCTATGCTACTGAATTTCTGTATTAATTCTAGTAGCTTCCTGGTGGAGTTTTTTTTTTTTTGTTTTTTTTTTTTTTTTTTTTTTTTTTTTTGGTCTTCCAAGTATCATGTCGTCTGCAAATATGATAATTTAACTTCTTCTTTACCTATTCTTATTCCCTTGTTTTGTTCCTCTTTTCTAATGGCTTTAGCTAATGATTCCAGAACTATATGGAATAGGAATAGTGATAGAGGACATGATTGTCTTGTACCAGATCTAAGAGTAAAAGATTTGTTTTTCCCCCATTTAGGATTATGTTAGGCATTGGGTTTTTATAAATGGCTTTTAGAAGATTGAAGTAGAGGCCATCTATTCCTATTTTCTTTAGGACTTTGAACAAGAATGAGTGTAGGACTTTGTCAAAAGCTGTTTCTGCACCAATTGAGATGATCATGTGATTTTTAGTTTTCGCTCTACTGATATAGTGTATTACAGTTACAGATTTTCGAATATTGAACCATCCTTGCATCCCTGGGATGAATCCTACCTGGTCATGGTGTATGATCTTCTTGATGATTTGCTGTATACTATTTGCTAGTATTTTATTGAGGATTTTGGCATCCGTGTTCATGAGGGAGATCAGCCTGTAGTTCTCTTTCTTAGTTGCATCTTTCCCTGGTTTTGGTAGCAGTATAATACTTGCCTCCAGGAACAATTTTGGGAGGATTGCTTCCTTTTCAACTTCATGGATGAGTTTGAGGGGTATAGGGACTACATCTTCTATAAATGTCTTGTAGAATTCAGCTGTGAATCCATCTGGACCTGGACTGTTCTTTGTTGTTAGGTTTTTAATTGTATCTCGTATTTCATTGGCTGTTATTGGGCTACTGAGAGTGGTTATATCTTGTCGATTCAGTTGTGGTAATTTGTACCTTTTTAGGAATCTGTCCATTTCTTCTGTGTCTTCTATTCTGTGAGAGTAAAGATTCTCAAAGTAGCTATTGATAATCTTCTGAATTTCCACTGAGTCTGTGGTAATTACACCCTT
>NW_004524622.1:13659056-13675990 GCF_000260255.1 Octodon degus
CATATTTTTTTAATGTCATTTGTATTGACTCCTTCTTTCTCATTGATGCCTATTAGTCTCACATTGTTCATCTTTGCATCATCTTGAAGGTGATGGATTATTTTTTCTTGCATCCTACTTGTTTTTAAGAGATCCTTTCTTACCTTTTCACTAGCTGTACCAGCATCTTCAAAATCTGAAACTCTGTCTTCACTTTCACTTAAACGATTTTGCAAGCTTGTGATTGAGATTTTATATTCCTGTATATCTCTTTGACTCTGCTTCATAAGATCTATTTCTTTTCTGTATTGCTCATTCAAAGAATCCATCACTTTTCTCATGTCTTCTATTTTTTTTGTCAATGTCTTCTTTAGAAGCAGTTATTAATTCTTTTACTGCAGTGATTTTTTCAGATTGGGTTTTCTCCCTATGTTTCTGTAGTTGATTCTTTACTTCAGATGCTATGAGGTCCTAGAATTCTTTTCTTATTTCAGAAAATTCTGCTCTGAGTTCCTCTATGACTTTATGTTGTTTCTTATTTACTATGGACGCTATTAATTCATACAGTTGAGGTGAGCTAGTGTCCTCTGCACTTGTTCTGGGTGGGCATTGGGTTTCCTCCATAAGTTTCTGCATTTGATTGTTTACTGCAGATGTTATTAATTCGGGGATTTCTTTTTTCATTTGCAATCTGAGTTCCTCTATACCTTCTGCAGCTGTTTGTTTATTTCAGAAGCCATTGATTCATTGATTTCGGCTGTGTGATTCCCAATTTGTTCTGTGTTAGTGTCCTCTTCACTTGTTATGGGTCAGCTTGGATTCTGGGATTGCATTTTGCTCCTTCCCATTGTCATTTTGTGTAGCACTGTCTTCTGACCTTTGTTGTAGATCTTTGTTGCCGTTATAACCTTAGCACCTACTGAAGTTCAGGAGCAGATCTACAAAGTTTGGATTTATCTAGTTGTGCCTGGCTTGTGTTTGGCGGCTGTGCTCAGCTCCTTCCTGCTGCTCCCCTTGGTAGTGAACCTGTTGTGCCCCTCTGGCAAGATGCTCTGCTCCTGTACTAGCTAGGTGGTTCTGTCCTCTACACTGTCTGCAGGGCTTGCAGCTGCAGGTTTTCACTCCAGGCCTGTATGCCAGGCTTGAACTGTGTCTGGAAGGGACAAGGTGGCATAGGGGGGAGAGGCAGCTCTCCCACACAGTCACTGGGCCTGGGCTAGAACTGGGTCTGGTGTTTCCCGGAATGCGACAGAAATTGCTACTCGGTGGGCAGGGTCAGGGGATACTATGTAGTGATGTGGGGCATCCCAAGGGGGTCTCACCCACACTGCGCCTCAATACCACAATCTTAACAGGAGACCTTAACACCCCTTATCCCAAAAATATAGGTCAACCACACAAAAAAATTAGCAAAGAAGTAGCAGAACTGAACCAAAGCTTGGAACAGAGGGACTTGGTGGACATCTACAGAGTTTTCCACTCAAACACAGCAGAATACACATTTTTGTGACCTGCACATTGGTCATTTTTAAAAATAGACCACATCCTTGTCCATAGGTCATGCCTAAGTATATGCAAGAAAACAGAAATTATCCCATGCACACTATCGGACCACAGTGCAATGAAATTGGATATAAATGACAAAAGAAACAAGAAACCCCTTAAATGTGTGGAAATTAAACAATAACCTACTCAGCAATCAATGGGTCACAGATGAAATTAAACATGAAATTCAACAATATCACAATTCAATGAAAATTCAACCACAACTTATTGGAATTTATGGGACGTGATGAAAGCTGTTCTCAAAGGGAAATTTATAGCAATCAACTCACACATTAGGAAAATAGAATGGGAACAAATAAACACCCTAATGCTGCACCTCCAACATCTAGAAAAGGAAGAGCAAACCAAATCCGGAGCCCAAGATGGGAAGAAATCATAAACATTAGAGCAGAAATTAATTCAATTGAGACAAAGAAAACATTATAAAGAATTAATGAATCAAAACCGTGGTTCTATGAATGATTAAATAAAATTGATAAGTGCCTAGATAACCTCATCAAAAAGAGGAAAGAAAAAATTCAAAAGAAGCAATAAGGAATGAAAAGGGTGTAATCACCACAGACCCAGTGGAAATTCAGAAGATTATTAATAGCTGCTTTGAAAATCTTTACTCTCGCAGGATGGAAGATACAGATGAAATGTACAGATTCCTAGAAAGGTGCAAATTACCAAACTGAATCAAGAAGATGTAACAATTCTGAATAACACAATAACACCCAACGAAATATGAAATATAATAAAATGCCTGCCAAAAAAGTATATGTTCTGATGGGTTCACAGCTGTATTCTACAAGAAATTTACAGAAAATATAATCCCTGTACTCCTCAAACTCTTCAATGAAATTAAAAAGGAAACAGTTCTCCCAAAATCATTCTGGGAGGCAAGTATTATACTGATACCAAAACCAGGGAAAGACACAACTAAAAAAGAGAACTACAGTCCAATATCCCTCATGAACATAGATGCCAAAATCCTCAATAAAATCCTAGAAAATAGAATACAGCAAATTGTCAAGAAGATCATACACCATGACCAGGTAGGTTTCATCCCAGTGTTGCAAGGACAGTTCGATATTCAAAAATCTTTATATATAGTACACTATATCAGTAGAGTGAAATCTAAAAACCACATGATCATCTCAGTTGATGAAGAAACGGCTTTTGACAAAGTCTAACACTCATTCATGTTCAAGGTTCTACAGAAAATTGGAATAGAATGCCTCTACTTCAATTTGTTAAACTCTATCTGTGACAACCCAATGGCTAATATAATTCTACATGGGGAAAAACTGAAATCTTTTACTCTCAGATCTAGTAGAAGACACTGATGTCCTCTATCATCCCTCCTATTAAATATAGTTCTGGAATCATTAGCTACAGCCATTAGACAAGAGGGAGAAATGAAAGGAATAAGAATAGGTAGAGAAGATATTAAATTATCATTATTTGCATATGATGTGATACTTTACTTGGAAGACCAAAAAAAAAAAAAACTCCACGAAGAAGCTACTAGACCTGATACACAAATTGAGTAGCATAGCAGGGTACAAAGTCAATCCCAAAAAGGCAATAGCTTTCCTCTACACAGATAAACATACTGAGAGGAAAATTAGTCAAACAATACCTTTTAGAATAGCACTGAGGAAAATGAAATACCTTGGAATTCATCTAACTAAAGAAGTGAAAGATGTTTTCATGAAAAATTACAGTAAAATGAAAAAGGTGATTGTAGAGAATTTAAGAAAATGGAAAGATATTCCCTGCTACTGGATAGGAAGAAACTACATCGTGAAGATGGCTACACTCCCATTATTGTTGTAGAGAATTAGTGCAATCGCTATCAAACTACCACCAACATACCTCCCAGACCTAGAGAAATTGTTCCTAAAATTTATTTGTAGCCAGAAAAGACCTAGAATAGCAAAGATAATCCTGGTCAAAAAAGACAAGGCAGGAGGCATTACAACTCCTGACTTGAAATTATACTACAAACCTATTGTGATAAAATCAGCATGGTACTTGCAAAGAAATAAACCTGAGAATCAATGGAATAGATTAGAAGATGCAGAGGCCTCTACAAACACACTCAGCCACCTGATCTTTGACAAAGGGGTGAAACACACTTACTGGAAGAACAATAGCCTCTTTAACAAATGGTGCTGGAAAAACTGCCTCTCTACATGCCGAAAAGTAAAACTTGACCCAGGTTTAGCACCATGCACTAAGCTAAAGTCAAAGTGGATTAAAGATCTAAACATTAAAACAGAAACACTAAATCTCCTATAAGAGAAAGTAGGAGGAACTCTTGAAGACATATGGGTAGGTAAAGTGTTCATCAACAAAAATCAAATCGCACCGGTAATACTTGAAATAATTAACAACTGAGACCATCTTTTATTGAGAAGTTTTTGCATGTCAATAGAATTTACCAACAATGTGAAAAGACAACCCACAAATTTCAATAAAATCTTAACTAATAAGCACCCTGATAAAGGTCTGCTCTCTAGAATTTATAAAGAAAGAAAAGCATTAGGGCCCCAAAATTTAAAGACCAAATCCAGAAATGGGCATCCAAGATGAACACACATTTCTCAGAGGACGAAATTAAAAAAGGGAATAAATATATGAAAAAATGCTCCACATCGCTGGCCATCCATGAAATGCAAATTAAAACAAAACTGAGATATCATCTCACCCCAAAAAGAAGGGCTATCATAGAGAAATCAACCAACAACAAATGTTGGAGAGGCTGTGGGGTAAAAGAAGCCCTTCTCCACTGCTGATGGGAATTTAGACTGGTGCAACCATTATGGAAGTCAGTGTGGAGACTCCTTAAAAATGTTGGACTGGAAATCCCATTCAAACCACCTATTGCCCTACTAGGAATTTTCCCGGAGGAACTGAAAACGTCATATCATAATGATATATGTGTACCTATGTTTATAGCAGCATAATTTGTGATAGCCAAATCTTGGAAACAACCAAGATGCCCATCACCTGAGGAATGATTGAAAAAGATGTGGTATTTTTATACAATGGAGTATTACTTAGCTATAAAGTATGATAAACTTGAAGCATTTATATTTAAGTGGATTCCACTTGAAGATATACTCATAAGTGAATTAAAGCAGACCCACATGTGTAAATATCATTGAGTCTCCCTAGTATAAAATCTCAAAAGAAAAAATATGAATAGAAAGGTATAACACAATGAAAAGGAAAGTGAGAACTTGAGGATTGAACAATGAGGAGAGGGCAAGGAGAAAAGGTGGGAAACATGACAGGGACAAAGCCATACATTTATATGCACAGGATGGGTAAAGCAATGATCCTGAGAAATATCAGCAGGCTTTTGAAACTAGCTTTTAATTGGTAGGATTTTCACCCTGAGTAACTATACATTCTGGTACCTGTGAAGCAAGCAAATTCACTGAAGATAGCAATGTGTAATAGAAGGGTCACGCTTGATATGCCTGTCATTCTGGTCTTCTAAATATGTACTTCTTGTCATGACATACCAATTATTACCATATTGTCTCTAAAAAAAGATTTTGGAATGAGATAATAGAGTAACAATGGTTACTGATTTACATTTTGTTATCTTCTAAGTAATTGCTCTGAATCTAAGATATAGACATGAAAATTGATCAAACCATTTAAGCACAAACTTCTTTTTAAAGAACTAAGATAAATTAGAAGCATAACTATCTTAACTATCTTGTATGTGTATATTATTATTTCTTTTCCTTTATTTGTTTTCTCCTTTCCCTAGTTTTTCTTTCCTTTTAAACAATGTCTTCCCCTTTCACAATATCACTTGTAAATTTTGTATTTTATTCACTCAGCTTTTCATTCTAGGTAGATAATGTAGTTTTTATACATGCAAGTCTGACTTACTTCATTTATGAGTATGGTGTCTAGTTGCATCTTTTTACCTATATGTCTAAAGTTTATCCTTCTTCATGGCTGGGTAGAACTCAATTTTATGCAAAGACCGCATCTCTTTATTCATTCCTCAGCCGATGGTCATTTGGGTTGTTTCCAAGATTTAGCTATCATAAATTATACATATCCCATTGTGTTATAATGTTTTGAATTCTTCTGGGAAGATACCCTAAAGGGGAATAGCTTGGTTGATTATGACCACTAATCCTAATTTTAGCATCATCTCCACACTGATTTCTACAATGGTTGCACCAGGCTACACTCCCACCAACATGACGGAAGTACTCCTTTTATCACATAGCCCTGCTAGTGTTTGTTATTGGTTGATTTCTTGATGGTATCCATTCTTTCTGGGATGAGATGGAATCTCAACGTTGTTTTAATTTGCATCTGTCAAATGCCCAATGATATTGAACATTTTTGATATTTATTTGCTATTTATATTTCTTCATCTAAAAAGCACATATTCATCTCAGTTGCCCATTTTTGTATTGGGTCTTTGAATTTGGGGGATCTGATCTTTTTTCAATTCTTTATATGTTTTAGATGTGAGTTCTTTTCTGAGGGACACCTGGCGGTAATTTTTTCCCACTCTGTGGCTTGTCTTTTACTCTTCGTGATATCTTTTCTGTGCAAAAGCCTTTTAATAAGGTTACATCCCATTTGTTTGTTCTTTGTGGTGCTTCTTGATCAGTCTGGATTTTGTTTGTGAAGTGCCTGCCTATACTGTTCTAGTTCTCTTCTGGATCCAAATAAATTCTGGATGATTTTCACTAATTCTGTGTGGCATGGTAATTTTATTTTTATTAGAATTACATTAAATCTGTATAGTAATTTTGGAAGTATGGCCATTTTCACTATGTTGGTTCTTACCTAAGAGCAAAGGATAGCTTTCCATTTTCTTATACCCTATTCAGCCTCCTGTTTTTTAAGAGTTCCATAGTTTTCTTTTGTTTCTTTGTTTTTCTTTGATACCGGGATCAAACTCTGGACCTTTTGCTTACCAACAGGCACTTGTGCCACTTAACTATCTCCCTGCTTAGAGTACTATAGTTTTTAATATAGAGATATTTTACATTCTTTGATAAATTGATTCCTAAACTCAAAGAAACAACCTAATATTGCATTTCAAGCTTCTAGAAGAAAATAAGTCAAGCTCAAAGCCTGTATGGGGGAGGAAATTACAAAGATCCAAACAAAAATTAATACAAGTCATACTAAGAAAACAATATAGGGACTCAATCAAAAAATTGGTTCATTGAAAGATTAAAAACTTGATAAACTCTTAGTGAACCTTATCAAAAACTGAAAGAAAAGATTTAAATTTATTTAATTAGAAATGAAAAGGATGAAATCACTACTTCTTGTGGAAATTTGGAAGATCATCAGTATCTCTTTTCACAATGTTTAATAGGATGAAAAACACAGAAGAAATGGCAGATCTCTTTTTTCAAATTACTGTAATTTTCAATGCATAGATCTTTTACTTCCTTTGATAGATTAAGTATTTCATTTTGTTGGAGGCTATTGTCAAAGGTGTGGTTTTTCTAAATTTTTTCTTTGTGTTTGCTGCTTGTGTGTATGAATGCTGTTGAATTTTGAGTGTTGCCTTTGTATCCAGCTACCTAATAAATTTAGTTATTAAATCAATAATGATAAATTAGCTTCTTCTTTTCCTATCCTTATTCCCTTTATTTCTGTCTCTTATCTAATTGCTCTGGCTAACATTTCCAGAACATTATTAAATAGGAGTGATGATAGTGAACATCCTTCTTTGTTCCTGATTTTAGAGTGAAAACTTTCAGTTTTTGAACCTTTAGCATAACATTGGCTTTTGGTGAATTGAGGATTTGTTTTCACACATCTGCTATGATTCTGATGTGCTTTCCTTTATTAGTGATTTCTCTCTCTCTCTCTCTCTCTCTCTCTCTCTCCTCTCTCTCCCCACCTCCCTCCCTCTCTCCCTCCCCCACCCAACGACTTTTTGTATTTTGTTATGGGGCTGAATTTCTGGAATTTTGATTATTATATGTCTTGATGTTGTTTTATTTTGGTCATGGCTGTTTAGAGTTCTATATACTTCATTTATTTGTCTGTCAAATTCTATATTCATGATTGCCAAGTTTTCTGTTATTATTTACGTGAAGATTTTTTAAATGGCATTTGTGCTGTCTCTAGCTTTCTCATTTACCCCAGTCAACCTTATGTTATTCTTCTTTGCTTCATGTTGTAGTTCTTGGATTGATTTTACCTGTTCTCTTGCTGTTTTAAGATCTTTCTTTTCAAGATCACTAGTTTCAGTTCTGTTTTCAAGATGTGATAATCTATCCTCTTCTTTTTTCAGTCTACTCTGTATAATTTCAAGGGAGGTTTTAATCTCTTGGATTTCTGTTTTCATCTATTTTGTGGATTCCATTTCTTTCCACTTTTGAGCATTTGTGATTTCATCATTTTTCTGAGCTCATCTGTTCTTTTATCTGTGTCTGCTCTAATGTCTTGATTTTAAGCATCATTTCTTTTTGTACCTGAGAGATTATTTTCTCTATAGCCTTTTCCACTTTTTCTACACTTCTTTCTATCATTTGAGAAAGTTGTTATATTTGATTTCCAATTTCCTCTATCTCATTGTGATCTGGATTTGTCCAGGGTGGGCTAGAGATGTGGGGTTGTATTTTGATTCTGCATTTTGTCATTTTCTATATTTTATTTCATTTTCTATTTTGATGGCTTGTTGATTTCTTATGGTAGGTAGCTTTATCACTAGTATGGAGGCTTCCTTAGGAAATATCTGTTCTTCTAGGATGTCTTTTAGATATAAGTGGTTCTTTATAGCTATCCCGAGAACCTACCTTCCCAATTTGTAAAAGATGCAAAGTTATTGTTTGGTTCAGCACCCAGTCCTTTGGTACTGGACTGTGGTGATGATTTTGACCCCACACAATCATATTTTTATCATACCAGAAAGAAAAAATTGATGATAACATGCATGACATCCTGGCTAAAGTAGTACAGTTAGTAATAACAATGGTTTCAAGTACAGCTTAACTACTGACAAACTATGATAACTCTTAATTATACTATTAACCACAGAAGCAAATTCTAAAGTTATATAGCAAAATGAAGCATATATCATGTACTTACATGCAGTAGTTTTCCCCTTAGTGGAGTAGTTTTATCCTGCTTCAGGGAATGGGGGCTCAAATGGGTAGGGGACAAGATAAAGTGATGAATGAGATGAAATATGGTAATATCAAGGCTAGAAGTTAAAGAATGATCACCTGAGTTTTGGAAAAATGGAGGACACAAAAGAAAAAGAATGAATGAGAAAGCAAAGGAGTAGTCAGAAAAGGAAGAGACAATGTTTATTTACTTAAAAGTATGAATTCAAGAGGTAGTTGAGGAAGACGAAAAAGGTTTGAAAGAGAGAAAACAGTGAAAAAAAAAAGGAAGACAGAAAAGAAAGAATAAGAAAAGGAAACCAGAAAAAAAAGAAAACAAAATTAAAACACCCTCAAAAATATAAAACAAAGCAAAATTCAGCCAGAAAAAAAGAGTAGCCATTCTGACAAACAAAGGACACCTGTGGTGTTCATAGTTCTGTGACAGTGTCCAGGTCAGATCCAAGAAATGCACTGTCTGTTCCAACCAAGTTTGCTGTGGGATTTGTGCTGGGTATGGAGCTGATCTTGGCCTCTGGATTTAGGGGCTAAGATCAGTCTTCTATTGGTGGAGTTCTGCACAGCCCAACTGCTGTTTCACATTGCTGGTCTCACTGATTGTTCTGCCTGCCAAGATGTGTGTGCACCTGCATGCTCAGGGCCCTCTAGGCCTGGTGTCTTTGTGATTACTCCAGAGACGATTTATATTTTAACCTGACTTTTACTTTGCAATATCACAAGATTGTTTATTTAGAAAATGACTTTGATAAACATTAAGAAAACATCAAGAAAAAGGAATGTTGCTTTTTCAGCATGACATGTACCTAATTTTTGCTTTTCAAGGAAAGGAAAAAGTCTTCTTTATGTTCTACATTATCCCTTTTCTTGTGGCATGAATTCCATTGTGGTTAAAGAGAGTACTAAATAGGAGAGAGAACTGCTCTTTTTTATGTTCCATGGAACCATGCCAGTTCTAATTGTTTGCTACCAATCTGTGATAAGTCCGATAATGGGAGTAAGTCTTCAAAAAACATTTATAGTAATTTGACTTTATTATGACTACTGTGACATCCAAACATATTTATTGTATTTAACAAAAATCTTAGTCATCAATTTATTAAAAGTTTTAAACAATTGAAAAATTATAGCAAAAAAGTTTTCATCTTTTACATTGTTTTACAGAACACCAGTTTTTGGTAGATCAATAGGTGTTCCATAAAGGCACATACTATTTTTAGATAAGTTTGAGAGAACTGATATAGAATATTTCATGTAAATCCTTATCTGAAGAACTCCTTGAGGATTGTATTTACATCTAAGTAAAGCTAGGGTAAGCAGAATCCCCTAAACTCATCACCCCAGAAGCTTCTAGAAGAGTAATATGAGAAAGATTTCATGTTCATAACTATTTTTAACTTTTAAATCACTTCTTATACAGACTTAGTATAACACTGTCATTTTTTCATATGAAAAACACAAAATATAAATAAAGAGCAAAATAAAAGGTACATAATAGGGAAAAAGGAGGTAGAGGCCAGGGGAAGGAAAGATAGGGAAAAATGTAACTGAGAGGCAAAGGAGGGGGAAGGGCACACAAAAAGAATTAAAATGTACCAACTCCTTCAGTGAATATAACTAGAATGTACTACAAACATGTTCTAATAATAAAAGGAAGGATAAAAATGAGGAATATATTTTCATTATACAAGGCATGATAAAAATACAGTAAAATATATGGTTTTATATAGTTAAAAATATACAGTTAAAATACAGTTTTATATTTTTAAAATTTACTACAGTAAAATATGCACCATCATTACCCCCTGGAAAATATCCCCCTCATTTTGAATGCATTTATACCATCTTTATTGTTGCTATCTCCATTCTGGAAGTCTTCTTTCATGTCCTTAGTTGTGCTGGCAATTTCTGTCTAGTTAAGATATTATGGTGTGTCCTCATCCATTTTATTTGCCAGATACTATCATGTCAGTTTTAAAAGTAGGTTTCCCCTTACCTTTTAATAATTAAAACATGATTTGCAATGTTTCCATTTTTTTCTAATCCTATAGGGGTTTTTTCCTTTTAGTTAAAATTTTTTAAAAAACTGAGAAATTACACAAGAAACATAGTTCAGTTTCTTATCAGCCAAAGACCATGTGTTTTGTATGATGTCTGGGTGTCTCAGAGAACATGTAAAGAAATTTTGCAGTTTTTAATGAGAAATATCTTGAAAATGTGTTGGAAAATACTTCTTGGTATAAGAAGGTGAGATTAGACACTAGAAAGACATTGGAATGAATTTGAGGTTAAAAGAGTTTTTTTTTTTAAAGTTCTATGCATAGAAGGCAGAAAAAGGACAATTGAGAGTTAAAAACAAATCACTGAAAAGGTACTTAAGTGAAATGAAATAGTTCTTGAAATGCTGTCAAATGTCAGAGCTCAAAAGGCAAGATTAGTCTTAGAGCAAGTTTTAGTGAAGAGGTTGGTTAACTTTCTGGTAGCATGCTCTCCCTTATTTTAGCCAGGACACTCAATTCTAGATTCTTTTCTCTTCAGTTTGATAACATTAAAGTAGATCTCTTGGTTGCTGACCATGATTTTAGAGAGACACTACAAAAGCATAGGGTAGAAGAAAATCCCAGTGAAACTGAGCAAGCTCAGTGAACACAGGTAAATGCATCTTCTTGTTTGGAAAATCCATAGTCGAACACCCATAATCTCTTTTTGGCCCTCTCTCCCCAAGCCTTTTTATTTCTTTATCACATCTTCTAAAGTCATGCTTTCGATCCTCATGAAATCAGTGTCAGCTTCCTTTTGTCTGCCCCCTCCACTGCCTCCAGCATATACAATGCAGTGGTCTGTTTTAGCAGGGTGAGGGGCAGAGAGCTGACAACTTTACGTTCAACAGCCATTTTTCATTTCTCCCTTACCTGCTTTTGTAAAACTTCTTGGACAGGGTATCTTGTTTCCTGACCACCTCTCTCTCCTTAGTTGGGGGCATCTGGCTTCAATCATGACGACAGCAAGTATGGCTAATGTGACTAGGTGCTGACTCTGCCTGAGGATCAGTGCCTAGTGTTTGGCATACACAACTTTGTAGAATCCTGTAGTAATCCTGAGTCAGATTATTTCTCCAATGGAAATTTTATAAACATTCAGGTTTAGATTAAGCAACTTTCTTTACACAGACACCTATTGAGTCTGCCTGAACTGTGTGTTCTTTTAACTACCCTTTCCACTCAAAAGTAGCAGGAAAATGCTCTCATTTGAACTTCTCAACTTGAAAAGGTATTATTATAATCAATTTAATGCATTTGCTCTTAACTAGCAGTATCACCACCTCCTAATGGGGCATTTGCAAATCCAGAGGGATATATAGGGTTTAAATAGTAGAGATAATATTTAATAGTGAGAAGAGTTATAGTGACAAGAATGATCTTGCAGTGCTGAGAACTGCCCCTCACAACAAAGAATTATCTTTCCTCAAATACCAACAATGTTCAAATTAGAAATGATAATAATGGATGAGAATCTAATAGACTCAGAAAGCCAAAAGTATTTTCTAAAATATGAAGCTTTAAATCAAATTAAGATCTGTTTAGCTCTAAAGCTTATGCTTTTTTTCACCCAATTCAACTTTATCTAACAGAACATTAAAACAGTATGTATAATTTTATTTGCTCATAAAATTATATTTTATATGCAACATCTCAAATATAATTTATTTCACGAATTGTTAACTTTTTTTTTTCCTTTTTGGTGGAACCAGGAATTGAACTGAGGCCCTTGTGCTTGCAGGGAAGTGCTTATTCCACTGAGCCATCTCCTGGACCCCCCTAACTTTCTAATTGAATGTTCTTTTAATACATTTAATGGAGATAGCATGGACCACAGCATTTGCTAAATTTTCAGAAGAATGGTAACATTTAATGAAAGAAACCATCAAAATTATATTAAATGGAAAGCAGCATATTTAGGAAGATGTTGTCTGCCACATTGTCTACAAGGAATTTAATGGATTTATTTAGGAAAGGAAAAAAGAAAGGAGATAGGAGAAAATTAGATGAAGATGATGAGAGAGAAGGAGGAATATATAGTTAGATATTTATTTAATTAGCCTTATATACTGGGCTCACAAATATCCACTGAAATGTTTGGTTTTTTCTGAAGCTTCATTTTTATAAATTCTTTTGCATTTTTAAGGACTGCCCAGGGACTAGGGAGATGGCTCAGTGGAATAAGTGCTTTCCTGGCAAGCGCAAGGGCCTGAGGTCAGCCCCTGGTTCTGTCAAAATAAAATAAAGTAAAATAAAAATAAAGGACTGCCCAAATTAAGGGAAGATTCTATACTTCATATATATATTATTATTACTTTATATATATATTATTATATAGTATATATATATTATTCTCATGACTATCATGCTGTTTTAGGACCTCTTGTTGTGTAGTTTATTATGTTTCTGGGGTTCCAGACTTTTCTCTAAAACCACTATCGGATTAGTCTTTCCAGATACATGTTTACCTGTATTTAAGACTTTTTTTTTTTGGACTCTTCAAGACTTGACTCAACCTACTTTTCCATCTAATCTCCTTTCTTCTCCTTCTTTTTAAACATACAGTTTCACACTCTTGTCCCTAATTGTTTTATGTATTCACATATATCTTTATTCCTACTATGTCTTCCCTGGGCAAGAAAAGTTAACCCAGCAGCCTTGGGTTATTCACAGCTTGTCTTCAGGACTAGCCCTTCCTTCAACCCTTGAGAGATAATCTTTGAGCCCAAGGAATTATGTACTTGTATGCTTGAGGCCTTGGGCCATGGTGTACCAGTTTGACTAGGTACTTTTATATAGACAGTATGGTTTGTGGTAATGAGTATTTTGGGGGGATGGATGGGGAAGGCTATAGTCTGAATAGCTAAGATTAGTCAAGTGGATTCTGCCTTATGTGACTTGTCCCCAGTGAGTGACAACCTTGGACACAGAATGCAGATAATTTCCTTGTTGGCAGTATTCTACACATTTGTTATACATTGAGGTGAGGAGAATTAACTGCCCATGAGACTCTATGGGGAGTTAACACTAAGAAGATTGAATTTGGTTTCTTCTGGACTTTTTACTCATGCTTATTTTCCTTGCTAACTGTAATCTTTATCCTCTAACTATAAGAAACTAACTTTTTCTGAGGTCTGTGAGGCCTTCTCATGAATCACTGAACTTGAGAGTCCTCCTGAGAATCCCCAGTGTAAGCTCGGTGCTGCTCCCTCTGTCTCATCATATCCTCTACAGTAACTGCCTCTTATCATCATTTTACTTTCTATGGTTTGATTTACTCCCAATCAACTGGCATCATCTCAGATCTGCCTTCTTATTTACCTTCCAAACATAAGTAGTAGCCTAACAGCATGTCCAGTGGCTATTCATTTGCCAGTCCTCATCACAAAGTCATTGTATTATCTCAGACCATCCCAAGAAGAAAGGTGAGTGTGGTACAATAAGATATTTTGAAAGAGACTGCATTCACATGACTTTTATTACAGTATATTATTATATATGCTCTATTTTGTTCCTATAGTTAATGTTTGATTATGGCTAATTTATAAATTGACTTTATCATAGGTATGTATATATAATAAAAACAGCACATACAGGCTTCAGCATTATCTGTGGTTTTAGATATCCCATAGGGCTCTTGTCTGTTTTCAGAAATATTAAGTATTTCTCTTCCACATTGCCTTCTCAGAAGAGCAACTACAAAGCAGTGCCCACTGGAAAATCTTTCCTGCAAAATAAATAGGCAACGTTAGCAAAATCTAAATGGCTATGTCAACAACTTAGCAGTTCTGCTTTTGGACTTTATTTCATAGAACTTCACATGTAAGGGTGAAGTAGTGTGTTACTGTCCTAGTTGCTAAACAAACATTGCTTAATTAATAACTGAGTTATACATTATTGATAATAGTAGTAGAATATTCCCTCAGTTGTAATCATGATAAAGACTCCATTACTCACAAGTTCTGTTCTATACCAGCTTTGTGATAGGCCATGTCCAGCACAGATCTTGAAATTCTGGTGAGAGGACAAAGGATAAAGCAATGAAGACAGGAATCAGAAAGCTGAGGTCAGGTGAAGGCCCTCTCCTAATGGGACAAAGGACTCCCCCATCACTGCAGGACATTTACTTAAACAATTAGCTTAAGAGGCTGTTTACAGAGAATTTTAGGGGCAGGGTAAGATCTGGAACAGGAAGAACATCTAATCTTCAACAGAACATGCCTTGGTGTTTACAAGGCCCCAATGAGAGAGAAGTTGTCTATATTATCTCAGAAGAAGGCCAAGTCACTGTGCATCAGTTTCCTGAGCTTTGTACACTTCTCATGGGGCCCTCCAAACTCAAGAGAAGCAGTGACCTTGGCATAGATTCCCAAGGTACAGACAGTTTTGCTCCCAACAGTGATTAGTACATTATTAATATGTTTCATCTCAATGTGTAGAATATTTTCCATATAGGTAGGTTATACCTACTTAGACAGGGGCTGGGGAGATAGCTCAGTAGAATTAGTGCTTCCTTGGCAACCCCACGGCCTGAGTTCAATCCCCAGTTCTACAAAAAAAAAAAAAAAAACTACTTAGACAAACATTAAGAGGCCTATAAATTAAATATACGGCTAAGATCTGTAGGCCTCTATTCATATAATTAATATGACAGTAGCTTATAGTGATATGGTGACATAGAAAAATTAAAAACATATTAATTTTGAAAAAGTTGAATTCTGAAACCATTTGTGTAATATATTACTATTTTGAACAATATATTTACAAAATATGTAGAGAGCTTCATATATTTAAAATATAGTGTGTTTCAATGTATATTTGTATACATTTACATAGGCAACAAAATGCAATATTTATTTTTATGGAATAGGTAACAAATAATTTCTCCTAATATACAAAAATAATGATTAGATAGTGAATTTTATTGTCCTTATGTAAGAAATATAAAACAAAAAATATAGATCTAAAATTAAACTAAATATGTATATATCCACTGGCAAATGAAGACGGACTCTTTATACTAACTTTTTGGGAATAAGAAGGTAATACTATATGTTATAAATACTACTAATACATTTATGAAAGGAAAGACCCTCTGGGTAATTTTTCAGATTAACTGCACAGGTAGAAACAGACTATATTTTAAATATATGAAGTTCTCTCTTATATATATTTTGTAAATGTATCAATATATGATTCATGAGATCAATATATAGTAAATCTGGAATCATATATGTATATATGTATATATGACACCAAATTTTATTGACAGAAACTTTATAAAGTGGAGCAAAACACAAAGAAGAAAATAAGGACCTATAGACACATCCATTATTTCTTAGAACTGTAGTTCTATGCTGTTATTGCTGTTTCTTAGAACAACAGATTCTGTAATAATTGAATCTGCAGAATACTAGCATATTTTCCTCAGGAAAAAGAGAATGGTTTTAGTATTTAAAAAAGACATTGTGTAGTAGACCCTCTCCTTGTAGTGTAGATATGTGTATTAGTGAAGATTATCAGTACAATTTAGTATTTCTTAAATTTCATGTGTGATTATAACCCTGCTGTAAAGCACCTATACTTGGGCAGCCTGTGTAGAATGTTGCTTCTTCCTTTGTCATGGGATCCTGAGTAATAGTAATAACTATTTTTCTCTTCTGACTGTCCAAAGATGCATCAAAATTTATTCCACTATTTATACAATCAGCGCTTCAGAAATGATTCTGATAAACTGTACCTGAAGCACATAGCCCAAACGTCACTGTGTCACTATGGCAAAGGAAATGGGTACCCTGATTGATTAGTTTGGATCATAGGCCATGCACTAGATCCAAGACACCTAAATCTGTGATGACCAGAATGAGTCAAATTGCACAGTAGAATGCTGCAAGAGAGCAGAGGAGAAAGGTGACAACATATGAGACTATATGTGATGCTTTATCTTTTTTCCTTTTTAAAAAAAATGTATTTGGTAAAGGGTCTCACTATGCAGATTAGACTCATAGTGATCCTCCTGTTTTCAGCCTCTCCAGCACTAGGATTACAGACATGTGCTGCCATGCCCAGACTCAGTGATAGGCTCAGTGTGCCCAGGAATGGAGCCAAGTGGCATGTGATGCCAGGGATCTAACCCCAGTCCCTGTGCTTGCCTAAGCAGGTGCTTAGTCCACTGAGCTATCTCGCTGGCCCTTATTTTCTGTATGTTTTGTTAAAAGTTATGTAATTT
>NW_004524622.1:13676090-13686775 GCF_000260255.1 Octodon degus
ATTGTGTCTTTTAAATATGTATAATATACATTATATATTTACAAGGTAGCTACTGTCATGCTTTTTTAATTAATATAAAATGAAGATTTATTTTCTATTTACATTAAATGTTCTTCACAAACATGAACGTTTGGACATGCATATATTCCATTTTATGAAGAAACAATATTTTAGAGAACCACTTCTCTGTTGTTAGACCTGCAATTTGTCCTCGGTTTCTACTACATTAAAAAGCTCTGTTTTGCAGTTTCCAGCAAACTCAACATACAGATTCAATAAACCATTTTTCACCATTCCATTCCAGGGGACACAGAAAGGGAACATGGCTTCCCAGCAGAGTAGTAACTGCTGTTTCTTTCTGTAAGAGTCCCTGGAGTGGTCCAAAGCAGCTCATGTTCAAGGAAATGAGATATACATTGATAAGCGCAGGAACTGTTCTGGATCTGAAGATTTATTTCTGAAGGAAGCCAGTAGCTCCTTCAGCAATTCTATAAGGATAGATTTCGTGATCCCTAATAAAAGCATGTTCAGTTACAAGAGCCACACATAGAGAAGTCCAAGGCTGTAGTTCTTATCAGTTATTTATAGTTCTTCTCATTTACAGACCATTTACCAATCTAGTAAACAGGGAGTTTTACTATAAGTCATGTTGACTAGTTGTGAACATAGTTGACATATTCCTCCAGTAGATTACTGGGCAATTGAAGGTTAAAATTCTTATGCAGAGAGAGAAGATTTGTTAACTCGCCATCCAAAAACATTTTCAAACATCAGTCCTTGTCCTTGTTTGTGATTATTTGATTAAAATGAATTCCAAAAGCTCAGATTACTGAGTCAAAGCAAACAAGTACTTTAGAAACTCTTCAAACATGCAGGTGAATTTTTGTTATGGGCAAGTATACCAAATTAAAATATTATTGCCAGCACACATATAACAACTGAGCCTCCACCTGACTTTTCAGCATCATGTCTGTCACTCTGTACTGAATACCTATCCCTCCAGCCCCATTAGCCCCGTCACCATTCCATTCATTTCATTAACATTTCTTGTTTACTCTTGTCCTCCAGCTAGAGTGTTCTTTTGTTTCCTAGTTGGTATCATCTGATTTGACCTTTCAAGTGGCAAGCACAAGGTCCTGAGTTCAATTACAAGTACCAAAACGTAACAGTATCCAGAGCCAACATTTAGCGCTGTACCTGAATATAATAGAAGACCAGCAAGTACTAACTGGATGGCTGAGTAAATGTGGATTCATAACCAAGTAAGAGAAAGTTCCTATTCTCATGAAGTATAAATTTCAAATAACAGAGAAAGACAACAAATAAAGCCATCAGATATACTGAATGCTATGAAGATAGTTAAAGTGAGCATGATGTTGAGTAGCTACTTCAGTTTGGGTACTCAGGAGATTTTGCTATGGAAGTGATAAGCTATAATATTTATGCTTAATAGAAATTGGGCATGGAAAACTTTAGCAAAGGATATTTAGGGTAAAACTGGCACAGGGGCTTTGATGGCAAGTATCTCTTGTGTCTCAGGTGGAGAGGTCTAATCTGAATCTTTTTAGATAACAGACAGTAGATGTAGTTTTTTCCTCTTCACCACTCATTAAAGACCAAAATAATTCTCTGGGTTGGGTCCAAAGAAAGATGATTTTGAAAACATTTAATAACTGGAACAACGTGAACATTGCTGACTCATAACTCATTTCAGCCATTGTCTTCCCTTCACTCCTCCATCCTGCCAGTTATCCCACTTCCTAACTCTGTATCTGCTCTGGACCTGGAGCATGGGGAGCTTTACAGTCACTGGTCTCATCAGTTGCACCCTGTTGTTCTTTTCCAACTCCTAATCAGAAGAAAGAATACTCCCTTTTTATTTTTATTTCATGGAATGTGAAGTAGATCATATTTTCAGTGGAAGTGAGATTTTGAAACTCCTGTAAGCAGGTCAGGAGATTATTTGAAAAAGCTGTAGTAGAGGACAAAGCTCTCCAAACTTTAATATGCATGCTGAACCCCCTGAAGATCTTGTTAAAATACAGGTTTTGACTGAGTAGGTCTCACAGGGGCCTGAGAATCTACCTTTCTAATAAGTTTACAGATGGTGTTCAAGAGACTGGCCCATGGTTGCCACTTAAAGGAGAAGGGCATACAGTGTGGTTCTGAGGCTTGGCTGCCCATTAGAATCTCTGTGAAGCTTTTAAATCTCCTGACACCCACACTTAACCCCAAGCCAATTAAATCTGAATCATTTTATTGTTGGGTTTGGAAGGAATATTTTTAAATTTCCCGGAGGTGTTTCCATTATTTGAGAAGCACTGGTTTAGAGCAAAAGGTGTGTAAATTGTCTCACCCAGTTTCTTGGTTCACCAGCTGGATTCTACTCATTGATGTGGTACCAGGTGTTCTTTTAGAAAACAGACCACCTAGGAAGAATAAACCTCACTCTGTTGAAGTCCTAAAAAAAATCTAAAGATAGCTTTAAGATTTAAATTTTTTCTTGGTTTTGTTTTTATTGGGTGTGTTTTTGCTGTCTCCTTCTAAGTGCAGGAAGGAGTTGTTTCTTGCCCTTAGGCTATCCTAATTTAAAACTCCTGTTGATACTAGCCTCTCCTGAAATCACTTTTTCTGAAAACTTCAGGCAAACTGAGGTGTAAGGTGAAGAGAGTAGGGACCTGCTTGCTGGCCTTTGTCTTACCATTCAACAGAATAAAATAATGGAATCTAAAGTTTTGGATAAATACATTCATGTCAAGCTAGTGTTCTCTCCAAACTGATGAAAAAAATTATACCCTACAGAGTCTTACTGTAATTAACTCTTGGACAGCATTTCCATTATAAATCCAAATTTAAAAAGGTTTGTTTCTCAGCTGTAAAACGCTGTAGGCTGTGGCTTGGCCATAGACAATTTTGGCTTGAAAGAGGTTTTAAATATAAAAGAAGGGGTTTTTTTCATTCAGCAAGTGAAGTGTGGTTTCAAAAGGAATGAAATACCCACTCTGCTCAGACATTCTTTGCATCACTCTGTATTTTACCCCAAGTGGTCTTGATTTCTAACAAATGAAATCTAGTTTGTTCACATATTTTCAATTCAAATCTTTAAATCACCAAATGTTTAGGAAACTCTTTGAATTAGAGAAACGCATTTTAAGGGTCACAGCTCGGTAAGAAGGGAAAAAGATGTTCTTTGCTATTTTTTATGTACAGACCTAGGGTGGGGCAAGATTTTCTTCCTGGAAGATGTTGAGTCTGTTGCTCATTGTTGCAAAAGAAAAATGATGGATTGAACAACTAGCCTATTCATTTCTTCTGAGTTTTCACTGAAAAATTCCCAAGGAATTTCTGAAATGTCCAATGTGTAAGTAAATAATTTAGAAGCTCCTGAGTCATACAAAAGGTCCATGTTAAAATAAATGTTGGTTAATTTAATGAGAAAAATCTTGATTTCTGCTTATCAGTCTTGGGATCATTTCTAAGAGAACCCTCTCCCCATGTTCAGAAAGAGATATGTGACCTTTTCTAGTGTATTTTGTTCTTCCAGTGGAGGTATTATGCAGGACAATCTGAGATTTCTAATAAAATGTCATGTAGTATCTCTTTTTGGTATCCCATATTTCCCCCTCCTTTCCCTCCTTTTTTCCTCTGTTTTTATGTGTGCTTGGCCCCCCTTTTTTTCCTCTGACAGTGGATGCAAATGTATACTTCTTTTCCTGATACTTGATTGTAGCATAACAAAACACTGGTCCTGTGGAGAAGCTCTACCCTAGGGTTCCAGCCTAAAAACCCTTGTGCTTGGTCAGTAGTGGTCACCCTGAACCCTAACATGTTTTTTGTCTCAACAAACCCTAAATAAGTATGACTGAAGCAAATTATCATAATATATATATTAATTATTAAATGTAACATTTTCTTTTCAACAAAAAGCAAAGAATATTCTAGGTATCTTTTTGGTTCCAAATGAATTTTAGGATTGTTTTCTCTAGTTCTGTGAGATGTGCTAATGGTATTTTAATTGGAGTCACATTAAATCTCTATAATGACCAGATTTAAAGACCCAGTCCAAAAATGGGCATCTGAGATGAACACATATTTCTCAGGTGAAGAAGCAGAAGTGGCAAATAAATATATGAAAAAGTGTTCATTGTCACTGGTCATTTAAGAGATGCAATTTAAAACTACACTGAGATCCCATCTCACTCCAGCAAGAATGGTTATTATCAAGAAATCAACCAAAAAAAATGCTGATGGGGATAAGGAAAACATGAAAACCTTCTCTATGTTTGGTGGGAACATTGACCGGAACAACAGTGGTGACCAGAGTGGGGTTGTCTCCGTTACTTTTCTCTCATTGCTGAGACAAAATACCAACACCCAGAATTAAGGAAGGAGAGGTTTATTTAGCTCACAGTTAGTGGAAATTTCATTCCATGTTTGGCTGGCTCCAAGGCAGAGCAACAGATTGGCAGAGAATTCATGGAAGCAGAGGACAGCAAAGAGAAAAAGGGAGGAGCAAGGGCTGTGTCAGCTACTAAGTCTCTCTCCCTTTCTTCTGTTATATGCAGACTCTCAGCCTCAGGGCAGGTGTAGCACTCACACCCATAATCCCAGCATTTGATCATGAAGTAATCACAAACTCCAGAAGCCTGCTCCTATGCCTGCACAAGGTTTTGGGGGAACAACTAGACACAAACCATGATGGGAGGTTTCTCGAAAAACTAGAACTAGAGATCCCATTTGATGCAAATTTTCCCCTTCTTGCTATCTTTCTAAAAGAATTAAGAGCATCATACCACAGCAATTTATGCACACTTGTGTTAGCAGCTTGTAATACCTAAATCTTGGAAAGAACAAAAATGCCTATTAATCAATGAATGGATAAAAATAATAATTTTTATTGCAATGGAGTACTACTCTGCCATAAAGAACATGTACTTGAGACATTTATAGGTAGTGGATGAACCTTGAGACCTTACTCTTAACTGAAATAAATCAGACAGATATGTAAATATAATTTCTCTTTGGTGTGAGAAACAAATTGTAAGTAAGAAACAAAATGTATAATAGATATGAAGTAGTAAAAAATTCTTCAAAAGAAAGGGGAACTAGGAAGGAGGAGGAGGGGGAAGGAAGAGAAAATGAAAAGAAGAATAAAATGGAAATAAAGCTTTGTAAATAAGAGGAGAATGAGGGATTAAGGGAGGGAAGGTGAACAGGAATAAAAGAGGAATCAAGATATATTATATACAGGGCTGTGAAGATAGCTTGGTGGTCTATGCACCTGCCTGGCAAACTCAAGGACCATACTGAGCTAGCCACCGAAACCAGGCATGGTGGTGCACACCTGTAATCCCAGTGCTGGGGAGGCTGAGACAAGAAAATCACTGAGTCAGCTGTGTAGTGAGACCCTGTACCAAATAATTAATTAATTATAAATTAATTTAAAAAGATATATTATGTATAGATACAAATTCCCTAGGATGTATGTGATCATTATATATAAATAGTGCCAATAAACTTAATGATAATCTTTTTAAAACACAAATAATAATTATATAAAATTGTAGCATAAAATTTGTATAGTTTGTGCTGGCCCTACCACTGGGGTGCACTGAGATGGCAATTGAGACTGGGAATGGTGGCACGGGCCTATAATCCCAGCACTTGGGAAGCTGAACACAGGAGAATCACTTCTAGTCCAATCTACATAGTAAGACCCTATAGACCCTATACTAAATACAAAAAGAAAGAAAGGAAGAAAGAAAGAAAGAAAGAAAGAAAGAAAGAAAGAAAGAAAGAAAGAAAGAAAGAAAACAAGAAATGGGCAGATTTCTAGATACGGATGGAGGCTGTAAACAGGTGGATCACTATGAGTCCAATCTAGTAGTGAGAACCTGAACAACATGTAGACCTTTGCCTAAAACATAACTACCAGTAGAAGAAAAAAGTTAAAGTAGGTACTAACTTTAAAACTTACCTTAGGCACATTCTCAGTGATATTGAGGGAGTAGATTAGGGCATGGGAAAGTGGTTATGATCTACCAAGAACAGAGATCCAGGAAATACGCAAAAAAAAAAAAAAAAAAAAAATGCCCAAATCCCTGTACCTTGGACCAAATGGAATATGCTATCATTAGTTATTTTCATGAGAACTCAAGCAGATTTTTGTAAGAACAACCTACATCTGACATCAGCCTGGCAAATTGGAGATGAGAAACATGGCCACCATTGAGCCCTTTGTTCCTAGTTTTCTGTCTTTCCTAGTGGTTCACACTTATCCTGTAGTGCATACTTCTTTTTTTAAAAATTAGTTTTATTGAGAAACTAATAGCAATGAGACAGTTTCAAAACAGATTAGTGAGATAGTTACAATAATCAATACATTGCATATTGTTATCTTTGTAGTAGTTATTCATAGTATAAGATGCAAACATGATATCCTGTCCAAACACTATTAGTACAAATCTTTCTTCTCATTGGATTAAGTGAAAGTAGTTATATATCTATCCTAACTATTTTGTATATACAGATACAAAATTGTCTTTCATTTATATCTCTTTTTTTTTTGTTCAGTTTTGTCAGAGATGGGCATTCCATTGTCATTTAAATATTGTAGGTGCATGAATTCAGCAAAATAATCCAATATAGTCCAGTAGTCCATAATAGTAGTGAATTATCCATAGGACTGGCAATGTCAGAAGTTGTTGACTTGAGCCTTTTACAGCTCAGCATATTAATATGGCTTTACTTTTTATACCTCATTTTTATACTTTTCTGGATGATTAAGACCAAGATAAAGCAAGACCTATAAAACAAGAAATGCAACTTCTGTATCTGACAAGGTCAGTCAGATCCCCTCAGGATTTACCCTGAAACCCTGTACCACAGGTTATAGATGCTTTGTCAGTGTCAGCCATGTGGATGAGTCATGGCCATTGCTTGACCAATTTTGTAGTGCATATTTCTTGTTTTACTTCTAATTGTTCTACATCCAGTTCTGTGGAAGATGTTCCTTTTTCTGCCCTTACTACATGTAAGTCATCAATAACTTTAGTACTTGCCTTGACCAATTCTTTGTTCCCAACAGAGGAAAGCTAGAAAACACCTCTAAGAGATCCTAAAACTCCAAAAACTGGTCATAGTACTTGGGGATGCAAGGTGTTCTATTATCAATTTGATTGGCCCTCTTTCTTATGAAACAACTATGTCCCCATATTTTAATTTAGCTATCATTTCTACACACACACGCACACACACACACACACACACACATTTGAATCATGTGCTGGCCCCTTACTTCTTCCCTTGTCATTCTTTGTACTGCTACTATACCATCCATACATCTCAAATATAGCTCCTCACAATTTTCCATCTTTCTGCTTTTTGCCAATGAGGCTGTGTGCTCCTTGTGTTTGGAGTCCATGTATCATATCCAGCATTGGAACCATAGTGCTAGAACACTGCACCATCCTCAGGAATAATATAGCACATAGATCAATGCTAATATAAATAAATCAATGCAATTGAAATGTAGGGATGTGTGCCTAAGTAACTCTTGAATTTATTTGACAGTATTCTATAACACATTTTAGTTTTAATTAAATATTTGGGTGGAAAATAGTATGGTTTTGATGAAAGTCTCCTTGTAGCAGTAACAGAAATAGTAATAACAGCTAACATTTATTGAACACTCAATTGTCAGGCACTCTTTCAAATGCTCTACCTTTAGTAGCTGTCTCATCTAACCTTCACAATACTGATTCAGTGGGTATGGCGATTGTCCGTATTTTGCTGATAAACATCTGGTGTCCCAAGACAATGAAATCAGTGATTCAAAGCCAGCTACTCTAAGGGGAACCATCCTGGGCACCACGCTATAGGGATCAGGTAATCAGGCCTTCTGTGGCTCTTCCGTGAGTGTGTAACCACAGACTGATGTCCCATCAGGAGGCCACCAGTCTTCTGCATTTAGTTTGGCAGCTTCCATAATTCTCACAAAGCCCATTTTCCTTAGTTCCATTTCCTTGTAGTATGCATGTGTTTTTCTTTTAGTTCTTTTAGTGTTTTATGACTTGGAGAGCTTGACAAGGCAGCTGTATTGTTAATGTAAGCCACTACCACAGAGATTTCTGCTCTTTTTTAGAACCTCATAATTTGTTAAAAAGTTCAGGTTTGGATTTTCTTCACATCTTATTGATGACAGCTTTAGCAATATATGCAAACATTATCAGCTATCTCTAGGGTACTGATAAAGATATAAAGGGTTCTATAATTGTCTAAGATCACTTGGCGCTGTGTGTAGTACAACTTGCTTATGTAGGAACACTATGCTTCCAAGTGATTTTATGGCCCCATGGACTATAAAATTATTTGATATCTTTATAACTTTAAGGACAACAAAATATTATCTCTGAATCATTTACTTTTGTTAACTCACATCCTACAGTTATCTTTGAGCCCTGGGAAGGGGAAAATGATAAGCAGGATTCCTCTGTTAAACTAAAGAAAAAGGGATGCTTTTCTTGTCCCTTCTTTCCCTTGCTGATATCAACTTGCAGTCTTATAAGCTGTCTGCTGAGTTCTTTCTAATTTTGAAGCATGCATATTAACAAATTTTGAAAATAAGGGCTAATAGCAAATGTCAAAACCTGCTTTGTCCCAAGGTTTTCTTCAGCTGATAGCTCAATTTGAAAGTTAACTTGAGGCACTAGTAGGAAAACACTGTGCAAACATACTGTTAAGTGAAGAAAATCAGACGCACAAGTTTGAACATGGTTTCCCTTACGTGAAAAAGTTAAAAGATGAAGTATGAAATAAGGACAGATAATAGGAAAAAGTATATTCTGAACATGTTTCATCTGTCAGTTTCTAATTTTATTTCAGTATGATGTAAGAACTCATTTGTACAATCCATTTCTTTGGATATATTGAAGTCTTTATTGTTGCTATAAGCATTGTTTATTTGGAATATAATAAATCCAGAATAGGAAAATCTGTGAAGATAGGGAGCTAGTGGCTCAGTGGTTGCTTAAAGTAAGGGGGCTGGGTTGAGTTTGGAGATGATAGCTAGTGGGTAGAAGAATGTCTTGCTTTGGATAATACAAATGATCTAAATTTGCTTGTGGTCATGGTTTTACAACTGTGTCAGTATACTAAAACCTACTGATGCTACACTTTAAGCTTGTAAATTGTACAGCATGTAATTTTTTATTCAATAAAGATGTTATTTAAAGAAAAGAGGAAGAAACTATACTCTTGGCCTTGAAAAGTCCAATTCAGTGTTCTTCTAATCTATATCCTCAAAGTTTGAGATAATGGCCAATATTAGAGTTAGAAAGTTAAAGAAAAGTTATCTTGATAAAAGTCAATTATTTTAAAAGTCTAAAGTCCTCATAGAATTAAGTTCCTAGAAAATAATACACACACACACACACACACACACACACACACACACACACACAGTTTTTAAAGAACCTAATGTAAAGAAATATAAACAGTGCATTTTATTTTCTATCTAAATACTAGGCTGACCTGTTAATGTTGAAAAAATATATGTGCATTATATAACTTATAAAAATGATTATATAGAGAAACTTTAAAATGAGTTTTAATCTCCTGGATTCTTTAGATAATTTTTTCAAGTGTAGTTAGTGATCTAGTAATATTATGTAGAACTGAGTTATAATTCTTATGGTCCTCACTCATGTTCCCCCTCAAAATTTAGTGAAGCAGTTTACCAGGACTACTGTTAACAAATAGCCACTAACTGAGTGGTTTAAAAAAATGTATTCACTTATGGCTCTGGAGACTACAAATTCCATATCCAATATCAGTAGGGCTAGTTCCTTTTTTTTTTTTTTTTTTTGCAGAACCGGGGATTGAACTCAGACCCTTGTGCTTGCCAAGGAAGCACTTATTCTACTGAGCCATCTCTCTAGCCCCGGGTTAGTTCCTTTGAGTATAGTGAGGAAAACTGTCCCTTGCTTGTGAAGGTTTGATGGCAAATGTTGATATACTCTGGCTTGTAAAAGCTTCATTCCAGTGTCTGCATCCATCTTCACAAATAATTTTCTGTCCTTTTTTTTTTTTTTTTTTTTTTTTTTCAGTTCCAGGGATTGAACCCAGGCCTCCTATATGCTAAGCAAGTACTGTACTACTGAGCTATATCCCCATCTTTTATTGCATCTGTATCCAAGTGTCCCCTTTTTTAAGGATACCATTCATATTGAATTAATAACCTATCTTACTCTAATATGACTGCATCTTAACTAATTACATTTACAGCAATCCTACATCCAAATAAGGTTTCAATGTGAGATACTAGAGCTTCAGACTTCAACATATAAAATCAATTTATAATGCAGTCTACTTAAAAACATAATTCTTTGCTTAGCTACATTGTAAGGGAAAAATCTAAATATAGGAAATATCCTTTCCCATTCATCTAGAAAACAAAGTGCTAGTAACAAGTATTTACCTTTATTAACCATTCAATACTATTAAATCCATCATTTGCTTTTAAACAAAGCACCTATAATTTAAGACCACACTACTTAGAGATGAAGAATGCAATGAAATGTTTCGTTACCTTGAGATACTGACTTCATTTTTACAGACTCTTCTAATTTTTTTTTGTATCAGTGAGACAAATTCCATTTACACAGTGAATTCTTTTCTTTTTTTTT
>NW_004524622.1:13686890-13696369 GCF_000260255.1 Octodon degus
GCCCAGTCTCAATCACCATCTTGGTGTGCCCCGGGGGCAGGGCCTACACGGCAGGCCAGGGGATAAAGCACTGGGTCCCTGCGTCTGCCTAAGCAGGCACTTTAATCCGCTGAGCTATTTGGCTGGCCCTATACAATGAATTCTTATAAGTTCTTTATCCACAACTTCCAGTTCCAGTTTATATCAAAGATTATATAGAAGGCAGCATTGTATCTTCCCCCATGCAGATTACTATTCCCTTTCTGTTTTTTATAATATTGTGTGTACCTCCATTATAGTACAGTATTTTGCATTTATTAAAATACTTTTTGTTTTTATACTTGATTCCTCCACAAGGCTGTGACTAACTGGAGAATAAGTGTTGTTTATCTTATTTATAAGATAGTATATTATTTATTTTCTCAGTACACTGCATAGTGTCTGGCATACAATGCTCTGGGTATTTTAAACACACAGTAAGAGTTCATTAAAGCTGGAATTAGCATATAAGTATTCATAGAGACAGATTAATTTAGAATCAGATGACTCACCAAATTTTATCTCTGATAGCTTAAATATATAATGTTTTTACAATAATTTATCAATATAAATAAATACAAAATGGTAAATAATTAATACAAATTAGTATTCATCAAGCAAGTATTTTATTTTATTTTATTTTATTTTATTTTATTATTTTTTTAAACCAGGGATTGAACTCAGGCCCTTGCGCTTGCCAGGGAAGCACTTATTCTATTGAGCCATCTCCCCAGCCCCCGAGCAAGTATTTTAAATGATGAGAAGCATGGATACTTATTTATAAGACAATTATTTAAAAGATTATCAAAATATAAAATATATGGTCCTTTGAATTCCTGTGAAATATTTTAAATAAAGTTTATGCATTACAATTAGATAAAATACTTCAAATTTAAATTTGAAGTTTGTATCATAATGATATAGTCACCTTCAACAACAAATTTATCTTTCTTGGACTTTATGAAATAGCAAAACACTAGTTGAAATCATTTTTAGCTCCAAAATGATTTACATATGTATCTTACAATTATATATTGAGTACTGGGCATATTCCTGGCATCTTACAAGATTCTAGAATTATGCAAGGGTTTGAAAATGTAAGAAACATGTTACCTTCTTGGGACTAGAACCTGTGTAGGGTTCCAGGGCTCATTTCATAAGCATGTGACTATAACACGAGATAAGTCTTGTCAGAGACACAGACAGTGCTACGGGGAAATGTAGATGACTCCTTTATTTGCCTGAAAAAGTCAGAGAAAGTTTCACAGGGAATAGCATTTAACCAGAAACTTACCTTAGTAAATGAGAGGATGATCTTCATGGAAAGGCCTACTGGCATTAAATTTGGTAATTTTTTAATTTTTTTTATTTTTAGGGAAGGGTCTACAGGGTGTTCAGGGTCTCACTACTAGGTCAGACTCATAACGATCTACCTCTTTACAGCCTCCCAAGAGCTGGGATTACAGGCACGCACCACCATGCCCAGTCTTAATTGCCATATGAGCACATCCTGGGGGTGGGGCCAGCACCAGTATTTGGTAGATTTTAAAGAGGTTACCAACCCATCCTTTTTGGTTCTCACTTGCCTTTCATTTGACAACTGAAAAGCCAGCAATTCCATGCAAGAAGAACAGAGCCTACCTCAAAGTACCCCATATTTCCCTCTTCTCTCTGAGCCCAAGCACCAGCTACTGTTACTTCCTGCCTAAGCTCTAGTCAGAGCCTGAACTTGAAGGGTATAACTTGAGTTTTGAAGTTCAGAACCCCAGGAGTGCTTTTGATGCTTACCGTGATCTTAGAATTTGTTAAGGGCAGATTGGCACTGTGGAGAAATATTGTCAGAAGTTTCCCAAGGGGATAGGAGATAGCCCGGACAGGTCTCTTTGCACACCATAGAAGCCATTTCTTTCCTTCTATTGTTGAACATCTCCATGTCTGCACAGACACGGAGCCACCAGATCTTGGATTTCCACCTGATAACAATGTAGACAGGCTTCTTCCCTATAAGAGTAGAAAAACTGAAACCCTTTTGCTTTACATCAGGAGCACAGACGGCTTTTTCTCCAGGTCAGTTCTTCAACTGAAGTTCTGTGTAACATAATACAATATTGCCAGTGACGGATTCAAATGAGGTCTAGTGGAAGTGAAACCCAAAATAGTCAAAGGACAAGAGGGAAGCACAAGCAAACTTCTAGTGTCTCTGAAGTTGCAGGTATAGTATCTACTGGTCAATCACTGAAATTGTAATGTTGACATGCAATCAAAACATAAACAAAATAGCAACAGTCCTTTTATCATGAAAGCTGCCTTTTGGTGGAGAAGTATGAGATATTTACATATTGAAATGGGTGCTATAGAGGTGATAAATAGGGGATGTGATAGCTAGGCAGGAGACTTTACAGGTGTAATGTGAGATGACCAACTGCAAACAGTGACATTCACGCTGAGACATAACGGTTGAGTAGGAACCAGCTGTGCCAAAAGTCAGGCAGATGTAAAGAAAACAAGAACTATGTTTCATATCTTGTACCAACCACTTGTGTGCATGCCATTATTCTTCAGGTAACTACCAAGAAAATGGAAATGAGAACAGAGGAAAAGTGTAATAATCAAGGTTTTTCTCCTAACTACTAATAAACAGGCTTCTGCTTACTAAAGGGATGCTTTTCTATATTCTTCTCTGGCTACATCACTGCCTTAAAAGATGACAAAATTTCTTTACCTATCTGAGCCTAGGTTTTTTCCATTTCTGTAAAAAAAAATCATAAAAACAAACCCTTCAGAACAGGTGTGTCTAACCCACATCCTATAAATTGGACATGCCTGGCTTGCCTGGACCACACTGAGTGTAGAGGTATTGTCTTTGGCTGCATATAAATATGCAATGTAGTAACCGTATAAGAGTAATGTGGTGGTTAAAATGAACTTTTCAACTTGATGTTATGGTTTGTGTCTAGAAGTCTCCCCAAGCCTCATGTGGACATAGAGCTTTTTCAGAGGTGGCTGGATCTAGAGTGTGTGATGCTGAGATTAAGGGTGTGTGATTACTAAATCAGTCCACTGATTGGCCTGACACCATTATGGCTAGGATTAAAGGTGCGAGTGCTACATCCACCCTAAGGTGGGTAGCCTGCATACAACATAAAGGACAGAAAGAGTCTTATTGTTTTTGCTGTCTTCTGCTGCCATGAACTGTTGCCCTCTGCTATGTGCCACCCTTCCTTGGAGCTAGCAGTTATGGAGTAAAACTTCTACAAACTGTGAGCTAAATAAATCTTTCCCTCTTTAACTTTGAGTGTTAGATATTTTGCCCCAAAATAAGAAAAGTAAGACAGTTGGCCTAGGAGGTCTGCCTTATGGATGGTAGACCATATTTCTGGGTGTGTTTGGGTAAGTCATAGAGGGGTGCCTTGGCATCTCTGTCTATTCCCTGCCCTCTTCCTCTTTGGCACTCTTCCCCTGTTGTGCTTCCTGGACTCCATGAACTAAGCAGTTTTGCTATGCTGTACCTTCCTACTGTCCATTAGCCTCACAGCCATCTGATCATGGATTGAAACCATTAACAAATTAAACTTCTTCGATTTGTGGGTGTTGTGTATTGTGAGAAGAAAGCTAATCCAAGTACCTAAACATCCTTTATCTTAATTTTTATTATAATATTTTTTTAAAAAAGCAAGTAGCCCAGGGGTAGTAGATTGCATACATGTCATTCAGAGGGATCTGGTGGGGATTAAATAAAATATTCAACTGTTAAGCACCATGCTGAATTCAACAAATATTCCATCAGCATTACCTTGTTTCCTTTTTCGTAGGTTTGTTTTCTAGTAACAGTCAAAAAGACATCATGAAGTGATTAGGATATGAGGCAGCTATTCGGTGACCATGTATTTCTGAGCTGTAAATTGTGGAGGTCACCTCAATTTCGATTGTGTCTAATAGTGCGTTTAGTGCTGTGAAAGGTCTGAATGATCCAGTGCCCTTTAATGGCCAGTATAGTTATGTAGCAAAACAAGTGTGTTTCAGAAAAAGAGGACTGACCTGACAGATGAAGTAGTATTGGAAAGAAGTCAGTGGTGTGCTGCATCCTCTATCAGCAGTGAGAATGTTTGTCCTCTGCCAAGCAGCATGAAGCACAGAGATGAGCAGGCTCAGTCATTTGTTTTCCTTTTCAACTATTACTGAAAAACTTGAATTTCCTAACAGTGTCCTGGGGCTCTGTTGACTCAAACTAAAATTGATTAGCAAGATCCATGGGTGCATGGACTGTTTTAGTAGCAGAGATACATACAACATCTCTGCTATGGCGCAAAATGAAATAGACAAAAAAAGAAAATTGCTCCATATAGCTTGGCATTAATGAATTGCTTCTCCTCCTCAAAACTGACATTTCCAATAAAATGTAGTAATTTAGTTTTGTGGTGTGGTCTATGGATTGAATGTTGGATACCCACAGACAGATTTAATCATTGTAAACATCAGAACATATTTCCATCTTAGGACATAACTACTGGGAAACAGAGAAGCTGTGAAATACATTTTAGTTGCAAAATTTTTAAAAATTTCATGAAGGAGTGCTTATTCTTCTCAAAGCTTTTTAAAAGGAGTTACTCCTTCACTCCTTCTTTATCATCTCCACCCCTCCTGCCAGATCTCCTTTCCTCACTACGTCTCTGTCATCCAAAAAAAGAAAGAAAGAAAGCTTCACACCATATGTTTCTATTGAACAGAGTGTCTGATTTTTGAAAAAATATTGGAATCATTGTCAGTTCTAGCTTGAAGAACCTATGATACCACACAATCTGCAATCTGCCCTTTCTTCCTTCCTCACTTGAAAACTTTCTACTCCTCATTTTTATAAGCTATTTTGTGATACACACTGGGAGGAAATGTGCCCTTTGACTAGTATCCAGAAGTTTTTATCTAAAATGTAAACCAGAGCAAAATGAAAATTAAGGAACATATTTGCTTTTCTCAAAGCCAGGTTGAAGAATGACATCATGATTTTTTTCTGTGTCATCTTCTATACAAATATAGTAGTCTTCTTTTGAGCCTTTGTATTCAGTATTCTTCTGGACTCCATAAGAACAGAGAATTACAGATTAGAAAGAATCTTATTTTTCAGAATTTGTAATACAGTGAACTTAGGACCTGCAGAAAAAGAAAATTAGCTATTCTAGTGACTAGGTCCTCACAATAAAATAGTTGTACTTCAAGTGCTTATAAATAATCAGGAGATAATGCAGAAAAAATCTAAGATGGAGCTAGAGAAAGAAAGAGCAAATTCCCCAGTGAGTCTTCATTCCAAGGGATATGTGAGTGAGAAGGTAGAAATATTTGAAGGTGGCAGGTTGGAGAAGACAAGTGGGGGAGTTCTTACCAGAGGAGGAAGGAACTCTGCTCTGGGTCTTTGCTTCATTGAAAGGATGGTGCAGTTGGTACCCACCCAACAGAATGCTGTCTTGGCACATGGCAAGTTTTGCTATGCTGTTGCTGCACATGTGCCCATATCTGCAGAATTAATGTGTGGCACCACATTGAAGGATTGTGGGGAATGACCAATGGAGATAATTTGAGACCAATTGGATAACATGCATTGCTAGAAAGCCCCAGAGGGGCTCAGGCTACCTGTCATGTCCACCTTGTGGTAGAAATTCTGGGAGGATAAATTCCTTGAATGGTGAAAGGATTGGCGTGAGCAATCAGAAATACTTCAGAGATTTCCAGGTATTCTAAAGGATGCATGTAAATTGGAGCATCATTTTCCAGGAGTCTGCCTGATCCCAGGATGAAAGTGAGCACACTGATTGCTCTTGTGTCCAGATTAGAGCATTCACATGCCAGCGGGTGGCTTGTCTCCTCCCCTCCCTGAAGTCCACTGCTTCTGAGGTCAAATCTAGACCTTCACAGCTGCTAAAGAAGGCCACTTGATGGGGCCAGGGATATATCTCAGTAGCTTAAGCACCTGTCTGGCAAGCACAGGGTCCCAAGTATGATCTCCAGTACTGGGGGGAGAAATGGTATAAAGAAGGCCTACTTGAGAATTTAGGCAGCTTTGCTGTTGGAGTCATCTAGATACTAATGATTGATAGGGTAATGAGCTAATCAAGAATGAGCAGTTTTACAGATTTCTCTGAGAAGAAGTTAATATTCTGGTAAAATATACCCCCAGGTCCAAATCAAAATGTAAATGCTCCATTAAAATTAACAAAATATCAACAAAATCCTCACAGACTCTGGTTCTTTTCTCTTGTAATGTAGCTCATAGGAGAGACAGTGCTTGTGTTGATTGGAATGCATTGCATGCATTTAGCAGAAAAGCCATTAGATTTACCATGGATGTGGGGCTACAGTAGGCTGTGTAGGCTTTATTATGCAGTTGAGGTAGCAAATGGTTTTCTTTAATGATTTACACATCTTCATCTTTATTGTTCCTGTCCCCCTGCTGATGTTTTTCTCATTGAGGTGGACCAGTGCTTGAGATAATGAGCTCACATTTAGTATTATGATTTTGTTACACTTTATTACCTCTTTTAGCCACATAAATCCCAAACTCTCTACAAAATAACCATTATATGTTCATGTTTGGCAGTAGCTGTGGTGTGTAGTATCAACTTTGTCAATTCAAAAATCTAGGGAGGATTGCTGTAAATTGAGATTACCCAAGTCATTGCTCAAGAACCAAATGCAAATTTCTGGACCTTGATTGTGAAGAAAAACTTGGGGCTTCATAAAAGCTTCAAATTTTAGCCAGAGGTGTCATATTTTTCTAAAACTTGTACACTTTTTCCAAAAATATAGTTGTAAGAGAGAGACTACCTTTATGTCCTATTCTCCCTTATCAAACTAGTTAGAAGTTTTGTGCTATATAAATCCTATAAATATGACTCAGTAGGATCCTTCCAAAAGCTTCTAAGAGTATACAATAAGACAGTAAATACCACATTTTAAATCATAAAAATTATTATGGTAAAGTACAGATGTAGACCACAAAACCTCCCATGTCTTATGAGCAAACCAACATGATCAAAAATGGCAGTATACCTCCCATCTTGAATTTTTTACTTTGGCCAGGTACCTCAAATATAGGAATAATTCTGCAATTGAGAAGCTTCTGATAGCTCCCAGGCCACTGTTTCATAGGAGTCATCACAGCCTCCCCTAACCTTGGTTACAGGCCTGGTGCCTTCTGTACAACTGAGGCATGTCACCCATTCTGTGTCAGTTTTGCTTTGCATTGTGGAGTGCTCTGCCTGTACTGTAGCTACCAAGCCAAGGAAGGAGTAGATCCTTCATGTGGATTCTATTTACAGCTCTGCTGTTAAATTGTGCTTGACCTTGAGCAGTCATAAATCTTAATTCTGTCTCAATTATAATCGTCAGGGTCTTCTCAGTTTCTAAACATTACCTCATTTCGTTTACTATCTTTTTGGAATTTTTACAATTATTTATTTATTTATTTGGTATAGTCTCACTGCATTGCTCAGACTCATAGTGATCCTCCTGGTTCAGTCTTCCTAGCACTGGGATTATAGGTGTGTATCACCATGCCTGGTTTTGGTTGCTGACTCTGCACAGGGTCCTACACTGCATATGGCACTGGGGATCAAACCCGGGTCCTTGCTCTGGCCAGACAGGCACTTAGATCACTGAGTTATCTCCCCAAATTTACTGTATTTTGAGAATTTATATTTTTTATTTACTATCTTTTGAAAATTTATATATTATCAATATAATATATTGCAAGAACATAGAGAGATAAATATAGATATATTGATATTTGCTCCTTTTTTACATCAGTGAAGGATATAATAGAAACAAAAGCAAATTATATGTATGACTCAAGAAAACCATAAAAACTTGTTTTGCTAAAGCTTTGGGTGTATATCAGACCCTTTTAAATCATAGTATGGCCACCTTTAGTTTCAGTGCCCAGCATGGGGAGAAACACCCTGGAAATAAGCATTCCTAATTCCTTTAGTTAAAATAAGAAATAAGAGACACCCTTATCAGTAAGACAAATGTGATTGATACCATTTTCAAATCTTAGAATTCTTCTAGGATCAGTTATATAAAAGAATGTTCTTACTGACATCTCATACAATTTCTTCTATCTCCTAAGCCCATCAGTTCAAAGTATTCCAAGTTGGCTCCCCTTGAGAGGCTTTTAGTGTAGGTAGATTAGTATTCACTTTCAAACAAAAACACACTGATGTTTGAATGTGCGTTAGGATACAAAAACTGAGTTTTTGTATTTTCTGGCAAACAGTAGGGTTGTTAGGAGTATTATGTAGAATAAACATAATACAGTGTTGATTACCCATTCCAGTTCTTTTCTGTAGGAAAGATAGGAAGAAGCCTTGAAATTATTTTTAACTATAAAGTTAAAGGCAATGACAGGACTAATTCCTTGTCTGCATGGATGTTAAACTACTTAAACTGATTGCCTTAGAGAGTTTAGAACTTTTATTTCTGAGTATTTTCTAGAAAAAAGATTCTTCCTCTGCTTTGCTTGCCATGATTGTGATGAACCCACAAGACCTACTTCTACACCTGTGGCATTCCCAGTGAAGCTGCCTTCCCAAGGTTCACAGAATCCCCTTTCTTCACCTCACAGTGCTTCCTGCATACCACTCCTCAGGTGCCATGGAAGGTGTGATGATTTTATGTTTTTCTCTAATAGTCCCTGCACTCCTTAAGGAGGCATGTTGTTTGTTTTTTATGTTTGTTGTAATTTTTGTATATTTTCTCTCAGTTCCTAGCATAGGGCCTAGCAGAAAACAATACTCAATAAATGTCTTTTGGATTAAAATAAATACATATACAGATCAAGTAGTTTGAGTACAAGAAATATGTCCAGACTTGATTAACCCTCAAGGAAATAGGCACAGAATATTTCTGCTCACTGATTCTGTGTACTCTGCCAGCTACCCTTATACCCCACTTTATCCCCACACTTAAGAACAAGTTGTACTCCATGCATCTTTGGCCATAGGGAAAGAAACCTGATAACCTACTCATACTGAGTTGTTACTGACTTTAATGTTTTCCCTGAGTAACTTAATCATGCTGTATTTGAGCTCTGAGCAATTCTTGGTTAGTTTATAACTTTCAGTAAGGAGCTGACCCTGTGGGGGGTATAAAGGTTAAAATCATCTACTGGACCTTTATAAATTCTTACCACTGAAAACAGATACATAGAGCCATGTGAACATTATAGCATTATTAATGGATTCCCAACATATTCCTAAGGAACAAAGCCCCTGCTTGAAATAGGATATGGAAACATGACTTAAATAGGAAGTAACTGTAGGACCTACCTCTAAACTGAATAAAACATATTTCTCAGGGTTCTATGATGAGCCATTTTTTTTCTTCATAATCTGTTATCAACTCTCTCTCTCCTCTCTTCCTCTTCCTCCTCCTCCTCTTCCTCCTCCTCCTCCTCCTCCTCCTCCTCCTCC
>NW_004524622.1:13696484-13747201 GCF_000260255.1 Octodon degus
TCTCTTTCTCTCTCTCCTTTTGGTGATACCAGGAATTGAACTCAGGACCTTGTGCTTGCCAGGCAAGCACTTATTCTACTGAGCTATCTCCCCAGCCCCCATAGGTTCTACTCTTGTCTGTATTGCATTAACCCTATGAAACCTTGTATCATCAGCCCCAGCCACTATCCATATACCAAATCAGTATATTCTCTTTTGTTCCCACAGATATTTATTGACAAGTTTCTCTGTGATTGTAAATAGGTGGGATATAAAGATAAGAGTCCCTGCTTTTAATAAACATGTAAACAGAGTAGAGTGATGATATGCAGGAGAATATTTGGAAACACTGAAAAAGAACCTCAGGTACACTTAGGAGATTTAGAGGAGGATCTGGGGACAGAAAATATATTAGATGACTTTGAAATGCTCATTAATAGTGAGCAATGTTAGGAGAGTAGGGGAAGTAAGAACAGCAAAGGGTACTTAAATAAAGACCAACTTTCTTCATAAATAGTTGGAATCACCATGATTTTTACAACTTAGTTTTCCCAAAAAGTGAACTGTGGGCACAATTTGTTGGCATGAAGACAGGAAGGGTTGCCTTCCATGGGTAACCTTGTTACATGTGATAAGTTTTGGGCCTTCAGGTAGGCTGGTAGTATGATCTCTGCCACTGTTTCTGATTTCAAGGCCGTAACTAGTAGTCATCATCCTCTCCTCCACCATCTGCCCATTCAAAATCCTCCCTCCCCATCAAACAAGTACTTCTGCCTGACTAGTTAAAGTTTGCATGTGGGAGGATCCAGGCACTTGTTTCTGAGAATTTTGACCCTCGCTGTTACCACATCCTTTGGAGATGGTGGCTGCTACACTTGTTTCTTTATCATCCAGGTTGAGTAAGAAAATAATAAGCCAACCCCACGTTAACTTTGTGGAAAACATTTTCCATGCCATTCTGTAGCTGTTGCCTTACTTCCTCCTAACAATCAGGTCAGTTATACTTGCCAGAATGTTGACCCCTATTTTTGCCTACTGGGTCTTGCCTAAAGGAGTGACTGGCAGTAGCCATAGCTTGAGGTTATGTGGGGAATCTTATTGTGTCATCTACAGGAAGAATTGAGTGTTAGAAATCAGAATCTCTAAAGCGCCTAGAGTTTGGAAAAAGCTTGAGAGCGATGGAAATGGGATCACTTATGCTTTCACACCTTGGTTCCAAAATGGTATACTTACCAGCAACATACTCATTTAAGGTATACACTGTCACCTGGAGGATGGAACCCTTTCCAGCAGACATCCTATCATTCTGCCAGTTGAGCAAATTCTGGAGTATGCAATACACCAGAATCATACCAGGGGATCCCTTTTATTCATCCGTTCAGTGTGCCAGGAATTGTACTAGGCAATTTACATCACCATAGCTCCCAATTATGAACCCTAACAATGTGATAATCACTTGATACAATCTTCACAGAAATCTGTGAAGAGACACATTTTATAGATTAAAAAAATCTAAATTTCATACTTTTCTACTTTCTCAATGGCACCCACTTTAATAATTGTGAGAGACAAGATTTGTGCCTCTCCCAAGTTTAGCACCTCTGCACTGTATCCCACGTCTCCACATAAAAAATCTTGTTTAATATTCAAAAAAGTACCTATTAGCCACCTTTTCCAGATGAGAAAACGGAGTCCTTCTAGCTAGCCAGCTTGCTTTGGATAGCATGTCTGGGAAGTGGCTCACCTGAAACCTGAACAAAGCACAACTGAAGTCCGTGTTCTGTATATTCTATCAATTTCCATATTGTCCATAGCCAAGCCTCAAAGCAAAGTATCAGAAAAAAGGAGAAATTAAGTTACTGAGTATAGATCACTCCTGGGAGGTTTAGCTTTTAAGCCAAATTGGAAATAGCATTAAGTCATTTGACTATGTGGTTTTTTTTGAGGTTTGGGAAGTGAATAGAGAATAGGCCTATGCTACTTATAGCTTCTCAGTAAGCATCAATCTTGAAACTGCATTCAGCACTTTTTGCATTCTCTTTAACAAGCTCTAGGTTTTATTTAAAATGTTGTGGGAGGTAGATGAGAACATTTACATTTCATATCACCCATAAGACAATTTAAAGGATGCCCGGAGACATCCAAATTCTCCCTAGTTTTTCTTTGGCTACATTGCTCACTGAAGTCTCTCTCCTCTGGACTCTCCTCCTCTCTCCTCTCTTCTCTCTTCTCTCTCCTCTCTCGTCTCTTCTCTCTCCTCTCTCCTCTCTCTACTCCCCTTTCTCCACTCTCCTCTCTCTACTCCCCTTTCTCCTCTCTCCTCTTTCTCCTCCCCTTTCTCTTCTCTTCTCTCCCCTCTTCCCCTCTTCTCCCCCTTCTCCACTCTCCTCCTTCCCTTTCCCTCTGTCTTCCCTCTCAAGTTCCCCTCCCCTCTTCCTTCCCTCCTTTATCCTCTCTTCCCACTGCTCTCTTCTCTCTCCCCTCTCTGTTCTCTTATCCTCTCTCCTCTTTCCCCTCTGTTCTCTTATCCTCTCTCCTCTCTCCCCTCTCTGTTCTCATCCTTCTCTCTTCCCTCCTCCCTCCTCTCCTTTCTCTTCCCTCTCTCCTTTCTACTGTCCTCTCTCATCCCTCTGACATTTCTATCTCATGGCTCATCTCAGGTCCTTCCAAAAGGAGGCCCTAGGCTCAGGCTCCAGAAAACTAAGGTGTGGGTGTTTTTCACAGGGAAGGTCCATTTTGTCTCCCTCAGCTACTTCCATGTCCACCCCCTCAAAATCTGGTGAATAAAACTCGCTCTAGCTCAGTCTTCCTTAGATAGGTACTGAGTGTAGAGGTACAGAAGCCAGAGAGAAAGTGGTTGTTAAGAGACAGATCTTCCCTCTTCCTGCTAGGGCACAACTCCTAGGAATGAATCTTTTCCCAAATGCCATTCAACCTGCTTAAACCTTGAAGATCTATGTCCTTAAATACGGCACTCAGGATCTTGGAAATCAGACCCATTGTGTCTCTGCTCACATTTCTGACTCTGTATTCAGATTAATTCTACTCATTCTATGCTATTTTCTCCTCCTGTGCCAATTTTTCCTGCCTTTTAACAATGCTCTCAAGTTGTTAGAGAAACCACCACCTTTCTCTAACAACTTCCCCCATCCTCACCTCTTCTATTTAATTATTATTATTATTATTATTTGTGTGTGTGTGTGTGTGTGTTTTGCTCCTTGAATGCCTTCAGGGCACTTTTGCATGGCTGGAGTGTTGTGGGGATCGAACTACAGCAAACTGAGGCTGCCAGCATTGTGGAAGCAGCCACTTAAAGAACTGAGCTAGGGCTGGGCCCCTATTTAATTATTTACACTTACAGCTCAGGTATACAAAGATGAGATAGTGTTATACCTATCAATTTAGTGTAAGTAAGTCATTTCTGGTTTGCAGTGTTGCTGGTTCAACTTTTCCTCCCATTCTTTCTTTTCCTTCTCTTGGATAATCAGAATTCCAAGGAAGAAATTGCTCTACAGACCTTTTTCCTCACTGGACTCTGCCACTTTCATATGACCTACTTCACTATACATTGGCAGCCTTTGACAATTATTGCACCTTCCTATCTGAATGGCCAATGGCCAATCTGAATGGCCCTCTTGCTATTATAGGCTCTCCACAAAGGACTCAGGAAGCTTCCAGGTGTTCCCACAACCTGCTAGGTTATACAACATCCTGTGAGGCTGACTTGAGATGAATCCCATCCTGTTGACATGGGATTCTCTAATAAGCACAGACTTTCCAGGCTCAACCCTGAGATGCTCTTCTAGAACTGAACTCTTCAACTTTGCTGAGATTTTCTGTCATCTAATACTCAACCTAGAGGAAGGTACAGAAAGAGGCATCTCATGCCAACACCAAACTCTATCTTCTGACTTTCTCTTTCCAAGCCCCACCCTGTATCCCAAGAAGAGTCAATCTCTATGTAGTTTTTACATTAAGGTCTATGCTTCTCCATACTCTAAGGTATTTCACAATTTCTATATGTTAAATCTTCCATTCTTCATTGCAACTTACAAATATTTACTTCTCTCTAAAGGCCATGCTCTTGCAAATCAAATGCTTGTTAGCTTTCAAAACTGTTAAGTTGGCCACGAATTTTTAGGATGTGTTTTGGAAACCAAAGCCAAGAACTGGACCTTTTGTTGTTGGTTGTACTTTCGTGCCCTCCCCTCATAGAGGCAAAAATATTTCCATTTTTCTTTAATGTTAGAAATTCAAATTTCTTTAAAAAGATATATTTGATTGCATAATATTATTTTGCTCTAATAGTAACTTATACCAATTTCCATATTTAATTATATGGCCTTACATTTAAAAAAAATTCCTCTATTTTTTAAACTAAAATATTAAAAATGTAAGTTTTTGGAGTATAGAGCAAGTCAGAGAAGTTCTTTGTATTCCTCAGAGGATGTGGATATCCTCATTCATTCACTGAGCAAACATATATGTGATATAAAGAACTATTAATTACAAAAAGGATGAATATCAGTCTTGGCCTCTATCAGTTCATGAGTTAATAAGAATTACTGGTATTAAAGGAAAGAGAAAAATAAACCAGGATAATTCACCGGAGAAGAATATAAATTAGAATGAAGAATCTAAAACAGCTTCCTAGACAAGGTGATACTTGAACTGGGTTTGACAGTTTCGGAGTTTTATTCTACCAATGAGGACCTGTGTGTAAGAACAACCAGAAATGTATTGGGAATTGTAAGTATTTAGTTGTATCTAGAAGAAGTAGAGTCTTTGGTAACCAGGGAGACAAGTGTTAAAGAAATGAGATTAATATTCAAGAAATAGATCAAGAAGACTTTTTATTCTTACTAGGAGTTTGAATTTGTTAGGAAACTATGAATATAATAAAATGATCTTGAAGATGGTAGTGTCAAAAATACACATTTTAGAAAAACTACTTTGCCCATTGTATGAAAATTATAAAGAACGAATGGTATTTTTAGTAGAATACTAAATTAAAAGGAAAAATAGTAAGAAACTTATCACAAAATTCAGAAAAGATGTGTGCTGTGGTTTGCATATGGTTTAAGTGTGTCCCCTCCCTGGTATGGCAGTGGCAAGAGATGCTGTAGATCTTTAACATGAGGCCTAGTGGGAGTTCTTGAGCCCCTGGGGGCATGCGCTCTAAAAGATTAAGGTACTTCTTATCGGAGTCCAGATGGTTCTGGAGAGAGCTTTCATAAAAGCCTGAACCCATCCCCATCCAGTCTCTCTGGCTCCCTGATTTGAGATGTGGTCCTCCTCCCAGATGCACCCCACCCACCATCTACCATGGACCCTTGCCACAGCTGACACGATGCTCTTTGGACTTTTTATACACACACAAGATAGCTAAGACTATTGTACTACTAATTTATGTTGATTTATTTTAAGGAATAGTTAATGCTTAATTTTTTTTACTAATTTTATGCTTTTATATCTTCAACTGCTTTGAAGATAACAATATGCAATGTGACAACCATTTTTGATTTCCTATCATCTTGTTTTGAAATGCTGTTATGATTTTTAGTATTTTTTTAATTTTTATTTTTTTTAAATAAAAAAGTATAAAAAAATAATAAAAATATAATACCAAGTTTTAATCAGATAAATGCCAAATCATGGCAGAGGAATATAAGGGAAATTCATTTTGGTCATATGGAGACACTCATCCCAAATGAATAAAGTTTTGGTTAGAAATGCATGTATATTTTTTTCAGCAGTAAAATGTTTTCTTCTGAAAAAGCTAAAGAATAAAATCCCACTTAGAAACATATTATGCTTCCTGTAAGAAAAACATAATCCCTCCTCAAGGTTTTCTGTCATATGATTAAGGATTATAAGGACCTCTGTGAACAAAAGGGCTTCCGAACAGTTTCCAAATCCCAAAGAAATGTTCCCAGCCTCCTGTCATGTTATGTGAGCTTGTCATTTCTTCCCAAAGAAGCTTTGGGGACTATGTGACTATAGGGTACAGGAACCCTGCTGCTTTTGCCTCAAAGTAGCTATTTTCTTCCTTAGACAGTGAACCTTTGAGTTGGCTGTGTTGGTAAAAGAAAGCATCATAGCCAGGAGCTGTCCTCCTCAGGAGCCCCTTTAAGACTTGTCAAGGTTTCCCACTTCCTTTCTGTGTTTATTCATTGTGGAATAAACGCAGCAACATTTGAGAGCAGCTGTTGCATCTCCATTCAAGTTAGATGTTTGATTATATTTCTGATGCTTTGAGAATGATTTCTTTCCTAGGAAGCATAACCCCTGCATTACTTTACATACAACAGAAAGGCAGCCCTCACTTCTGTGCCTGCCAAGCAGGATGTAAAGGAAGGGAGGGCGCCTGTGTGTCCCCGTGGAGTGGAAGCATTCTCAATCTTCCAAATCAGAAGCGCTAGACATCCATGTAAGTATTTATCTTTGCCATGCAAAGAGGATGATGCTAAACACAGCAAATATGCTGGGAGACTTTTAAGACCCATAAGTAATTTGCTTTTCAGCATATTTTTTTTTTAATCTTGAGAAAAATGCTCACTTCCTAGCACGGTAATGTGTTTTTCTCCTTCCTTAATCACCATGATCAGTGTAGCACGATTTCAGTGAATCACCATCAACTTGTATGTAAGTAGGTGGAAGGAAGTGCTCCCTCTAAAAAGCTGTTGCGTAGTTAGGAACCCTGAAAAATTAGAAGGGAAAATTAAATGGATTTTCTGATGAAGAGATTGTTTGATCTAGAAGTTTATAAATTGTTATGGGTTTCCAAAATAGAAATGGGTATACTAATAGGCATAAAAAGAATTTTGCTCTGATCTGTCAGTTCATAAACTATTATAAACTATAACTCATTGGATCCATTGGAAAGGCAACAGTGAAGTATTACCATTTATCATACATGCTTCTTTTGAAAGAAGAAGCAGTGGTTTTTCTTCTTGACTCAGCTCAGCACAGACTTTCATGACAAGGCAATTATTTATGCTATTTACTGTTGAAGCACTGCCATTCTTAAGTTCACTCTGATGACTTCCTAACCAGAACTCACCCTTCTTCATCCTCGTGAACAGAGCCTGAATTTGTTTGAGGATCCACCTCTCCCAGAAGTACATCAAAAGACTCAGGGGAAACTAGCTCCAGAGATAGTCCTGAATAATAGGACAGAGCAGGATCTCCTGTAGTGAGGATCAGTGGGCTCATGTTGATCATATGACCTAGATTCAGTCTAAACAGATGGATTTTTTTGTTGTTGTTGTTTTGTTTTTTGTTTTTTGTTTTTTGGCAGAACCGGGGATTGAACTCAGGCCCTTGCACTTGCCAGGGAAGCGCTTATTCCACTGAGCTGTCTCCCCGGCCCCAACAGATGGATTTTTAAGGTATAAGGTTGAAATATTTTTTCTCTTGCTTGATGACATAAGGAAATACGTCATACTCATTACTACCAGCTGATATCTAATGGCTAGAAGGGAAACCAAATTTGGGAAAAAGCCATCTCAGCCTTGATGATGAAGGGTAAAAAGAATTTACAGGGAAACAATATGGACAATAAACCAGGCAAACTTGAAGCCTTTCTTCCTTATGGACTTTCCACTATGTGAAATAATTTTTTTATTATTACTTAAGTCTAAGTGAGTAAGGTTTTTTTTTCTTCACATCTGAGTGTCCTCAATGATATATGCATGATTAACATATCTTATTCATGTTTAGGCAGATCCCAACAAGTAAATGAAGTCAGTGGCTGCCTTGGTGCTTAGATTGGAATACTACCAATCACAGATTATCTGTTCTGCCAATCTAACACCAGTCCTGAACGCCCAACAACTAATGACTGCTTTAGGCTAAAGCACTGTGTATGCACAGAGGTGCTTGATGGGATGCCAAGAGGACTAGTACCTCAAACCATGAAATCCCATAAATATTTATGGGAGTGGAGATGTTTATTTAGTATACTTTATTGCAACTCAACAAACACACACACACACACACATATATATATATACACTCAGGAACTGTAAATAAAATAATATGAAGAGTACAATCTGTGCTCTCAGAGATTTTACAGTGCAGTGAAGGTGTCAGGTATACATACAGTGAAATAACAAGCAGTTAATGAAGAGCTGGATAATGTGGCATAGGAAGTCTAGCAAGCAGAACTGAGTGCAAGAGGGACTGGAGAAGATTTCAGGCATTTCAGGAAATGATATCTGACCTGGATCACAGTAAACAGGACTTCAAGAAGTAAAGACAGTCCAATCAGTTGAAATACTTACTTAAAAGAAACAACAAAGTAAAACTTAGATGTGGGGTGTTACATTGGACTCAGAACTTGGAGTCCTGAGTTTGAGATCTACCACTATTACTCTAAGCAAAACACTTCACACTAACCAAGATTTCAGTTCCATTCTTAGCAAATTAAGAATTGGAGTGAATCATCTGTAAGGAGTCTTCCATCTGATATGTCATCATTTTAGAAATGCCTTAAGAGATCCCAGTACTACCTATGATCTACTTCATCTATTTTAATCATAATTACTATAATATGCTTTGTCTAGAAGTTGGTCCTAATTCTACTTTTATATTTCTTTACAAAGAGGATGTTATTTGACTCACAGAAAAACTTTTTCAACATGGTGGCAGGAGATCTTTTTGTGGGTTTTAGAGCCTAAAATTGCATGGAGTAAGACAGAAAGATATTTGTTACATTTTCTACTCTCTGATAAGCTCCCCTGGAATTTGGAGGCTTATAATTTTAGCAATAGCTGAAGGAGGTGAAATCAAATAACACCAGTGATACCTGAAGCTTTAGGTTCCAAATTCTCACCAAACATCTACTAGAAATCTCTGAGATTCATTTATAGAAGCCATACTCACAGAAACTGTCGATTATTTTATGATTGCAAGTTTGGAGTTTGGTATGTTTTTCCTTAAGTTAAAAATGGGGTTTGCTTTATGAGGAGGGTAAGAAATGCAACAAGGAGAGGAAATGACACACAGAATGTGTTTGATTGACCTGTTTAGATGAGTACAAATTCACTGAGTCGTGAGTCTTGGTTGAGTCAACTTCCAACACCGTCCAAGGCAGGCCATTATACTAAGATCTGGAAATTCTTTGTAGAAAACTGGTCCACTGAGTAAACCTTGAACTGGCATTTGTTCCAATATATAAGCCCTAGATACAGTAATTGTAATCATTTTTCTCATAAAGTAAATATCTTGATTTTTAACATAACTTATTTTAGATTACAAATTTATCTAGTTTAGAGTTACTTTGTTAATATAAAATTCAGTTTGTTTATTTAGAGCTTTGAAAGCAATGTTTTAGTGGCCTTTCTGGTGGAGATGTTAGTGAAAAGTTGGTTTCACTATGGGATGGGACGAAAGGCAGGCAGGCAAACAAAGGACTGGCTCCCCCCAGCTGATTCATGCTCCTCTATGCCACTCACAGAGTGAAATCCAGTGGTCTCTCAGTTCCACACCAGGAAATGGACATTACAAAACATACAGCTAAAATGCCTGAGTTTTACTGCTTCTATTTCCTGAAGCAGGGCTTATGTGCAGCACTCTCTCTTGTTCATGAAGTTGTTTAGTGTTATAAATTATACATTAGCCTCCAAACTGCCGTAAGCATCACCTCTATTATTTCTATGCTTCATCAATAAATTATGACATTTCAGTAATATGCAAATTCCTATCAACATTTTGGTCTTGAAATTACAAACCTCAAATTTGTATAAATAATGCATAGAAATGTATGTGGAATCTGCAAACTGATTTTATTATTGGGTACATAATGGTAAGGAAGTATAAGATTAGTTGGACTAATACTTTATAAAATCTGGAAGTGGATCTCGAGCTGTCTGCAGTCTTCCCTTTGAAATAAAGACATTATCAGGGTTACTAATAAAATTCTGAGGCTCAAAGACCAATTTGAAGCCCAAAGGATCATTTTAAAGAGGGAATCTTAAAAGATAAAGGAGTTTGTCTGTGGTCTGGTGATGTTTCCCACTAGCAAACTGAAATCAAGTGACAGAAACTTGGGTCAATAAAGAAATATAATTGTGACGGGACTTGGTCAGCCTTGACTGAATAAAATATGAAAATAGCAAGAAAACATGCTCTAATCTATGGAATTATTGTAGGACAGAAATCTGGGATCCTTGTTTTAAATCAGAGCTGTCATAGGTCCAGGTCCCACTGGTCCAGGGTTACCTCTAATACAAAGGAACAATAGAGATAGATACTCTGAGGGACAGGGAAGAAGAGGCTCTGGGATGAGTGTACTGCTGACCATTTGGGTGGCATCCTGCACATGCAGGGTTTCCATCCAGCCCCTGGTACCATCATACTTCACTTAAGGAGTTATCACAACAGAACCGATATCTGCTCCTTTCTGAATATCAGTGGCAGAATTACTCTTTACCTTTCCATGTCCCTTTTTGTCCTTGCTTCTGCTTACTACATTTCCTCACCCAAATGCTAATAAACATTACTGCCACAACTCAAGATCTTGTCACACTACTGCCCAGTCTCCTCTGTCTCTGTCTCACACTCAGTAGCATCAGCTGTTACAGTGTAAAAGACCTGGGACTTTGCAAGTTGAGCCTTTCTCATTTTATCAATAATCTAATAATAATCATAACACTAAGAATGAGGAACTATGGAGTATGGTCATAACAAAAATAATGAAACAGCTCTTGATTGTAACCTTCCTTCCAGAGCAAGGACAACCTAACATGGCTTCACATACTTAATCCTCTAAACAACACTATGAAAAGATACCGTCAATATTGCTTTGTCATCTTAATATTCCTTTTCTTCTGTACTGCACCTGTGTCACATTTGCTATCCAGCCATCTATTGTGATGCTTTTTTATGTTATCTGGAATGTTTAATTCCAGATTACTTATTTCATTTTTAAGAACCATTTATTCTTCTTTTATGACTTGGCTGTCAAGATTCTCCTTGGAATGTTGTTTTTATTTTTGGTATAAAATTGTTCTAGTTCTAGCAATTGTTGCCGTATTTTTTAAAACTATGTGTTGACTTTTTTTCATGTTTTTAATCTGGCTTGCACTAAATAAATATGGTAGTTGGTAATGTGATCCCTATTTTTCTCCTCACTTAGTTTTCAAAATAATGTATGCTCATAAATGAAAGGAAAGATATATGTTCATTCTGGTGAGGTGGAGGATTTTCTTCTGTTTTGGGGGTACTGTAACTCATCTAGGTGTCCCTTGGGATAGCTAACTGTGAAGTTGGGGCTTTTTCTCACTATTCCAGCACAGGGAGAGGTCTGAGTGAGAGGTTCTGAGCCGTCCATCAGAATTCAGCTCATCTACTCACTGGCCAGCCTGTGTCGCTTATCATGGTTTATCTAAATGGCATAATTGCAACTGCTCTCATTTTCATTCTCGCTCATATCTCCTGTTGTTTGGGGGGACATGGTTTCATGTAATCTTAGTGTACATCTCATTTCTAATTTTCAGGAATGATTAAAGTCTTTATTTTTATCACTGTGTCATTATGTTTTTTCCTGACATTTTAAGAATTTTTTTCTGGGAAGGGGCAGGAGAAATTCCTGAGACCAATTAACCATTTTGACAGCCAACTTAGGTTAAAGAATGTATCCACATATCAGAGATTCTGATCAATTTCACTGATGCTAGATCCTGTATTCCCAACTAATATCCGTTCGGATTTTCAGTACAGAACTTTTGGTTTATATCATCATAAGTAGCTCATTTGACCCGTACAATGTAGCCTATCAGGTTTTGTGCCCACTGTCCTTGGTTTACTGATAAGCAAACAGAAATGTTAAGTGACTTGCCCAGAAATTCACAGTTAATGGTGTCATAGAGAAAATATTTTCATGCACAGCAATAATGTTTGCACCATAGTAAGAACTCAGGGAGAAAAATGAAGAACATATTCCTATCTTGTAAGACCTCACACCACCTGAAATAAAGTCCAGATTTCCTCATTCTCAAAAGTTTAAGCATGTTTTTACCAAACCTTCATTCTGTTATCCCTTGTATAAAAATAATTTTGTGAATAAAGACAAACACACACACACGCGCGCGCGCGCATATTCTTATCCCACTAGCAGACTGCAAGTGGCAAGATCTGACTTGCTTTTGATATAATTCCATCCAATGATGCATTGATATTTCATGCAAACATACATCAAATAATAAACTCTTAGGTTTGCAAAAGATTTCCAATAGAGCCTCAATAGATCAAAAAGTTACCCATGTACGTTTTAAGGTAGTTGTGTAGTGTGCTTAGAAATAAAAGAGAAAGGATCATCTATATCAAAGAAGAAAATATTGACGAATCAGAAGCTTACTGAAGAATTTAATCAACACCAAGCATCTTTTAAGTAACCACACTGAACTGAAGACTTCCAGAAGACTGTCATTGCCACCAGAAAAGAAAATAACAAAGCTATACTGAAACAATTATAAGCACATTGTACTATATTATTATAATTTGGATACTGTTTCTTTGGTTATTTTACTCTGGGTAGAAGAATATGAAGCCAGAAGGCATTAGGTCAACAATGTTGCTGGTGTGCTGAAGTGAAATATTCTATTGCATAAACCAATAAAAGATGTTTGATTTAAATCCTCACTTACCTCCTTTCTGAGTTAATCTAGGTTAAATGGCACTAGCAATAACAATAGTAACTATATGTTCACAGAGTTATTATCATGAATAGCTGGATACCAAAAAGGACATTCTAATTTACTTATATATCCATCCCTATTACTTAATTTTATTATTTTACTAATGAAAGGCAAATGATGTAAATAATAGGAGTAGTGATTTACATTTGACATTACTTAAATAATTATTGTTATGGGGCCGGGGAGATGGCTCAGTGGAATAAGCGCTTCCCTGGCAAGTGCAAGGGCCTGAGTTCAATCCCTGGTTCCAGAAAAAAAAATTTAAATAATTATTGTTTTAAAATAAATTTTTTTTCATGATCTGAATCAATGTATTATAAAACACATATGATAAGATAAAAATTGTGACAGTTAGTAAAAAAACATATTTGAGATGTTAATTGATTGGGTAGCACAGTTTGCATATGACCAAATGACGAACACAAAACTCACACTGTGCCACATCGCCTTGCATTTACAAAGCTCCATGCAATTCTGGACACCTGGTTTTTCTATTTTGGCTTCAGCACTTCAGATGAGGATCTTTACTGTGCAGATATTCAGGTTGTTGGATTCACTAATACTATAGGAATCTTCGAATTTCTTTTCTCAGCCTCCTGATTCAACTCACCAAATGTAATTCCAGAAAATTACTTACCTATGTAAAGAGTTTCTGGAGTTTCCTCGTGTTCTACTAAAATAATTTCCTTCCTATGACCACTAGATTAACATGACTTTTCAAACCATTATCTGGGTGTCACTGTTTCATGTTTTGCCTGAGTAAATATAATTTTTGATATTCAATCTATATTAAGAAATTCAGCATGACACAACTAAGAGCTTCATACATGGTCTAAAAATAAAATTTTCAGGATCTTACTTTAGCTTTATAGTAGCTATGACTGAATTTGATTTAAAAGCAATAGTCTATTCTTGCAAGTAGACCACATTTAAAAGACAATGAATTACAAACATTCATTTCAGCTTAATCTTTTCAGTCCATTGTTTTAATGTTCCTCCAAAACAAGATAAGACACATAACCACAGAGCTCTTACATAAAGTCACATTTATATTCTCTTTAAGTACTTGATTGAAAACTTTGACTTTAAAAACTGTTTTATAATCACAAAATCAAGAGTTATAGCTCATGAACCAATGAAAGAGAAAAGACTGTAATCACAAAATAATTACTCAGCTAAGTCAAAAGAATACACAGAAGAGAAGGAAACTGAAGCAAAGAATAGGTGGGGGAATAAAAAAGCCAGTCCAGCTGCATTAATAATAACATTAAATATAAATGATCTAATACAAAAGACATTGTAGGGCCAGCGAGATAGCTCAGGGGACTAAGAACCTATTTAGTCAAGTGCAGGGACCAGGGTTTGATCCCCGACACTACATGCTGTGCTGGCCGCATCCCTGGGCATGCTGAGCCGGCCACCGAGACCATGTGTGGTGGCATATGCCTGTAATCCCAGCACTTGGGAGGCTGAAAACAGGAGGACCACTATGAATCAGAGCTGCATAGTGAGACCCTGTACCAAATACATAAAAATCCTTTAAGCAGACATTGTTAAATTGATTTAAAAATTAGGACATAATTGTAGGCCAATAGAAACCTATTTTAAATATAAGGACACAAATAGATTTAAAGTAAAAGGGATGATAAACATATATCAGGCTAACACTAATCAAAAGAACCATATATCATGCAAAGATGAATCAAAAGAAAAATTGAAATGGCTATAACATTTGACAAAGTAAATTTTAGACCAAAGAACTTTAACAATGATAAAGAAGGTTAATTAATGATGACATTGTGGCCAATGCAAGAGGACTAAACAATCCTAAATACACATATACTTACTTATGGAATTCTCAGACTACTTGCTAAAGGCATAAGAAAAAATTAAAAATTAACAATAATTAACATCAATTCCCTTTGTCAATAATTTACAAAAGAAATAAAATTGTAAGTGATATGATATACTTGAATATTATCAACCAACTTGACTTAATTGACTTATATAGAGCATTCTACCTAACACAGACAAAACCTGCTTTCTTTCCAAGTATGCATGCAAAATGTGCTATAATAGACCATATCCTGGACCATAAGGCATTGTCAGTAATAAACCATATGAATTATGATTCTTTGATGGCAATACAATTAAGGTAGAAATAAATAATAGAAATATTGCTTAAAAATTCTTCAAATATTTGGAACCTACATAACACATTTCTGAATATCCCATCAGATAAGGACAAACTTCAAAGCAAGAATTAAGCATTTTTAAATTATTAAAATGGAAATACAGCATATCAGAATTTCTGGGGTACTGCTAAAACATTATTTAGAAGGAAATTTATAGTACTATATGCCTGTCTTGGTAGAAAAGAAAGGTCCAAGATTATTGACCTCACCTACTTAGGAAGCTAATAAACAAGGAGTGAACAAAGCTCAAAGTGACCAGAAGAAAGAAAACGATAGGTTGAAACAGAAAATAACACAATAGGAAAAAGAAAAACAATAGAGAAATAAATGAAATAGAAAGCTCCTTCAGAAATGAAATAAAACTAACAAGCTGCTAGACTGATCATGAAAATTAGAGATATAAATTATCAGTATCAGCAGTGAGTGAAGTTACAAATTCATTGCAGAGTCTATTGCCATTAAAGGGACAGTGAAGAAACATTATGAACAGCTGCCAAATTCACTCAGTTAGGCCAACATTATTCAAATGCGGAAACTAGTCATTTCTTTCTCTTTTTTTATTTATTTAATTTTTTTTTTTTGGCGGTACCAGGAATTGAGCAAAGTCATTTCAATGAAACTATAGATTTATTTTTCTAAAAACTGAGAAAGAAAAATTCTGAACAAAAGTTTATCAAATTGAATCCAGTGACATACACAAAGGACTGTCATAAAGTGATATTTATCCTACCATTCAAGGCTGTTTTAACACTTAACAGTGTAATTCACCATGTTAGGAAAAAAAAGCTAAAAAACAGAATCTATGATCATCACAATTGATTCTTGAAAAAATTTAACAAAATTCAATATTCATTCCAAAAAAAAAAAAAAAAAAACTCTTAGCAAACAAACAAACAAAAAAATAGAAGAGAACTCTCTCAGTCTGATAATGGACGTGTATGAAAAATGTGCAGCCAACTCTGTTGTTCACAGTAAAATAATATCTCCCCATCAGGATCAGGAAGAAGATAAAGATTGCTGCTTTCCCTAACTTTTAGTACTACTATAAGATGCAGTCAAGCTAGAAAAATAAAAGGGTTTGTCCAGATTGGAAAGAAGGTATAAAGCTGCATATATTCGCAGATGACCTAGGTGTTCCTATACAAAATTCAGTAAAATCTACAAACACAGCAACTAGAATAAGTAATTTTTCAAAAATGTATTTTAGTATAAGGTCTACCAGGTCTCACTACACAGATTGGACTCGTAGTGATCTTCCTGTTTTCAGCCTCCTAAGCACTGGGATTACAGGAGGGCGTCACCATACCCAGTCTTATTCGCCCTCTCAGAGCTCCCTGGGGTGGGGCCAGCATGGCCCACTGGGAATTGAGACCCTGTTCCTGTGCCTGAGATATCTGGCCAGCCCTAGTAATTTTATTAAAGTTGTTACTATGCCAATATGCAAAATTTTATTTTATTTTTACATCCTAACAGAAAACAAGTCAAAATTTTAAAAATAATATTTGTTAATATTTAAGTGGAACTCATAGAGATAGACTTGGTGAAAGATATGTAAAACTCATACTGCAAACTGTAAAACTTCACTGACAGACATAAAGAGACTAAGAAAAATAGGGAACAAATATAAAAAGAAATAGTGTTTTTCAGGGGCCAGGGAGATAGCTCAGTAGAATAAGTGCTTGCCTGCCAAGTGCAGGGTCCTAAGTTCAATCTCTGGTACTGCAAAAAAAAAAAAGAAAAGAAAAAAGAGAAAGAAAGAAAAAGAAAGAAAGAAAGAAAGAAAGAAAGAAAGAAAGAAAGAAAGAAAGAAAGAAAGAAAGAAAGAAAGAAAGAGAAATAGTTTCTTCATTGCTGGAAGACTCAATATTCTGTCTACAGTGATCTATAGAATCCATGTAGTACCAATAAAATTTTCCATTGACAGATTGTAAAATCCATTGCATAAATTTGAAGGACCCAGAATAGGTAAAACAACTGGATAAAAGAGCAGTGGTACAGCCAATATTACCTAACTGTAAGAATATCATAAAGCTGCAATATCAAACCAGTGTGGTATTGACATAAGATCGACAATCCGATCTCTGAAACAGAGAAGAAATAGTTGCACATATAAAGAAAACAGAAAATTGTCTTTATGGCTTGAGATTAGGCAAAGATGCCTTAAATACAACACTAAAAACAAGATACACAGAGGAAAGAACAATTGAATTGCATTGGGCTCAGGAATTACTTCTACCCACCCTTGTCCTTCTTAGCCCTAGAAGACAGATCAAGTTGAACTTCAGATTTCTTCAGCATTTCTGATCAGGAAGCTAAAATTTGAGTTACATTGTTGAGCAATCCTTTATTATGATTGTGATGATTATGCTGATGATGATAATTGCTTTTAAATATAGCAATAACGACTAACCTTTTATTAGAGTTCAACTTATATATGGATTTTATGTTAAATTATAATCTTAATGTCACAGCAACTTTCTAACTACCATAAAAATGTTACAATCATGTCGTGCATGAATAAACTGGGATTCAGAAAGTCAGTTATTTGTGAAGATTACGCTGAGAGAAAGTGGTGGGACCTGGCTTCAATCCAAGTTCCTGCACCTCAGAACCTGGTTGTTTTTCTCTTGTCTCACTTTGCCTCTACCCAGACTGGTGAATTAGTGTCTGATTTTTAAAAAGGAGCTTCATTATGCGAGTTTATACTACATCAGATTAATTACAGCATTAACTCTTTCATTACTTAATAAATTTTTGTACGTTTTTAGCTTTCAAATCTGTATTGGCTACCATCCATGTTCATAAGTATACTCAAATTGAAAAGATACATGACCAACTTCCCTTTTCATCTTGAATAGAAACAAATTCTACCTAAGTATATAATGACACTGCCATTTTTGTACTCAGGCTATTGTAAATCAATGTAATTCCAAAATGTCTACCAAATGCTCATGATGTAACCTCTTTACACAGTAGGATCTGGCCTGGTATTCCTCTGATGTTGTCTAAATAGATAACTCACTTCGGGGAGCCTCCCTTTGAATTCAGGGCTCTTGGCATTTGCCCCAGTTCTGTAATAGCCACCTACCCCAGGAGTAAAGTAATGGATCTCTGGCAATCTGGCCATCCCTTTTATTTTCCTTTCACCTTTGTTTACACATTTGCAACTGTCATCTGAGAATGGCACAGAGTACAAAAGATAATACCCTCTTATTGTCCCCTGTAAGGGCCCAAACCACACTGATCCTCTTATCAGTTTCATTCAGATTATTTTTCAGTTGTGTTCCTAGACAGCTGTATGGAATTCTGGGTACAGTGGTATTAACAGAATCAAGTTTATACCAGTACATTTACTACATGTCTATACCAGTATATTTACTGCAAAAGATAATATTTGAGAAAAGTAAATAAATGCAAGTAAGCTTTTTACACTGTAGCCAAGGTAGTCCCCACGAGAATTAACACTGTGCCAGAACCCAGAGAATGTGCGGTGCCAATGTGGAGTTATCCCCTTTGAAAACAGACCCATCAACAGAGTAGGTTTAACAAGTAAATACAATGAGTGAAGTCAGTTCAGTTCTTTTAATTCAGTCAGTAAACTTTGTAATCATTTACAAAAGTCTTTGAAATTATTGTATGTAGTTTAAAGCTATTATAGGTATAAGCCTTATTCCAGTCCTAATTTCAGGAGACTCTTAAACATACAAATTCAGCATCACTCTTCTTCAGTGTTCCTTCAGATATGTAAATACTCAGTAATTAACCTTAACAAAGTGAATCTTTGTCCACTTCTACAAAATTAGTTTCTAAAACAGCGTTAAGAGCACTGGCTGTAGCACAGTGTCCATTAATAATACTCTCGGGTCTCAAGAAATACTGCAAGTGTTTATAGTATAAGTGATATGGGAAACACTGACAGGTCATGTATCAGCAAGTGTACAACCCATCTGCAGACACACAGCAAGCCTAAGCAAGCTGTCCTTTGACAACTCGGGGTCATTAGCAGTACTGTGAGAGAAAAGCAGAAATTAGATTTCATGGGAACTGGTTTGTAAACATGAAGGGATAGAGTTCCTTACTGTGAAGCAGTTAGCATCCAGGGGTTGTGGACTCATCGCCAAGCCTCCCTGCATTAAGAAAAGTGCTCTCTTTATGAAAACTGGGACAGTGCAGTCATTGTGAATGGAAACAAAATAGAAAGCAAGTGATTTCTTTCTTTGACTTTTTTTTTCATATTTTAAGGGATGTCTGTCAAGTTTTTCATTTAAAGAAAGACACATTATAAAATTAGGATACTTTTGAACCAAAGATCAAATATATTTTCTGAGGTTTAGTCACAATAAACAGATCCATCTGATGAAGTTTAAATTAATTAGCCCTTAGAATTCCCAGGTGCCTAGAAGCAAAAGCAGTTCAACAACATATATTCCATTAAAGGAAATCTAGGCCACCAAGAAATTACTCTTCTAATTCCTTGAAGGACATGCTAAGAAGGCCAAATATATTTTATTTTCTATATGTCGTAGATCAGTTTTTAAATAGTAACCATCTAAGACAAAACAATGTTCTTTCTATAAACTAATTTTTTTTCTTCTAGAAAAAAATTAGACCTCAAATTCTAATCCCCCATTCTTCAATATAAAACAATTTTAAAAATTAATATATTGAATAAGACAATGTTATTCCTAAGGAGAGTCACATGGAAAGAAGACATTCTCTCAGGCTTTCACAGAGAGCACATTGGCCAAGCAATGGCCGTGACTCATCCACATGGCTGACACTGACAAAGGTTCTACAATCTGAGGTACAGGATCTCAGGATAAATCCTGAGGGGATTTCACTGACCTTATCAGACCCAAAAGCTACAACTGTTGTTGCATAGGTCCTGCTTTACCTTGGTCTTAACCATCTAGCAAAAAAGTATAAAAACGAAGTATAAGAAGTAAATCCATGGTGTTATGTTGAGCTGTAGGGGACTCAGGTCAACAATTTCTGACATTGCTAGTGATGCAGAAGACCCAATACTATTATGGACTACTGAACTCTTTTAGAATATTTTGCTGAGTTTACACACCTATAATATTTAAATGATGGAACTTAACAAAAAAGGGGATACAGATGAATGTCCATTTAGTATCTGTGTATTCAAAGTGGTTAGGATAGATATATAGTTACATTCTCCTAATGAATAGAGGGATTTGTTCTAATGGTGTTTGTAAATAGGATATAAAATCCACATCTTGTACAGCAATTAACCACTAGAAAGAATGTATGCAATGTGTTAATTATTGAAACTGTCCTACCAATTTGGTTTGAAACTGTCTCATTGCTATTTGTTTCTCAATAAAATTATGGGGAAAAAAAAGACAATGTTAGCAGAAAATGGAATGAAGTATCAGGGAACAATGCATCTCATTCTTCCTATAAGAAGACTGTCTTTTAGGGCCAGCCAGATAGCTCAGTGGTTTAAAGTGCCTGCTTAGGCAGACCCAGGGATTGGGGTTCCATCCCTGGTGTGGGCTGTGCTGGCCCCACCCCCAGGCCTACTGAGGCAGCGATTGAGCCTGAGCGTGGTGGCATGTTCCTGAAATCCCAGTGCTTGGGAGGCTGAAAACAGGAAGATCGCTATGAGTCCAATCTGTGTGGAGAGACCCTGTAGACCTGGTACTAAATACATTAAAAAAAAAAAAAGATTGTCTTTAGTATTGGGAACTATCATTAATGTTCAAAGACTGTTTTCCATAGAACAGAAATTAATTAATGAAAATGTTTTCTCTCTAAAAAGTTTGTCCTTTTCAAGTTTCCTGCCTATAAAAGACTATAGAAATATCGGACCTCAAAAGAGATTTTTTTTTAAATCCAAACTTAATGAACTGAGTCAAGATGAAGTAACAAAATAGGTAGATCAGAGATGAAGTACAAAACAATGTGACCTTCTACAAGGAGTAGTAAAGACACCCTTTGTGAGGACATTTTTGTAAGAGGTGAATGAAAGATAAAGAACACTGTAGACAGAATGATGCCCAGCAGCACAAAGCAGAGAAAACACAGCTAGGATAGATTAATGCCCTCACTGGCTGGAGCAGGTAAAGGCCAGACTATGTTGTGTCTTGATTATGTGGAGCCTTCAGTGCTAGGTTAAGAAATTGGCATTTCTTTCTGTACATAGTCAAACAGCAGTCAAAAGGTCTTGATTGATCACATATGTAGTAGGGTAAGGGGATAATCTTTTGGGAAGATTAAGCCAATAAAGGATACACTGTGGACCAGAAAGGAGAGTGACTAGAAGCCGGTAAGCTGATTGGAGGTCACTTCCTAAGTCCAAATGTGCATAGATAGCAAGAACTAAGCACACGGCAGTGAAAATAGATACATATAAAAAGCTTTTGAATACACTGGGACTAGGTCCTGTCTATTTTGATTGTGGTATGATTTTAATCTTACTACTAGTAGCCAGGCATTCAAATGATCACCTTAGGCACAAGTAACTTTGTAAAACATAGCCAAACTATGCCTTTATATTTCAGACAAAGCATTAGTGCTCAACTGCTGAAGAAAGAAAATAGTACTGCTCCTCTAAATATAGCTAAGTCTTAATCCCTGGGCGCTATGGGTGTGACCTTGTTTTGAAATTTTTTTAAAAGGGTGTTTGCAGATGTTATTAAATTAATGGTCCTGAGATAAGCTGGATTATCCATGTAGATTCTAAGTACAGTGATAAGCATCCTTATAAGAGGCACACAAAGGAGAAAATGATAGGATAACAGAGGATGAGATTTGAGTGATGTAGCCAAAAGCCAAGAAAGCTAACAATTTCAGGCCAGCACAACTTCTAGAGTTGGAAGGAGTGTGGCCCTACCAATACATGACTCAATATATATGATCCCATTAAATTCTCACGAAAAGCAAGGAGATAGTTTTAAATCACTATTTTAGAAAAGATGAAATAGTAATGAAGAAAAATTAAAAACACACATTCAGCTACAGCCAAGATTGGCCCTTCTGAGTTTAAATTCAGTGCCCTTTTTATTAAATGCCACTGGTGCAACAGAAAGGAATGATAAAGAAAAGATGTGGCTGAAGCTTCAGAATCTAAACATGGGACATAAATGTGTGAAGTTCTTTTTTTAAGCACATCTGTGTATTTTAATAGGACATTCCCATTCTGATTGTTACTCTTAAGAGGCAAATGAAAAAGGAAGAGCAAAATTAAACCAAGGATGTAAGCATAGTGACTTAGAAAAACAGAAAGCAGAGTCACTCTTATTTTCTTCTGCTTCCCTCACCTCTTGCCCTCCATGAAAAAGTTGGGGAGAGGTTAGGATGAACAGAGGAAGACGTAAGTGGCCTCAACAGACCAGTTCCGTGTGTCTTCTGGCAGTGACCATCTGAATTGTTCTGAGGCATGATTCTTGCATTATGTTCCTGGATTTCTATAGACCAGAGCTGGTTTTGATTTTAAGGTTTTAGAAGCAAGATTTTGCTTGGACAGAGCTGGCTTTGGTGGCACACACCTATAATCCTAGCACTCAGGAGGCTGGTGAGGGGATTACCATGAGTTCAAGGGTAGTCTGGGCTACACAGTGCACTCAAGTCCAGCCTAGATTGCATGGATTACATATCAAGATCTTACCTCAAAAAAGGGAGCTTTCTTGGATAAAATAGCTCAGAAATCCTCTTGAAATATTATTTGCATAACAGAGGCACCTTTTGTCTTTAGATACTCTTTAAGTGGAGGGGCCTCCTAATGCTCCACCTTGAGCCACACTGAGCCCAGAGCAGATGTCACCAAATGTTCAAAGTACTGTCACATTTTGAGAGTGCTAAGGAATCTGGGACTCTATAACCCAGTTCTTTTCCCCCAGATAGACAAATGTAGCAGTTGAGCAACTCTGCTCATGTTGGAGCTCAAGATTCAAGGCTCAGCAAGAGACAATAAGAGAAAATAGGCCAGCCTCTCAGAGTAAGATCATTTAGAAAATTGCTTATAAGAGATTATTCATAGTTTGCTTGAGAACACAGATCTTTTCACAAAGATTTCTTCCCTGGAAACTTACAGATTAGCTGTCTCAATCCCTAACTCCTGGAGTTCTCTATAACATTTGTAAAGAATTCTTATCCTAGGAACATAAACACCATGGGTAGTTTATACTTCATATTATACACACATACTCCCAAAGTGCTCAGCAACTATTAGGGGATAGAAATGTTTAACCAACTTAACATTCTGACTACTTGAACCACTTGTGCAATTCCATGCAAGCCCTGCAAATGGAGACAGAAGAGGGAGACAGTATATTTGATCTTTATCTCAAATCAGAGCCTTTTTAATCATTCAGGAGAACCTTTATGTCAGATTTGTGTAAGCCTTTAATAAAGCACACACCACAATTTTGAACGCCAAAGTTGAGGAAGCACTGCTAGTTGCAATAGCATCATAATAAAATAAGTATTCACAAGTGTAGCACAATGCATGCTTTCTAAAATATCTAATACAGTGGTAACTTGGTTCATGAACTTAATTTGTTCTCTAATTTTGGAAAAGATGGCTACGTTTATGTTTGGTGGAAAATATGTCCATGGTCATGTTTGTCATCAGATGCCGACTTTGAAAGCAATAATAAAATTTTGCTAAATGCTTCTGTTTGAGAAGCAAGTTGTTTATAAACAAAAGCATGCATGGATCTGAGGCACCACTGTATGCGCTACTAAAATTTTATGCCATGTGATAGTGGGCAGAGCTCAGGGTCGGTCAGATATCGAGTCAGATCCCAAGCGTGCCATGTGTCAGCTGATCTGAGAAAAGCCATTTCCCTCTGAGCTTTTATTTCCTCCATTGCAAATCAGAGTTTATTGTCTCTACTTACTAGGATGTTGCAAGTAGAAAATTAGAAAACAAATGCAGCAGCTACAGATTTGCAGTAAAAAAAATCTGCTGAATATGTAGCTTATCCCAGACCACACATGAATGCTACTAGTATTCTTGCATCTGCACTGAAGAATTTTTTAAAAGGATAAAAGCTCACTGCTTCTATTTTTCACTCACTAGACACTTACTATAAACCTTTGCTTAACCTTAATTGGATATTTTCATATATTTTAAATGTTCATAGAAATCCATTTCAGATTTTTCACTCCAAAAGGAAAAGTGAGCAATTATATAACATATAAAATGAGTCAGGAATGCCAACATGGTCACATAAAAATAGTGTTCATCTCTACATCCTATAAAAGGCTTCTACAGTACATAAAATTATGATGTATGGGGTGACAAAAAGCCAAAATCATAAAAATTTCAGAGACAATAACCTGTTGATATCCTAAGCTTGACATTTCATGAAACAAAACTAAAGAATGTTTTAGGGGTGTTGAAATTAAAGCAGCAGTCCTCAGCACTGCCCTAATACTACATGGGAATTCAAGGGGCCATGGCTTGTATTCAGAAGCTGACCGTTGATGCTCTCGAGGAGTACAAGGACTATTTTATTTAGCACTGTTGGCACTCTGAGATTTTGAGGGAAATGTGCTGGATTATCTTTCAAGTTGTTACACCACTTTTTAAACTGCTTATCACATTAACATGGTGGACTATTTACAGCTGTTCTTTGTAAAGTTTTACCGATAAAACTCCCCATAATTGTGGATTCTTGTCAATTAAAAAAAAAAGAATCACTTCATTAATCACAAGCTTTTAAGTCAAAATTCCAACTAAAATATGGCATTTTATACCAGCATTTTCTAATTTTAGGAAGCATATAAAAGGATGCTAAATTTAAAATGTAAGTATCTTCTCAAATCACATGTACAAATCTGCGCTTTAGACTACTAAACAATGTTGCAGTGACAAATCTTACTGTGGAAGAGCCTCTGGAATTTTGAAACATAAAATCTTGATTCAGAAAGTACAACATCCCCCAGAAAAATGCATCAAAAATAAAAATAACTTAGCTAAGCTCCCACTCCTCTCTCTAAAGATTTCATAAAGTCTAGGAAGGCCAGATTCTCATCCCTGAGAGATTTCCCATTGGGAAATACATTTGTGAAAGAATTCAGCAACCTCCCTTGTGGAAATTCTCATAGAGCAACATAGGATGAGAATCCGGTTTATACACACTAAACATAAAATCCTTTCAGATTTGAACTTTGCCCTCAATTAAGCCCAGATGTTAACTGTAAAAGATAATCTTGGAGCTTCAATATTCTCTTTTCTAGCTTCCCAAGAATTCACCCACCCATTTAGCACATTGCCATAAGAGGAAATAAATTATTTATAAAATTGCCTCTACCCTTTTTCATCCCTTCTTAAATACAGTGAGAATTAGAACACATAGAACAAATCAAATTTTAAATAAAGGGGCAACATCATTGTTTCTGCATATGTGGTTTTGTTTGTTGTTTGTTTTTGAAGCAAGGTCTCTATAAGACACTAAATTGCCCATGCTGGGCTCAAATTTGAGAGCCTGCTACCTCAGCCTCCCAGGATGCTAGGATTATAGACATATACTATTATGCCCCACACATGTATGCATTTTTTAAAATACAAAAATGACATATGGTTGTTGTAAAACAATTAGAAAACAGACACACAAAAATAAAAGTCCTCAAAAATTTCTAATAGGGTTTTCCAATGAATATAACTCACAAATAGAGAAAAACAAGGTTAAATTATCAGACATTGATTAAATAATCTTAAAACATTTGCCAGTTAGAAGTCCCTGTATTTTTTTTTAATCTAAGCAAAGGGCAGTGGGAATTTTCAATGTGCCCCAACTCATAAGGCAGATTTTTCTGAGAAGCAAATACAGAAACAAAGATGAAAAATCAAGATTGCAGAAAATTGTGAGACAGACTTTTTCAGTCAGATACTGACGATGGCAACAGAGCAAAGCAGAAGAAAGCCTGCAGGTCCAGCTCACGGAAGAATATGAAAATTAGACGGAATGCAAGAAGCAGAACAGCTGGGGACCAGAACTGCTGGGAGACTTGAGTAATGCCTTTTCTTTTTCTTGTTCTTGACATTTAGGTTAACAAGCCATAAGCACTCTAATCCAGAATTAGGAACTAGCACCTTCTACAGAGTGGTGGCTAACAATGACAGCACTTCCTATGTGCCAGGTGCTGTTTGAGGACTACTCCTGCCTATCTCGTTTAATATTAATAGTAATCCAGAGTCAAGACTATTGTCAGCATTGTACCTATGGCAAATCTGGAGTTTAAAATGATCAAGTAAGTTCCTCAATCTCATAACTAATAAATTTATATGAAGTTAATTTTTATTCTTTGAGTTTTTTAATTTTTCTAGCAGCACACTAGCCAGTGTCACTGAGTTTACCATCAGTCAATTGAGAGAAAACATTGAAAAGACACAAGTCAACACAGTCTAATAAATGGCATGTTTAGGTTTTGAGTATGAAATTGTCAGTCTATCCAACTCAGTCAAAATTAGTAGTGTCTTAGCCAGGCATGGTTGTACACACCTATCCCAGCATTGGAAAGCAGAGGCAAGAGGATCAGTGTGAGTTCAAGACCAGCCTGATTACACAGTGAGTTCAAGGCCAGTCTGAACTGCACAGCAAGACCTTGTCTCAAATAAGAAGTGAAATTAGTTGTGTCTTTTGAGTGTAGACACAAACTTAGTGCACTCTTGAATTCTACTTCTTCCAAATGCTGTGTATGTTTTCTAAGTGTCACAATGAGCTCCAGGTGTGTTCAACATGGATTTTTTTTTTTATTTAAGGAGATGTAGGACCTGGTATTGTTTTAACCATTTCTCATAGGTTCGTTTCCCCATATGCCATGAATTTGAACCCTGTTCAGCAATGCATCTGTTGCTTTTCCAAATACTGCAGTATCTTTGTCCAAAGCTGAAACTTACCCTACCAGGAACATGATTTGCTAAGAACTCATATGTCCTGTGTAACATCTGTGTGCTTTCCAAGTGTAAGTGGTACTTTTGTTGAAAGTATTGAGAAACAGAGATTTTGTAATTTTTGAGCTTTCTCTCTACCCATCTCTTCTAGTGCTCTATACCTCTTGAGCCTGACTTCCTGCCTACTCTTCTCAAAAGTATTCCTCCCTGCTCAAGACCCAAGTTTCTGTTTACTCCCTGAAGTAGATTTAAGAGGCACAAAAGCAATCTGGTGAACTAGTTACAATCAAATTCTTAGAAGTAGGGGGCCAATCCTGTGTAAGAGAATTATCTCAACACTTAGAGTATTCCTAACTCCCACCCTATTTATTGCTCAAAGCAAAGTTGAGCCCAAAAGATTGCTAGTGGCTGCATTAGACTATAAACCCCAAAATAATTTTTCTGTTTTTGTAACTTTCCCATATACACAGTGAATGAAATCCATACATATATTTTGGGATCTCCCTAAGAATGTATTATAGTCCAAATTGAAGTTCTACAACAGTAGTCTCAACAGCAATTCTTAATATTTGAGAATCTGATAAGTAGCATGTACACACATGTAGACAAACACGCATAATATCTCATGAAGATTCTACAATGTAAGCAGCTATAGGTCAAGGAAAAGAAGTAGTAACTATGTCCCCAGAACATTATTAGCAACCTTATCATTCCAGCTTCAGTTTACTCACTTCTAAAAATTAAGCTGTTGGAATTTCTTAATCACTCACTGTCCTTCAGCTCTAGGACTTTTTCACCGTCTTGTCTCTTATGCATGGAGAAAGCTTGCTTATATTACATTCTTGCAGTGCTAATGATTCAGACCTCTCAGGATAAGCTTAAATTAATAGAACACCAAGTTATAAGCCTTCTATGTAATTCTCCACATATAATCAGAAGATTTGTTTCATGGTAACCAGATATCAAAACTAAACAAAACAAAATTTAAAAAACCCTTATAGTTCCTTTAAAATGGAAAGTGTGTGTATGTATACAATTACCTAAGTGAGAAAATGACATATTTGTGTTCATGTCCTCAGATACAAAGTGTTTTCTATCTATTTAATTTGAGCATGGATAAGATGGTACAGACTATTTTCTTCCATATGAAAAGTAAAATTAGAGGGCAAAAATAAGGCCAGGATTCTTTATAACTTGCCCATTAAACTCCATTGATGAGTGCAATACATTGATGGGGGGACTTCATCTCCCTCTGAAAGAGGAACAGAAAATACAGTGAGTCACATTCACTTAGATAGATCATTTAAAACATATCTGAGCATGAGAAGTGGAGACAGAATAACTCTGATTTGCTAGTCAAAAAACCACTCAAGATAGACAAGAGGTATCCGAAGACAAAAAAGAGGTCTTTAAATGTCAATGGAAAATTGTTTCACCCCCACTATTTCACCCTAGCAATACTCAATAATTTCGGCTAAGCTACAGATAGAGCAGAGAGAATTTGGTGTTATGGAAGAAGATCATCAATGTGAAGCCAACATGAAGTCAGATCAGATTAATGTAAAATCAAATCAGTATTATAGAAAGTTGATGAGAATTGCTTGGAAGTCATCTCCACTTTCTCAGGGAATGAGCTGCCCTTCATCATCACTGCACTGCCCAAAACAATGTTGTTGGCACACAGGTGAAATATTCATAGAACAAATGAATGAATGAATGAATGTCAGGAAGTGTTGGAAGTTAAGTTCCAGTTTGCACATGGAGTGAATAAAAAAGGTGCAAGTGAATAAAAATGATTAACAAAGCTTGAGCATATGATGTAAAATAATGAAGATGAGCAGGGAAGAAGAAAATATCAAAGGTCTGGCAAGATAGCTCAGTGGACTAAGTGCCTGCTTAGGCAAGGGCAGGCAGGGACTAGGATTCCACACCCAGCACCACATTGCTCTGGCACCACCCTTGGGCACACTGAGCTGGCCACTGAGTCCAGACATGTTGGCACACATCTATAATCCCAGCACTAGGGAGGCTGAAAACAGGAGGATCACTAGGAGTCCAGGCTGTGTAGTGAGACCCTGTACCAAATACATGAAAAGGAAAAGGAAAAGGAAAAGGAAAAGGGAAAGGAAAGGAAAGGAAAGGAAAGGAAAGGAAAGGAAAGGAAAGGAAAGATCAAGAGGAAAGCATCCTAGGGCCGGCCAAATAGCCCAGTGGATTAAAGTGCTTACAAGCAGGCATGGGGGCTGGGGGTTCAATCCCCAGACCTGCCATGCCAGCCCCACCCTGGGGCATGCTGAGATGGCAATTGAGACAGCATGGTGGTGTGCGCCTCTAATCCCAGCTCTTGGGAGGCTGTAAACAGGTGGATCACTATGAGTCTGATCTAGTAGTGAGACCCTGAACACCCTGTAGACCCTTCCCCAAAAAAAAGGATAGCATCCTTACCAGAAACTGAACAGATCAGCCAAATAACCTTGAGCTTTCCATCTTGTAGGACTGTCAAACAAAATAAATCTTTTTTCTTTATATTTCTCTTCAGTATTCTACTGTGACAGCCAAAATCAAATTACACCACTAGGCTTTCATATCAATGAAGTATTTCAAAATTTTATAAAATGAACTTAGAATGATAGAGATATGAATGCAGATCTTGCCTTTGTTATCTTGTGATCCTGAACAAATTACTTAACCCAAGTAAGTTCTTCACCTGTAAAATGAGATGCAGTGAGATGCCTATAGCTTTATTCTGTAGCCTGCTCTCCACCCAGACTGTTACTGATGTACTTCAGGCCACTTTGTCTCTCTCTGCAGGCCTTCCCATCTGTCCCCTTCCTGCAACCCCACATGGCTCTATTCCATTCCCCATCTTTAGACTTTCCAAAATGCAAATCAGATCAAAGCACATTTCTTTCAAAATTCATCAGTTGAACTCAGAGACCTATGTGAGAAACAAATTTCAGATTCCTAAGCATGACATAACTCATGCTCCTTTGTCCTGCCTTGTTAATTACCACAGCCTACCTCACCTTTCACTTCCTTCATGTTGAATGATTGACAGTCTTCAGGGTACTCTGCACTCTCATACCTCCTTTCCTTTACACATGGTTCTTACTTTATTTGGGACACATTTTTCTCTTTTTCTGCCTGGACAACTTCTATGTACTCTTCAACATTCAGCTCCCCATTACAGCTTTCTAAATGCTTTCTAAAGCAGATAGGATCACTTTCTCTCTGAAGTGCTTCAGTATTATCTAATGCTTATGTAGGTTTTGACCATTAATTTTGTTTATCTGTCATCCAAATTAGGTTTGTGCTGCATGAGCAGCTGTATCTTTGGTCCCTAGCTGGAGTCTAGTGCTTGGTATGTTTAATATGTTTTTGTGGACCTACTTAGAGAAACAGTGAGTTTTAGTGTTTTTGGTATAGAGAGAAGTGAAAGGGAAAAAAAAAAGTATGTAATGTTGAGCTAGACTGAAAGAGAAACTGAATCAACCAAGCATATTTGGGCAGATTTGCACATCAATGATGAAGTCAATTTGAAAGTTGATCTGCCTAATAAATATTGTGTACAACATATGTATTTTCCCTGTTGTCCATTGAGGAAACAGATTTTACATTTTCAAAAGCAAAGAAATATATAAAGATATTTGTAAGTTCTAGAACATGAAGGAATGACCAAATGTTCACACGTAAGTTATTTGCAGCACACAGTGAGATGTGGCCACAAGGATTGCTAACAGATTGGCTAATAGACAGTTGCTAATAGATTGTGGGATGACCAACTCCAATAGAATTCCTTGAACTATATAGGAACAGCAAAAGGGATTATGGGGGATAAACTAGTCTTTTGGAATCATGGAAGTTTAGCCTGATCAGAAAGATTCTGAATGTAGTCTTATAACAACAGTCCCAATAGAAGAATATAATTAAAATCATATGTTTCTATGTGCATTTTTATGATTCTTGATTTTAATTATGTGTGCATTTTCATGATTATCTTTCTCATACAGTTTCCTTTGAATCACAGTAGAAAGAGCTAGTAATAGGTCTGTCAAACATATTTTAGCACTGATACCTGAATTTTGTTCTTACATCTCATTATCTTTTGATGAGGGCTGGTTTATTTTGTGAGTTCATGGAACTGGAATTGTGATTTAGCCACAGTTGCCACAGCACCTTTCTTGTGTGAACATACTAATAAAATATCAAGAGAACACAACTGAAACTATCAAATTAGCTCTTTAGGGCTTTTATATACCACCACGGTCGAAACTCAAGTTTTATTTTCTGAGGTTATAAGCAAAACAAAATAAAGTGAGAATAAGCAATTATAGGGTAAAGGCATTTACTTCAATGTTCAATTGTCATCAAAATTTCAAATACTCTGATTCAATTGGGCTGTTAATAGGTTTAATTACTGCTAAAAGGTTCTTATGAGCTTCATCTGGAGTACAAAGTAAGCAAGAAAATAAATGAAAAGATCTTTGTAAGTTTTTCTCCCTTAGCATGAAACATTTACTGTATTCCCTATTATTCTATGAATATTTCCAGCATATAGATCAAAGTTGGCAGACTACACAGTGCAGAGTCAAATCCTTCCTAGCTTCTGTTTTTATAGTTTTATTGAAACATACTTATACATTTATTTACATATTACTTTTGACTGCTTTCATTATATAAATTTGAATAGTTACAACTCAGACTGTATGACCTGCTAAGCTTAAAATATTGATCTTACCCTTTAAGAAAATATTCATTGGCCTTTCACATTGACAGCAGATGTTAAGACAAATAGAACCTATTTTTTATAGTATAGAATGCAAATCTCTTTTTTTTTGGTTGACACTATTGAAAAGGTGTTGTTTCCTAATTTCTCTCAGTGAGTTTGTTATTTGTATATGGAAATGCTATTGAATTTTGAGTGTTTACTTTGTATCTAGCTACATGATTGAATTTATTAAATCTATAAGTCTTTTTGTGGAGTTCTTGGGGTCTTCTTGATTCACCTTTGATAATTCATATGTACCTAGGAATCTGTCCATTTCTTCTATTTTCTTTTGTATTTAGTACAGGGTCTACAGGGTCTATAGGATCTCACTGCATAGATTGGACTAGCAGTGATTCTCCTGTTTTCAGCCTCCCAAGTGCTAGAATTACAGGCATGCACCACCACACCCAATCTCAATTGCCCTCTCAGCATACCCCAGGGAAGGGGCCGACAAGACATGTTGGGGATCAAACCCTGGCCGCTGCACTCTGCCTAAACAGGTGCTTTAGTTCACTGAGCTATCTGCCCAGCCCTGTTTTCCATCTTATTAAAGATTGTAAAAGTAGATATTGATGATCTTCTGAATTTCTACAGACTCCATAGTAATTTTATCATTTTCACTCCTAATTGTGTAAATTTGAATCTTTTCTTTTTATTTGATAATGTTGGCTGTGTGCCTATCAATTTTATTCATGGATTATTTTATTATGTTTTTAGTCTGAATTGTATTAATTTTTGTTCTGATCTTTATAATTTATATCCTCCCTAATATGGGCTTTGGGCTTGACTTGTTCCTTTTATAGAAGCTTGGGGTATAACATTATGTTACTTATTTGAGCTTAGGAATTAATCTAACAAAGGAAGTAAAACATCTCTACATTAAAAACTATAGTACTCTGAAAAAAGGAAATCAAAAGTATATCAGAAAATGCAAAGCCGTCCCTTGCTTTTGTGAATGAAGAGCCAACATAGTGAAAATGACCATATTCCAAAAAAGTTACACATATTTAATACAATTTCAATCAAAATACCATAGTATGCCTCACAGAATTAGAGAGGTATACTATTGAGAGCATCCTAAAATTTATTTGGAATCAGAAGAGACTCAGAATGGCAAAAACAACTCTGGGCAACAAATGCAGGCAGCGAGCATCATAATCCCTGACTTGAAATTATTCTACAGAGCTACTGTGATAAAAACAACATAATACTGGAAAAAAAAAACAAGGAACAATGGAAAAGATCAGAAGATGGAGAAAAGACTCCAAACACACTCAACTACCTATCTTTGAAAAAGGGGTCACTATCACTGAAAGCAAGATAGCCTCTTTAATAAATGTTGCTGAGAAAAATTGGCTTACCACATACTGAAGACTAAAGTTAGACCCATGTCTATTACCATTCACTAAACTAAAATCAAAATGGATCAAAGATCTAAATATTAGAACATAAACACCGGGCCAGGGATATACTCAGTGGCATAGCAACTGCCTGGCAAACACAAGATCCAGAGTTTGATTCTGAGTACCAATAAAATAAATAAATAAATAAATAAATAAATAAATAAATAAACTAAATCTGCTGGTAGAAAAAATAAATAGAACTCATTAAGACATAGATATAGGCAAAGACTTCATTAACAAAACCCAGATCACATGAGAAATACTACAATGAATCAACAACTAGGATCTCATCTTATTAAAACTTTTGCCCAGTAAAAGAAATCACAAAAAGACGACCCACAGAGTGGAAAAAATTTTACCTAGCTGCTCCTCAAAGAACTAACATCTAGAACATTCAAAGAACTGAAAAAAATCAGGCCCCTAAAATTCAAAAACCAAAGCAAAAAATGAAATAAATACTAACTTCTTAGATAGAGAAGTACAAATGACAAGTAAATACATGAAAAAAAGTTTCTATATTGGTGGTCATTTGAGAGATGCAAATTAAAGCAACACTGAGATTCCATTTCACCCAAAAAGAATAACTATTATCAACAAATTAACCAGTAACAAATGCTAGTAGGGCTGTAGAGATAGGGGAATACTTCTCCACTTCTGGTGGAAGTGTAGACTGGTGCAACCACTGTAGAAATCAGTGTGTATATTCCTCAAAAAGCTAGGACTAGAGGTCCCATTTAATCCACCTATTATCCTTCTTGGTATCTTCCCTAAAGAATTAAAAGCATCATGTCACAGTGATAGATGTGCACTCATGTTTATAGTGACACAGTCTATGATAGCTAAACCTTGGAAACAGCCCAAATGCCCATCAACTGATGAATGGATAGATGTGGGGTTTTATATGTACTGCAGTACAACTCTACCAGAAAAAAGGATAAACTTGAGGCACTTGTTGCTAAATGGATGAACCTTGAGACCATACTCTTAAGTGAAATAAATTGAATACATGTAAATATCGAATTGTTTCACTGGTTGAGGAACTGAATTTGGTCCTTATTAATAAGGACCTTATAAATAAGGACGAAATTTTACAAGCGATACAGTGAAATGGGAAGAAACTGTTCAAATAGAAAAGGGATCTAGGGAGAAGGGGGAAAGACAGGAGGGGAAAACAAAACAAGAAAGAAAGAAAGAAAGAAAGAAAGAAAGAAAGAAAGAAAGAAAGAAAAGATAAAATGGAAATAAAGCTTTGTGAATGAACAGAAGAAGGGTTGGAGGGAGGAGAAGGGAGAGAAATGGGAAGAAAGAAAAAAAATCATATCCACAGCAGGACCTGTCCAGTCCAAACCCAGGAATGCAGCATGAGTGAGACCCTCTTCCATGCCGTTGGGACCCCAACACCACTCCACAGCCACCCATCATGCCCACCCAGTGAGTGAGAAATTCTGCCGCATTCTTGGATCCCCAGATCCATCTCTAGCCCAGGTCCGACAAGTATGTGGGAGAATTTTCCCTCTCCCCTATTGCCCCTTGTCCCCTTCAGAATCAGCTCAAGCCTGGCATAAAAGCCTGGGGTGAAACTCTGCAGCTGCAGTCCCTGCAGAGAGAGTAGAGGACAGAACCACCCAACTACTCCAAGAGCAGAACATCTTGTCAAAGGGGCACAACAGGTTCACTCCCAATGACTGCAGCAGGAAGGAGCTGAGCACAGCAGCCAGACCCAAGCCACGCACAATTGGATAAATTCAAACTTTGTAGATCTGCACCTGAATTTCAGCAGGTCCTAAGGTTATAATTGCACCAAAGCTTTACAACAAAAGTCAGAAGACAGTGCTATACAAAATGACAATGAGAATGAGCAAAATGCAATCTCAGACCCCAAGCCCACTCATAACAAGTGCAGAGGACACTAGCACAGAACAAATTGAGAATCACACAGCTGAAATCAATGAATCAATAGTGTCTAAAATAAAGAAACAACTGAAGAAAGGTATAGAGGAACTCAGATCGGAAATAAAAACAAATCTCTTAATTAATAGCATCTGAAGAAGTAAAGAATCAAATGCACAAACATATGGAGGAAACCCAATGCCCACCCAGAACAAGTGCAGAGGATACTAGCTCAGCTGAAATAGATGAATAGCATCGGAAGTAAATAAGCAACAGCAGACAGGTATAGAGGAAATCAGAGCAGAATTAATTTCTGCAATAAACAAATCTCTGAACTCATACCATCTGAAGTAAAGAATCAATTGCAGAAAAATATGGAGGAAGCCCAATCTGAAAAAAACTCTACAGAAAAAAATTAATAACTGCTTCTAAAGAAGACATTGACAAAAAAAATAGAGATTAGAAAAATGGCAGATTCCTTGAATGAGAAATACAGGAAAGACATAGATCACAAGAAGCAGACTCAAAGATATAGAGGAACATAAAATCTCAATCACAAGCCTGCAAAACTGTTTCAGTCAAAGTGAAGACAGAGCTTCAGATCTTGAAGACACTGGTGCAGCTAGTGAAAAGGTAAGAAAAAAATCTCTTAAAAACAATTAGAATGCAGGAAAAAATAATCACTTGCAAGATGATGCAAAGATAAACAATGTGAGACTAATAGGTATCAATGAGAAAGAAGGAGTCAATACAAATGACATTAAAAAAATATGGGCAGAAGTAATAGCAGAAAACTTCCCAAATATGAGGAAACAATCTGACATCTAGCTAACTGAAGCATACAGAATGCCATGTAACCTCAACCTAATTAAAACCACACCGAGACATATAATAGTCAAAATCCCAGAAATCCAGCACAAGAAAAATATACTGAAAACCACTAGAGAAAAGAAGCAGATCACATTCAAAGGAAAACCCATCAGAACTATGGCCGACTTCTCTGCACAAACCACGAAGGTAAGAAGAGTATGGAGCAGAGTACTTCAGTCATCTATGAAAACAACGTCCAATCCAGAATACTAAACTCTGCAAAACTCTCTTTCAAGTAAGTTGGAGAAGTGAAATACTTCCATGACAAAGAACAACTAAAGAATTTCATAATGACAAAGCCAACCCTACACAGACTACTGAAAGATGTTCTAGTGGGACCAAAATGATCAGAACTCCACGAATGAGAACAGAAGGAACCAACTAACTAGGGCAAACAATTAAACAAAGGAGAAAAAGGAGTAAACAACAGCAGGCAAATAACGTGTCAATAGTAAGTCAATACATCTCAATTCTAACCATCAATGTAAATGGACTCAATTCACCAATTAAGAGAAATAGACTGGCACAGTGGAGTAGGAAACAAAATCCAACACTATGCTATATACAAGAAACACACTTAACTTATAAATAAATCCATAGGCTGAAAGTCAAAGGATATAAAACAATAATACACACAACAGCACCTCAGAAAAAAGCAGTGGTAGCAATTTTGTTCTCAGGCAGTCTCAACTTCAAACCAAGAATGACAAGTGAAATAAAGAAGGCCACTATATACTGATTCAGGAAAAAATTCAAGATAAAAAGTTAACAATCATAAATATCAAAAAAGCCATAAATATCTATGCACCAAACATGGAAGCACCCAACTATATAAAATGAACCTTAATGAACATGAAAAAATCTATTATCCAATACCACAATCTTAACTGGAGACCTTAACACCCCTTATCCCCCCAAAAAATAGGTCAACCAGACAAAAAATTAGCAAAGAAGTAACAGAACTGAACCAGAGCTTGAAACAAATGGACTTAGTGGACATATACAGAGTGTTCCACCCAAACACAGCTGAATGCACATTTTTCTCAGCTGTACATGGGTCATTTTCTAAAATAGAGCACATACTGGTCCATAGGTCATGCAAGAAAACAGAAATTGTCCCATGCATATTATCTGACCATATTGCAATAAACTGGAAATAAACCACAAGAGAAACCAGAAAAACCACATAAATATATGGAAATTAAGCAACACCCTTCTCAGCAACCAATGGGTCACAGATGAAATTAAAGAAGAAATTTAACAATATCTACAATTCAATGAAAATTCAACCACAACTTATCGGAATTTATGGGATGCGACGAAAGCAGTTTTCAGAAGGAAATTTATACCTGTGAACTCACACATTAGGAAAACAGAACGGAAAAAAATACACATTCTAATGTTGCACCTTTACCAACCAGAAAAGGAAGAGCAAACCAAATCCAGAGCCCAAAGAAGGGAAGAAATCATAAACTTTAGAGCAGAAATAAATTCAATTGAGATGAAGAAAACAGTCCAAAGAATTAACGAATCAAAAAGCTGGTTCTTTGAAAGATTAAATGAAATTGATAAGCCCTAGCTAACTTCATCAAAAAGAGGAAAGAAAAAATTCAAACACAAGCAATAAGCAATGAAAAGAGTGTAATCACCACAGACCCAGTGGAAATTCAGAAAACTATCAATTGCTACTTTGAGAATGTTTACTCTCACAGATTAGAAGACACAGATGAAATGGACAGATTCCTAAAAGATACAAATCACCACAACTTAATCAACAAGATATAACCACTCACAATAACCCAATAACACCCATTGAAATATGAGGTGTAATAAAAAAAAAGCCTCCCACAAAAGAAAAGTCCAGGTCCTGAAGGATTCATAGCCGAATTCTACAAGAAATTTACAGAAGATATAATCCCTATATTCCTCAAACTCTTCAAAGAAATCGAAAAGGAAGCAATCCTCCCAAAATCATTCCTGGAGGCAAGCATTATACTGATACCAAAACCAGGGAAAGACACAACTAAAAAGACAACTACAGGCCAATCTCCCTCATGAGCATAGATGCAAAAATGCTCCTTAAAATCCTAGCAAATAGAATACAGCAAATCATCAAGAAGATCATACACCATGACCAGGTAGGATTCATCCCAGGGATGCAAGGATGGTTCAATATTCAAAAATCTATAAGTGTAATACACTGTATCAATAGAGCGAAAAGTAAAAACCACATGTACATCTCAATTGATGCAGAAAAGGCTTTTGGCAAAGTCCAACACTCATTCATGTTCAAAGTCCTACAGAAAATTGGAATAGATGACCTCTACCTCAAGCTGATAAAAGCCATTTATGAAAACCGAACGGCTAACATAATCATAAATGGGGAAAAACTGAAATCTCTTACTCTTAGATCTCATACAAGACAAGGATGCCCTCTATCACCACTGCTATTCAATATAGTTCTGGAATCATTAGCTGGAGCCATTAGACAAGAGAGAGAAATAAAATGAGTAAGAATAGGTAAAGAAGAAGTTTATTTATCATTATTTGTAGATGACATGATCTTTACTTGAAAGACCCAAAAAACTCCACCAAAAAGCTACGAGAATTATTATTTTATTTTATTTTATTTTATTTTATTTCATTTCATTTCATTTTATTTTATTTTATTTTATTTTATTTTATTTTATTTTATTTTATTGGCAGAACTGGGGATTGAACTCAAGCCCTTACAGTTACTGGGAAGCGCTCATACCAGGAGTCATCTCCCTGGCCCCAAGAAGATACTAGAATTAATACACAAATTCAGTAGCACAGCAGGATACAAAGTCAATACCCAAAAGTCAGTGGCATTCCTCTACACAAATAACAAACACACTGAGGGAAATTAGAGAAATAGTACCTTTTACTATAGCACCACAAAAAATGAAATACCTTGGAATTCATCTAACTAAAGAAGTGAAAGATCTTTTCAATAAAAATTACAATACTCTTAAAAAAGAGATTGTAGAGGATTTCAAAAATGGAAAGATATATCCCTGCTCCTGGATCGCAAGACCCAACATTGTGAAGATGGCCATACTCACAAAAATGCTGTACAGATTTAATGCAATCTCTATGAAACTACCACTAATATGACTCCCAGACCTATAGAAATCATTCCTACAATTTATTTGGAACCAGAAAAGACCTAGAATAGCAAAGGCAATACTGGGCAACAAAGAGAAAGCAGGAAGCATTACAATTCCTGACTTGAAATTATACTACAAGACTACTGTGTTAAAATCAGCCTGGTACTGGCAAGAAAGTACCATTGATCCTGAGGATCAATGGAAGAGAGTAGAAGATGCTGAAGCCCCTATGAACACACTTAGCCACCTTATCTTTCACAAAGGGGCCAAACATACTCACTGGAAGAAAGATAGCCTCTTTAACAAATGGTGCTGGAAAAACTGACTGTCTACATGCCAAAAACCAAAACTTGGCCCAGGTCTATCACCATGCACTAAGGTACAGTCAAAATGGGTTAAAGATCTAAACATTAAAACAGAAACACTAACTCTCCTGGAAGACAAAGTAGTAGGAATTCTTGAAGACATGGGGTAGGCAAAGAATTCATGAACAAAAATCAAATCACATGGGTAACACTTGAAATTATAAACGACTGGGACCTCCTCTTATTGAGATGTTTTTGCACATCTAAAGAAATTACCAACAAAGTGAAAAGACAACCCATAAATTTGGAAAAAAAATTGACAAATAAGTACTCAGACAAAGGTCTGCTCTCTAGAATCTACAATGAACTAAAAAACATTAGGATCCCAAAATTTAAAGACCCCGTGCAGAAATGGGCATCCAAGATGAATACGCACTTCTCAGAGGATGATATTAAAGAAGTGAATAAATATATGAAAAATGATCTACATCGTTATCTGTGAAATACAAATTAAACAACAAAGAGATATCAATTCATCCCAGAAAGAATGGCTATCTTTAAGAAATCAACCAACAACAAATGTTGGGGAGGCTGTGGGGAAAAAGGAACCCTTCTCCACTGCTGGTGGCAATGTAGACTGGTACAACCATTATGGAAATCAATGTGGGAACTCCTTCAACAACTAGGACTGGAAATCCTATTCAAACCAGCCATCCCCCTACTGGGAATTTTCCCAGAGGAACTGAAAACATCATATTATATTGATATATGTGTACCTATGTTTATAGCAGCACAGTTTGTGAGAGCCAAATCTTGGAAACAATCAAGATGCCTGTCACCTGAGGAATGAATGAGAAAGATGTGGCATTTTTATACAATGGAGTATTACTCAGCTATAAAGAATGATAAATTTGAAGCCTTTATATTGAAGTGGATGCCACTTGAAGATATACTCATAAGTGAAATAAACCAGACACACATGTGTAAATATCATGTGGTGTCCCTAGTATAAGAACTCAAAAGGAGAAATACAAATAGAAAGATATAACACAACTAAAAAGAAAGCAAGAAGTTGAGAACTAGATAATGAAGAGAGTAAGGAGAAGAGCTAGGAAACATGACAGAGGCAAAGCCATATTGTTATTTGTACAAGATGGGTAAGGCAATGATCCTAAGAATCTTCAGAAGATTTTCGAGTCTAGCAGTTAATTGGAAGGATTCTCACCCTAACTAACTATATATGCTGATACCTGTGAACTAAGCAACTGCATTGAAGGTGGCAATTTGTAACAGTAGGTTCATGCTTGGAGTTCCTGTTATTCTGGTCTTCTGAATACGTGCTGCTTATCATGACACTCTGGTTGCTACCATGCTGTCTCTTAGGTTTAAAAATGAAGGGGGTGGCGAATGAAGGCAGGAGACAGGAAAAGGAGTGTTGTGTGACTATCCGGCTACAATACTGTATATGGTTAGATATCTAAAATTATGTGTAAGCATATATAATTGTTTGTTCCTTTTTTAAAATATATTTTAATTTTTCAAATCTTTTTGGTGATATTCTGTAGAGACTTAAAAGTTTAACATATCAATACTTGATGAAAAACACCTGTTCCATGTTATGTCTGAGATGTTTGATATTCAAACAGAGAGTCATGTTAAGCTCAACAGCCTAGGTTGCATGGTAATAACAATAATCTTCTCTTCTGGAGGGTTAACAACCTATGTTTGCAGACCAAAAATTAGAGAAAAAGGAGGGCTGCAAGGACAGCCAACATTTTGGCCCTAGCCTTTGAAGGTCAATTGAGACTCAGGACATACGAGAACCTGTACTGTAACATCATGTAATTCAGTTGTTTCCCAAATTTTCTGATCAAGGAGATTATGGGGCCAAAGAAGAAAGTGATTGATGATATAGAATGTGCCTAAGGAGAGTCACATGGAGAGAAAATATTTTCTCAGGCTTTCACAGAGAGCAAACTGGTCAAGCAATGGCCGTGACTCAGCCACATGGCTGACACTGACAGGATCTAGAAACTGTGGTACAGGGTCTCAGGATAAATCTTCAGGGGATTTGACTGACCTTATCAGATATAAAAGCTACAATTCTTGTTACTTAGGTCTTGCTTTATCTTGGTCTTAACAATCCAGCAGAAAAGTATAAAAACAAATTATAAGAAGTAAAGCCATATTATTATGCTGAGCTGTAGAGGACTCAAGTCAACAACTTCTGACATTGCCAGTCATATGAAAAACCCAATACTATTATGGACTACTGGACTATTTTGGAATATTTTGCTGGATTCACACACTTATAATATTTAAGTGACAGAACTAAACAAAAAAAGGGGATACACATGAATGACCACTTTTTATCTGTATATCCAAAGTAGTTAAGATAGATATACAGCTACATTCTCTTAATTCAGTGATTACAGGGATTTGTTCTAATAGTGTTTGTAAGTAGGATATCATGTCTGCATCTTGAAACTGTCTCGTTGTTATTTGTTTCTCAGTAAAATTATAGAAAAAAGAAGCAAATCCAAGACATATGGTACACAGGCACAAATTCTGTATGATGAATATGATCATTACATCCACTTAACTTGTACCAATAAATTTAATTAAATTAAAAAATAAAGGGACCGGGGAGATGGCTCAGTGAAATAAGCGCTTCCCTGGCAAGTGCAAGGACCTGAGTTCAATCCCCGGTTCCTCCAAAAATAAAAATAAAAATTTAAAAAAATAAAAAGAAACAAGCTGAGTTGACAAACACTAGGGCAATTTCTCTAAAATTTTTTAAAACATTTTTTAAAAAGTTATCAGTGATCAAAAATGAACTTCCTGTCCACCAAAAAATTTTTGGACAAGTAATTGACTTGCTCACCAATGTTTAGAAAATTAATGTGACAGGCATTTATGTGCATAGCAAGTGAGTTTTTTCACTGTTATGCTTGACTTAATTCTTTGACAATCTTTTTATCATTGGGACACATTTTATGTGATTACATTCATCATGGGACGGTGGTACAAGTACATAACACATCTTCATTCTTTTTTACCCCTTTGCTCCCTCCTGCCTCTTCCTGGTCCCCAGCCATTTAATAAAAGATCTACCTCCCTTTTTTCTATTACATATCTTTTATTTTGCTGTTTATTTATGTTTTGGGCTTCTCACATAGGACAAATTATGCAAAATCTTAAGTAACATATATTTTCAGATAGAGAAGAAATGGCCTGAAATCTGTAATTGATTTCTGGTAGGAAAATGGAGAACATGAAGTGTAAAGTCACCAAATCAGAGAACTTAATGAGTTGCAGTCCTCCTGGGGTCTATTTAAGTCATTTGAAATAGAAATTAATTATTCATATATGTTATGGCTCTTGCAGAAATAAGAATCATGATTCATCAAAGATTAGTACATGTGCTTTGTTCAAATACCACAGGGTGGAGAAATGCATTTCGAATACCTTGAAATATGTGATCTTAAACATGTTCCCTCTTGATTTTGGATCTTGAATGCAAAAGGTTAATTAAATTAACTTCCTAATTGCATCACATATGATACTTGAAAATGAAAAATCATTAAACAGAAATGGTGATCTCAGTACCCATTCAACTAATAACTAATTGATATTTTGTTCAAATTTTTATGTGTCCTTTTTAGCCCTGACAGCAATCAGTAGGCTAGGCCAATAGTTATGGTAGGTTTGCAGTAGTTAGTAAGAGGACAAGAACTATGACTTCTGTTCATCATTCTTCTTCTAGCATTTAAAAAATATTTCTTGACCTACTGAAGATACTATACTTGTCTTTCTTCATTTCATTGTTAACTCTTATTTCCTCCTCTTTTTCTCTTATCATAATGTCTCCTAGAACTTTCTCACTTACCTCTCTTCCTCTGTACTATTCTCTGCAATATACCAGTCCTTCTGTCTTTTTTATCTTCCATCATAAAGCTCCTAAGATAATATAGACATCAAAAAAGAAATCTCAAATCAAACAACATCAAAAACAATAAGCCAGCCTTGCCATGTTGTATTTTTTCATGTAGAGAGGGACTAGACTCTCAAGAGGCTAGAGATTGTGTGTTTCCCATTTGTTGTGGGTCGGCATATAACACGTGCACCTAGAGCTTAATAAGAACTTTTTGATGTTGATCATTATGATATTTCAAGGAACAGGAAATTGAAAGAATCAGAGAAGGAAATTAATTCTGATCTATCTCTTCCAGATTTGTATCTGCAGCCCACACCAAAGCAGTTATTTTTACTCACATCTATGAGATTTGAACATAAATCACTAGATACTCATCACTGAGTTATCCTTAAACTTCAAGAACACTATGCTAAAATCATCTCAAGGTAGTTAGCTTTGCTGTGCTTAAAGATCCCCAGAGAAGAAACATTTTCAATTTCCCAGGTGCCAGGAAGTTTTTCCTAAGCCTAACTATAATTCTTCTGTAATATAAGTCCTGGCTCTACCCAGCTGACTACAACAGCTCCTTATCTTCATCTGGATAATATTTCCTTGCCTATTTGAAGATTGTTATTACAGCTTCCCTGTGCTCCAGCATTCGAAATGCCAAGTAATCTTAGTTATCTAAGCCTTGCATATTTTGTAGCTTTTTAAACACTTTTATGTTTGTCTTCTAGATAACCCCAAATGCACTGCTTTTTGCTCAGATTACCTAAGCATAAACTAGGAGCTATTTGGGCAATACTGAGTGAAGTGTCTGGGTTATCTTACAGGTTTTTTTTGCTACAGTTGTTTATGAACATTGAGTTATTTTGTCAAGTTTGAGCTTTCCAGACTTAGCTACTTGTTGGTATGTTTGAGATCTATTATAATCCTCAGACTTATCCTAAATGCTTGAGTCATTCCCTGTTCTCTCATTTGAAATTGTGTTTTTAGGCAAATTAACCTTCTATTTAGAGTGCCACTTGCCCTGAGACATCATATTTGAACTCCTACCTATGTGATTTTAGAAAAATGTTACAGTACTTTTGCAGTGAATGAAATGCCCAGGAGAAGAAAATACCTTAGAAATGGTAGCTATATGAATAGTAGACAAAGTAACTTCTGCACCTTCCTTTTAATAGATGATAAAAATTGAGGCTTAGAATGATTAAGTAATTTGTCCCAGGTCATAAACATTCCTTAGAGAAAAAGCAAGATTGAAGCTATAGTCAACTGACTCTCCCTTGCATATCCCTTCTATGACACACTGAAGCCTTTCCACCAGGGCTTATGTACACTAACAAAGTTGATAAGCTACAATTCCCAAACAAAGATGGCATGAAAATGTTAAGTTTCAAAGAGTTCAGTACAGCACTGCATTTATTATGAATTTCACAATCTAATCAATAAATAAACTAGACTTTTATCTTATATGTTAGACAACTTTATGTATTTTAGCAGGAAGAAATATGTACAAGAATTCTTGAATTCACTAAAGTAAGTTCTCCCCAAATAAGTTTTTTAAATATTTAAATATTTTATTTTGTAAATCTTCAAATTAACACAAATGTAGAGTATATAGAATAATGAATCCAGATATAGCAGTTATAGATATGAGGCCAGCCTTGCTCTGTCCATAACTCCCACAAATTTCAGTTATTTAATGGAAATTTAGACATTATTTCAACTATTTATTTCAGTGTATTTCTAAAAGATAAGAGTGCTTTTTAAAACTATAAGTCATCGCAGACCTAAGTATTAATAATTTCTAAATGCAGCCACCAAGTCACATAATTGCTTAATATCATTAAATAACCAAAGTTCATATTTTCCTAATTTTCATATGTGTGCATGTGTGTTTCAGGTTAACATATTTGAGATCAAAATAAGATTTTGCACTATAAAAATATACTGTAATATAGTGCAGACAGTGTATCTAAAATATGCCCTGACTTAGTACAATTGTCTTAGTATGTTTTACATATTCTTTGGCTTATTAGTCTGGTTTTTGATCTGCATATTTATAGTAGTTAGTTTGACAAGGCCTTATAAATAAATGAATCTGATACAGGAAAAACAAAAGAAGGATAGAAAGAGAGAGAAAAACAAGGGAATTGAAATGAGTTATGTACAGGTCCCAATCATCTACATTGAATATAATCATTATATGCTGCAAACATGCTAATAAAAGTACAAAAATATTTTGCAGTATACTGTAGATGTTACTGAAATATAACTAATTGACATATATCTCACAAGACTTTAATATATGGGGTTTTTTGTTTTCCCTTTAGTTTTTGAAAAACCTAGAGGTTGTTTATCCTGTATCTTTCTATATTCTGCATTTTGCTGAATGCATAACTGTGATGTTCATGCAAATCTTGTATTTCCTACAAATTAGGGTTAATTCTAAGGGCCGGCCTGACAGTTCAGTGAACTAAAGCATCTGCTTAGGCAGACAGCAGCAACTGGGGTTCGATCCCTGGCATGCTATGTCAGCCCAGCCCACAGGGCATGCTGAAAGGGTGATTGAGACTAGGCGTGGTGGCACGCCCCTGTAATCCTGGTACTTGGGAGGCTGAAAACAGGAGGATCACTATGAGTCCAATCTACATAGTGAGACCCTGTAGACCTTGTAGATCCTGTCCTAAATGCAGACCAAAAAAAATTTAGTGGTTAATTCTAGACCCAGCTTCAAGGGAGGGGCACAAAAGAACATTTGATAGATGATATTGTATTTTTCCATCCATGGATGTCCTGGTGTCAACTATTAGTGATAGTTGCTGGGATCCACTCATGTACTAAAGATTGCAAAAATGTGATATTTTACTTTATTAGCTGGAATATTTCTAAATAATAGTCCACTCATGAATTAGTCACTCATTCACACTTTTGACACTATATTGTCAGTAATTGCTTGTCTAAAGCCAGTTCATTTAGCAATTCCTCAATGAAAGTATAAACAAAAAGTTCCTAAATTCTTGTGTGTTCATAGTAGCTTATCTATAGCCTTACTACTTCAAGATAATTTTATCTGGTTGAACTTCATGGCTCCTATTTTACTTCTGTCACGTATTTTAAATGTAATTTTTCCATTGTCTTCTGCATAAGTGTCCCTGTCAGAGAGTCTGATAAGAGTCACAATTCCTTTCCTATTAAATAATGCAATCTTTTTACTTCAATGTCCCAAAAATTAGTATTTAAAAGACTTTCAGCTCTAAACACATTAAAGTTTCACAGTTTTATTAGAGAGCATCTTATCAATGACTGTGTTTGATTGTTGTAGGGATGTGATACACCCTTATTGTTTAACACTGTCCATATTTCTTTAAAGCTCACCTTTTTCATTTTCTCTACTCCATTTCCCTGGCTTTCACATGTACCTTCTGTCATGCCTTTCTCTGGCATGCTTTCATTATCTGCAGAAAAGTTACTTTGGCCCTGTGCTTTTGTTTTAAAATGCCTTTCTATGGGCAGTCCTATTCTGCTGCTCATTTAATTTTGTTGAACGGATTTTCCTGTACTTTGAGAAAGGAGATGTGAGTGAGAGAAAATTGTCTTGATTCAGAACTCTGTAGTTTGCTCTTCTAAGAGACATGATTAGGAACTGTCCTCATACTTTCTGAAATCTCTCTCCTGTTCCTTGTTGACTCTTAAATAAACCTTATCTTTCCTTTATCCTAATTCACTAGTGCTATTCAGTTTGGATATTCCTCCGAGCAATTTCTCCATGTGTTGACTACGACTTTATCTTACTAGGGAGCTTTGGTTGTTAGTTTAGAGACTCTTGTGTAGCCCAGCCTGATCAAGGACCATCAGACCCTAAGAAATCACATACTCTTTGCATTGCCTATAATTGGATTTGTAGAAACCTTCCTAGTTTAGAATCCATATATGAAGATTTAAGAAGATAATTTGTCACTTTGCCTTGTTTTAGTATCTGTAGACCTTTGATTTTGCTTTCCTAGTAGTTTATTTTTATATAATGTAAACCTGCCTTACACACATAGAATAATCTCATTGTATTATCTTTTAAAAATCAAGTCAACAATAATACAAAGTAAGGCATATTCACCCATATCTTTAATGCCATTTAAGCTACAGAACTGTGAGAGAATTACTCATGATAATTATGATACTTGGGCAATGCAGAATCTTGAATTATTCAGAATAAAAAGTATCTGCCTCAGTTTTAGTTTGTAAAAAAAAAATCCATTTTTAGAAAACCATTAGAACACTTTATTCCAGTTTCAGTGTTTTGACATTTTGACATTGTAAATGCTAAGAGTATTTAAATTGTTTCATTATTCCAATATTTTCTAGGACTAAATTCCAAAATATGTATAATACCTGTCCCAATATTTATTATAGTTAATTGACTAAAAGCTGATAAATTATTTTTCACTAATATATTTAGAGGGAATTTGTAATTTGATTTATCAAAATCTTTTTTGTCAAGTTGAGTTTTCAATTGATGTTCTTAGAATAATTTTTTGGTTATTTCTCCCAAAATTTCTTTTATAAAGGTAAATTTATCTTACAGATTAATGGCAGTCCTAAAGTGATTTCTTTAAATGCATTCTGTCAATATCAGCCTTTTAATCAAATTATTTAAACCATTACCTTTAGGCTGGCCAAATAGCTCAGCAGTATTAATCCCAGCACTTAGGAGTCTGTAAACAGGAGAATCACTAGGAGTCTGATCTACTCAGTGAGATCCTGTATACCCTGTACACTCTGTCCTAAAATTAAAAAAAAATAAAAATAAAAGATAAACCATTTACCTTTAATATAATTACTGATATAAATGGGACTTATCTGCCATTTTTATATCTATTTTCTTTATGACTTATGCCTTTTTTGCTGCTCTATCTCATTACTGCCACTTTTTTTGTATTAAAACATCTTTTAGTGTGCCATTTTAATTCCTTTGACATTTCTTTTGCTATATTTTTTAAAGTGGTTTTTTAATGGTTGTGCTAGAGAATAGAGTTGACATCTTTATTTGTAACAATCTACTTTGGATTAATACCAATTTAATGTTGACGCAAGCAAAAGCGTTGTTCTGTATCTCCATTTTCTGCCCCTTTCTTAGTGTTCTTACAATCATACAAACTTACATGCATTTTTTATACTTCAGTACAAATTAATAAGTACTATTTACAAAATTATCTTTCAAATAACATAATAATTCCAAATAAAAATATATGTATATTTTTTCTATATTTTCCTAGACAGTCATCTTTATTTATTTCTACATGTGAATTCAAGTTACTGTCTGCTGCCCTTTCTTTTCAACCTGAAGAATTTCTTAAAGTATTTTTGGAAAATCAGGCCAGTTGCCAGGGAATTCTCTAAGTTTGTGTTTATGTCAACATGTCTTCATTTTTCACACATTTTTGGGAAGAATAGATTTGCTAAACATAAAAATCTTCGATGATGGTTTTTCTTTCAGCACATTAAATACAGCATGCCACTGCAACCTGACTTCCATAGTTTCTGCTGAGAAATTAAGTAGTAATCTTATTGAAAATGTTCTTAGATTCTAGTCAGCATCCTGGCCAGGTGGAAGGGGGAGAACTTTCTCCATCAGACAGGCCCGATGTGGAATTGTGCAGCAGAATTCCCTGAAGAGAGGCTAGAGGCAGGACCCACCAGCTGATAAAGGAGCCGAACATCTTCCCAGAGTGGCACAGCACATTACATTCACTTCCAAGGGCTGCAGTAAGAAGAGGTGGAGTACAGCAGCCAGACCCAAGCCACACCCACCTGGAAGAGTTTGATCTTGGTAGATCCGGACCTGGTGCTAAGGTAATAGCTCTGCCAAAGCTCTACAACAAAGGTCAGAAGACAGTGGTATACAAAATGACAAAGACAAGGAGCAAAATGCATTCTCAGGGCTCGAACCCACCCACAACAAATGCAGGGGACAGTAGCATAGAAGAAATTGGAAAGCACACACCTGAAATCTCTAAAATAATAGTGTCTGAAGTAAATAAACAACTGCAGAAAGGTATAGAGGTAATCAGATCAGAAATAATTTCTGAAGCAAAAAAAGACATGATAACTATAATGAAAGAAGTACTAAGTGCTTCTGAAGAAGACACTGATAAAAAAATAGAGAATAGAAAAATGAGGGAATCCTTGATGAGCAATATAGGAAAGAAATAGAATGCATTAAGCAGATTCAAAGTGCCATACAGGAAATTAAAACCTCAATCACAAGCTGGCAAAACCATTTGAATGAAAGTGAAAATAGACTTTCAGACCTTGAAGACATCATTACAGCTAGAGAAAAGGTAAGAAAAGTTCTCTTCAAAACAACTAGGATACAGGAAAAAACAATTCAACATCTGTAAGATGATGTAAAGATGAACAACATAAGACTAATAGGCATCAGTGAAAAAGAAGGAGATACAAATGACATAAAAAGAATATGGGCAGAAGTAATAGCAGGAAACTTCTCAAATATGGGGAAACAATGAAACAATCTGACATTCACGCAACCGAAGCATGTAGAATTCCAAATAACATCAACCCAACTAAAACCACACCCAAACATATAATAGTCAAGATCCCAGAAATTTAGCACAGTAACAGTATACTAAAAGCTGCTAGAGAAAAGAAACAGATCACATTTAAAGGAAAGCCCATCAGTATAATGACAGATTTCTCTTCACAAGCCATCAAGTCAAGAAGACCATGGAGCAAAGTACTTCAATTCTTGCAAGAAAACAAATTTCAAACCAGACTGATACACCCTGCAAAGTTCTCTTTCATGTTTAATGGAGAAGTGAAATACTTCCATGACAACCAGCAACTAAAGAATTTCATGACAACAAAACCAACCCTACACAGAATACTAAAAGATATTCTAGAGAGGGATCAAAATGAACACAGCTCCATGAATGAGAATGGAAGAAACCCTCCAAATAGGGCAAATAATTAAACATAGGAGAAAAATAGGTATATGACAGCAGTCTTTCAGTTATTCCTTTGTATACAGCAGCAAAATATTTTCATCAGCATACTCTACAAATGGACTTCTCCCGCACTTTATGGGTCATGATTCTGGGGGTGTCTATAGGGTGGATATCAAGGAAATAGCAGCTCAGTCCCACAAGTGACACATTCCCGCCAGTAAGCATCATGGACACTGTCCACATCCACCACATACTAGAATTTTGTGTGATATCCTATCGCCAAACTGTTAGAAATGCTGGCATATATTTGCTATTCCAGTATTTTTGTTATATTTTATTCTGAGTAATTCTTTACTGTCATGAAAACTTTTTCTTAGTTGATATTTTTGTATATATTAACCTTATCAAATACTGTGTGTGTACTCTGAATTGATCACAGATTTATACATAAGATATACTACATTGTGGCCTCACAATTTAATTTTAATTTTTGAATATTATTTTGAAAATTTTATTTCATTTTGAATTAATATGTAATTAATTTTCCGAGTATTAATTTCAATTTTTGTTTTATGATTTATACTGTTTCTTTGACTTACAATCTACTTATAAGACTACTAATCTACTTATAAGTGTATAGTATGATATTTTCTTCTTATATTAGAAACTTTAAAAAGTGTATTTCCATTTTACATTGACTTTATATTAGTTCTTCCTTGTCTTTT
>NW_004524622.1:13747301-13762159 GCF_000260255.1 Octodon degus
TATTAGAAACTTTAAAAAGTGTATTTCCATTTTACATTGACTTTATATTAGTTCTTCCTTGTCTTTTACACACACACACACACACACACACACACACATACACACACATACACACACACATGAAAATATATGTATATAACCTGACATAAGATTGATACTGTTTTGTGGAAATATTCAATGACCTTTTAAGTGAGTTTATCTAATATAATTATATTTTACACAGTCCTGCATAACTACCATTTTGAGAGCTGTTTATTCTTCATCCAGGATCATACAGCAACTTCTCTTGCTTTCTGGATTATGGTCTTTATTATTTTCTATATACCAGGTCTGGAGATATTAGAATAGTTCAAGTTTGTATAATTGGAAAACATTTTACTTTTAGTTTTCAAAGATATGTTTGCTAAGTATGAAATTCAATGAGGACAGATTTTTTTTAAGTCCTTTGAATAAATACGTCTAGTTTCTTACCCACTAGTTCTTTTTTTTTTTTTCCTAGTGTGGAGTAAGATGCTATTTAATTTTGTTCTTCCATAGCTAATATTTTTTCTAAGTATATGCTTTAATGATTTTTTCTTTACAATTAGTTTTGAACAATTTCATTTTTGTGTATCTTGGTACGATTTTATTCATATTTTTTGTGTAATAGACTCATTTTTCTGGGAAATGTGGTGCTATATTTTTAACTAAATTCAGAAATTTTAAATCTTAGATATTTATTGCTTACCCCCTTCTACCTTGAGAATTCTAATTAAATGAATATAAGTTTCTTGATTTTGGCACAGAGAGAACTATTATGTGACTGATCTGTAAACTCTTTCTTCTTCATGTTTGTTTTAGACAATTGTTATTGTTACATTGTTTGTAAATAATCTTTTTACAATGTGGAATCTATTATTAATCTCATGTTATGCATTCATTTCAATAATTTTTTAAGATTCACTGTCATATCTTTCACATTTCAATATTTGTCTACAATTTTTAATTTGCTATATAATTATTATTGATTTTCAATAAAGTTAATAAATTAAAAAGAAAGAAAGAAAAATAAAAAATAAATAAGAAAATGTTTTTAACATAATGAATCATTTTTCCTTTGTTCCTTCAGGATTCTCTTGGTCTTTAGCTTTTCCTCAGTTAAATTTTATGTCTTTCTTTTCCTTTTTATCCTGTTTAGAACATGTTGAGCTTTGCGAGTACAAATTATGATTTTTATCAAATCTAGAAGGCTTTTTTCTATTGTATTTGGTACAGGGTCTCACTATGCAGCTTGGACTTTTACTGATCCTCCTATTTTCAGCCTCCCCAGCCCTGGGATTACTCGTGTGCACTCCCGGGGGTGGGGCCTGTGCAGCATGTGCTGTGGGGGATCCAACCTCTGTCCCTGCACTTGACTAGGCAGGCACTTAATTCATCTCGCCAGCCTAAATCTCGAAAGCTTTTGTATTATTCCTTCATATATTCTATTTCTTCTTCTATGACTCCAGCCATGTGTACATGCGTACTCTTGATCATGTTCCCCGGTCTCCGAAGCGCTGGTCATTCTTCTTTTTTGCTTTCTCTTCTTGAGACTCAGTAGTATCAGATGAACTTTTTTGAATTTTGCTTATTCTTTCTCCTTCCTATTAAAATCTGTCAAAACTCTGTAGTGAAAGTTTCTCTTGTTATTTTACATCTAACCTCTAGAATGTTTCTGTCTGTTTTTATTTTTTCCTTATTGATCACTCATAGTGAGAAATTATTCTAATGCTTTGTCTTGTTGCCTAGCACTTTTTAAGGTTTTTTTCAACTAAAATAGCTGATTTGCAACATCTAATAACTACATCTGAGCTTCTATAGACAGTTCACATTGAATGCTTTCATATGGTGTATGAGGGGCTAGAGAGATAGCTCAGTAGAAAAAGCGCTTGCCTGGTAAGCACAAGGGCATGAGTTCAATCCCTGGTTCCACCAAAAAAAAAAAAAAAAGTAAACAAGTATTGAGAACTACATATGGTGTATGAGTCATATTTTATACTTCTTTAAGACCCTCTTAATATTTGTTGAAAAACTGTATTTCAAATAATACATGGCAGCTCTTGGAATTAGAATCTCTCTGCAGTATTGGTTAAAGTTGATGCTTTTTATTGTTGTTTGTTTGATTTTTTAATTTTTTAAAAATCTTTATTTATTTATTTGGTACAGGGTCTTATTATGCAGCACAGACTTGTAGTGATCCTCCTGTCTCAGCCTCCCCAGTGCTGCGATTATAGGCGCGTATCACCATACCTGGTTTCGGTGGCCACACAGCATGCAGTACCAGGATCAAGCCCACATCCTTGCATTTGCTAGGCAGGCGCTTAGACCACTGAGCTATCTCCCCAGCCCATTTGATTTTTTTAACTAGTTTTTGTTTTGTTTTGTTTTGTTTTGTCATGGATGGCCACTGGAGTCTGCTTAGCATTCACTGAAGGAGTAGGCAAAAGTTTTCTTAAATGTCTGAATTCTGTCAACATCCCCATCTTTCCCAGTGAATTGTATGTACATTTGGAACACTTCTTCAGCAACCTAGCAGATGTGTGAAACTACCTTAGCTTCTCCTCTGCTCCGATAGAGATGTAGGGCTTGGCAGAAGTGAAAGTGTAAGTCTTCCTCAGACCTTCCTTATGCATACACAAAACATGCAGAATGCTCAGATCCCTGCATGGAAGGTTGGCCTTCTGAACTTCCAATAATGTGTCTATAATTTTCAAATCTGCCTAGATTTCCCTTTTAAGCTTCTGATAAATTATTTATTTTTCCCAGTTGTTATTTATTACTTAAGACAGCAGTGACGTTAAATGATTTTCTCTGACTCTTTTCAACAAATGATTAGAATACATATCTATTGATAAAAGTGTTAAAATTATATATATAATTATATATATATAATTAATAATATATTATATATAATTAATTATATATATATATAGATATATGTGTGTGTGTGTGTGTGTGTGTGTGTGTGTGTGTGTGTTGTAAGAGAGATGTTCTGGGAAATTGTGAGACAGGTAAAGTAATGCCAATTTGGGCCGGGGGGTCTTAAAAGAAACTCTAATCCTGTTCTACCCCCTCTAGTGGCCATCAGGTTGCTTATTTTTACCTTGATTATATTTTAGGGAAGGGTCTACAGGGTGTTCAGGGTGTCACTACTAGATCGAACTTGTAGTGATCCACCTGTTTACAGCCTCCCAAGTGCTGGGATTACAGGTGCACACCACCACACCCAATCTCAGTCACCTTCTCAGCATGCCCTGGAGGTGGGGCTAGCACAGCAGGCCCAGGGATTGAACCCCCAGCCCCTGGGCCTACTTGGAGGCACTTTAATCTACTGAACTATTTGCCCGGCCCTTTCCTTGATTATAGAGTGCTACTTTTCAAAGTTTTCACAAAGCTGGGAAGCACAGCAATAAGAGAACAGTAAAGCAGAATCCAACACAGCTCACTGTTTTAACTGATAGCCATTTTTCTCAAATAAATGCTGTCTTGATTTCTACAAGTCTTTGGTTAATTTGCACAGTTCTAAAAAAGCTCATTCAGAACATTTTTGCCAATATTTTCTTTGCTTTCACGGAGGAGATTTTGATAGTTATTGTTCTGCCATTTTCATTGTCATTTCAATGCCTTTTTTGTTAACTAGTATTTCAGTAACATGGTGAAAATCATGGAAAATATAATCTACCAATACATATAATTTCACATTGTTAGTATAATTGCCTAATTATAAAGAAGAGAAAAAATAGTAATGATAATTGAAAATCTTGGGCATAATGATACTAGAAGATATAGTAAAAGAGACACATCTATTTGTAGAATCACTGTGAATTGGGGCATTACAAATAAAAGTGATTACAGTTGTGCTTTTGGAAGACTCCAAATATTCTGTGTGGCGTGGGAATTAAGATTATAATTACCAACAATGTTGAACAGTTCTGGATAAAATTCCAAATAAACAAAATATAGTATTCCCTCAGTTTATATTGGATTTGTACTTCTGAAAAATATAAGTGTCTATTACATCCATTCAAAACACTTATTTTTTTGTTCATATAAAACTGAATTTGGTCATAGGCTGAGATCATTGCATAGATTCTGCATCTACATAAGTGGTTGCTGAAATGGTAGCGTCTGACCTGACATGTGTCCAGGACTGCTCAGTGAACATCAATAATAGCCCATAATTTTTTAGACACCTCAGAACACTTTCCTGAATAAGTAAATAAATAAATAATGTCACAAACTTCCAAAACACCCCCTAGGGGGCAGTACCACTCCTTTGAGAAAAACTGCGTTAGATGAGCTATTAGTTAGGTTTTCATTTTTGTTTTTAAATTATGGTTGCACCAAGTTTCAAAGATGGGTCCTCAATATGAGAAGCAATGAGGTGACCAATTAATTGTATACAGTGCACTATATACACGACTTCTACTCTGTCCACATTTCCTTTCAGGAAACTTGAATAGTGGAATAACTGCTAAATAATTTGCAGACACTTTGACGGATTAGAGAGTCAACTACTTTTATTTTCCCTTTTTTATATTTTATTTTGAATGAGCATTTTATTTAATACATTCAGATATACAAATACAGATACTAATCTACTCAGAATAACATTGCTTCCCTCTGTCTTAATGCCCTTGAAGAAAGACCTTAACATCTTTTTGAGATAAACTTGTCCAGTGATCCAAGTTTCTCAAGCATGACACCTATGATGTGGGACCCATACTACCTCCAAGACACTCTTACTTTATCCCCTTGTAAAAGTAAGAGAAAATTGTTCTATGAAGGAGTTACAAAGTATCATGGTCATAAACACAGTGAAGGATCCAGCATTCACAATCTATTTTGATACCTACATCATAGTTTTATCAACTCTGATGATAAGTCTAATAACAGAAGTTCTGTGAAATGAATCTCTACTTGTTCTCAGTAAACCACCAATAAATTCTACTTGTGCCTTGTGTTTGTAGCTATATGGTTATTGCTACAAGTATGTACACACAGTGATTGCCATCTCCTTCATTTCACCTTCTAAATACAACACCTAATTAGCTCAGTGTTGCAAGGTGATAGAAACTGCTGTGGCTTTTGGCCTTCATTCTAATGGATTTTCTAATTACATACTTTAAATGATGGTAGCTCCTGCCCCGTGTATCCCTGAATCTGCAAGCAGACATTCTTGAGTTATGTATTTCTTACAGTCTCCCAGTTTATGGAGACTAACAGTTTATGGGTATTTTTATTAAAATTTCTCTTTTCATATCTCTTACATAGAGTGATTCATTCTCGCTAGGTAGGACTATTGCTTAAAAAAGTCCGAATTTCAGTCCACCAGAGGGCACCATGGTAAACCTCACATTAAAAAAGGATCCATAATCAGCTAAGAAATTTCCAAAACTGGAATGTTAAAATAAACGTAATGAAAGCAGTAATACCTTTGTCCAGAATATTGATTGCACTGTGACTTCAAAATCTCCATAGAATAATTTGCTTTAGTAAGAGTATGTTAATCATTTACAGGTGAAACTTTGGCCAATCAAAATTAGATAACAGGCTTTATTATGGCCAGTGTATGAGTGTAAATGCCACAGACTATAAATTTTTAAAAATGGAAAAGAAAAAAGTAAATTTTGTTGGAGGACAGAGGCCTCTACTTATCTGGCTAAAAACAAAAATGAAACAAGAGATCCCAGGAAACCAATATAACACTTTTCTATATGCTACAAATAGTTGTCTAATAAAGCTCCAATATCAGGGTGAATTTAAATTGCTTACTATTCATAGACCTTGGGAGTGAATTTTTAGCTTCCATTATGCCCAAAGCTTTAAAACAAAATTCTAACATTCCCTTTTCTAAAAGTTGTGATGTTGGGATTCCACAATACTTCCTAAATGAGGACAGTGCCAGAGCTCAAACCTCCAGCAGGAATTAACAAATGACAAGATTCAAGTAATAAACACATCAACCCCTACCCATGACTTGGTTGGTGTGTAGGTGGTATAGCTTGCAGGGTAGATGAATGTACTGATATTCATTCATGCATGTATGCATTCATTCAACACCTTGTTATTGAGTACCTCCCATGTACCACTGGTAAGTGCTCTGAGGATATAGTAGTGGGAGAAATGTGACCTGGTTTTTGCCTTAATGTATCTTGAGGATCAGCAGAGGAAAAAGCATAGTAATAAGTAATTGAGACTCCGATAAAAACATTTATAATTTTAGACTGAGAAATCACAGGAACTTAATTAAAAAGTACTGTTATAGAAAATATGGCTTTTGAGAGAAGTCTAATCTTTGTAGACACATGAAATAGGACAAAGACTCATCCATTTAATAACATGAAGATTGGACACACAAAGTTCAATGCTCTCTAGCTGGAAAGACTCAGAAGTGTTCTAATGACTGAAAGGAGCCCTCAATAGCTACAGTAAATAAATACAAGATGCAGTGAGGCTAAGCAAAAATTGGAGCCATATCAGGGTCAGGGTTTTGAGTTCCATTCTTGACAGGTTTAGTGCAGGGAGACATGATGCAGGAAAGGCATCTGAAGGAAAGAAATGAGAGTTGTAGGAAGAAGGGTGCACAGAACTAGAGAAATGAACTAAGAAGCTATTACAGCAACCTAGGAGGAGAAAATCATGGTGGCTATGGAGATGGACAGAAGCAGCCTGATTCAAGATATGTCTTAGGCAGGGCATGGTGGTACATGCCTGAAAAATAGAGGCAGGAGGACTGCAAGTTCAACCAGGCTCTGGATTGAATCCTCACTATCACAAAAATAAATTTTTTTTAAAAAAAGTCAAAGATATGCTCTAGAAGTGGAAACTACAGTACTTGCTAATAGATATACAGAAAAAATACGACACAATAACTTTCATATCTTTAGCTTAGCAACTGGTTAAATATTATAATATTTACCTCGCTTGGAGAAAGAACGGCCTTCAGAAACAGGTAAAAGAAATGAGGAGGTAGCGAGCTTCTACGTGCTAATATGAGGTCATTGTCACTCAGCCCAGAGAAATACATATTCAGGGCTTCCCTCTGAGCTCTCATGATACAAACTGCATTTGTACCACAACCATCTACTCTTCAAATATGCAGGGAGATGCTCCCTATGTCTGTCTCTTCAAGGGCTGTCGTCATGAAAACAGGGAGCCCTTCACCCCCTTTTTCCACTAAACTATGTTGACATGGCTTGACTCTCTCGTCTGTAAACAGATTATTTGATGTTTTTTGTCCTAGAGGATAACGCCAAGTTATTATCTCCACAATATCTGTGTGATATCAAAAATACTGAATTTGCAGCCAGGAGACTTCAGCTATTTTGCTTACTAACTGGGTTACCTGGGTCATATTATTTAACCTCTGGGAGCCCTGCTGGTCTTTGAGAAGACAATAACAATATATTTTACATGTGAAAGCATTTTGTAAACTGGAAACAGTTACATATATAAATATGTATTATTAGTCTCGTTTTCATTTGCTACTCTGTCACAAACTATCTGCCATTCATTTTGCCCTGTTCTCTAGCCTTTTCTTCTTGCCTGCTTCTTCTGTCTCTTGTCCCTTCTGCCACATAAATTTCCTTTCCTGAAAAAGCCTGGTTATTTGGAGACATCATCGCCATCCAATCAGAGCTTACCATTCTTTCTGAGCGGTAAGCCAATCAGATGTAAGCTCCAGGTCTTTTTTCCGTGTTGCTAGGGCTTCAAGTTTACTTCCAAAGCTGACTTGCTTGCTTTCTGCTAGTTCATTCTGTCTCTCTCTTGAGCTGTCTCCTTCCCCCCACTCCTTCCGATTTTTCCTTCTCCTCTCCCCTTTCTTGGTTTGGAACAACTCCAAATCCTTAAGCCTTCCGGAAGTTTGGGTTATGGATAAGCAAGGTTTAACTGTGCATTATTTTTTCCCTTGAGAAACATTTCATGTTTAATATTAAAGCAAGTGTTTTAGTAGTTTAATGTCCCTTTGCTACATAAAATAAAATTTAGTTTTCTTTATGGGAGATTTTTTTGGTATGCAAATCAACTTATCAGATGGCTAGACCATAAACTGGCATTAAATTTGGCAGTGAAACATTGTTGCTTAAACCTCATTGGACTTTACAAGATGCATTCAAAATAATTTAAACCTCTTCGGTTTTTAACTGATGACAAGAAATGATAACTACATGGTGGTTATTATCCTTGTTTCTTGAACTTTCTACCCTGAGATTATTGGAGAAAATACTGGCTACCAATGCTTTTGGAACTCTTCCCTAATCAGTAATATCATGCTTATCTATGGAAACTAATTAACATGGGACTAATAGCTAGAAACCTTCCCTTTTTGCAGTCACCAGGGGTTCATCTTTATGTGTGGTATGTAGCTGGGCATGCTAGGAATATTCTAACACATAACCCTGAAGACGTTTGGGGGAGGGACAACTATGGCTTTCTCATAACCTTTGCTACCTACTTAAAAACTGAAACAGTACAAGAATTTGCAGTTTAAAATGACCAGAGAAGTGGCAGAGAGCCAGAACGCTGTCACAGACCAGCTTAGAAAAGCTTAATGATTAACAAATGGGTCACTGCCTTCAGGCTCTGACCTTTAGAACTAACCAATTTTAGCCTTTTGGCTATGTTCCTTTAAGTCATCTGTATCAAGGGGAAAAAATAATACTCCCTAATGGCACAATAGTATCTATCTATATATATATTAAAAAAGATTCTTAGCAGCCCACATATTCAGGCAGTAGCATTTCTGATAACATAAAATTAGTTGTAAACATGGTATTAACTGTTAAATGATATATTTTTGTTGTTATTATTGTTAAGAGTTAGGGAAGGCCTTAAGTGCTACCGCATATCCTGTAGGTGAAATGTACAAAATTCAGTTAACATGGTAAGGGCTCTATAAATACCTAGGCTACAGTTTAACCACAGCGTTTCCTCCCTAACGTAAAAGAGCCACCGTCAGGAGCTGTTCGAAAGTGCAACAAAAGCAATCTCTGTCGGACTGTGTGCAAGCAGGCTATTAATTCATGCTACCAATGATAATCTGCAGCCACTCTGCATCAAGGTAATAATTAAAGTTTTGCAAGCCTGAACAGCAAAGCACAACCCAGTTAAGAAAAATATTAAATTGATAAGCTTTTCTCCCCCTGCCTTCAACCTATTTTCCCCCCTGCCCCCACCCTGTTCCACCCACCCCCTCCTACCCCCAGGTGCACTACATGGGTGTGGCAGGGGCACAAAGAGTCACCACACCATGACCACAGAGCCCCATCAGGAGGAAAACCTGGGGCAGAGGGACCCAGGGGAGCCATGAGCAGGCAGCCACAGTTTTCCCAGCAGCCTCTGCACAGGCACCCTTAGTGCACAGCAGACAAAATTGCTCACTTGGGGTTTCCCGACTGAGCTCTGTGCTTTGCAGGGACAGAAGGGTTGTGTAAACCTTGTACTTGATGTCTTTGCAGTTAGCAATTGAGGAACACATTAGGCTATTCAGTTTTGACTCTTGGCTATATGAGACTAGGTTTTCTACTAAATTCTGTTGTGTCTAAAATGCCAAGCTTATAAATAAAAATCTGACACCCAGTTGAATTAAAATTTCAGATAAAGAATAATTTATTTGGTATAAGTATATCTCATGCACTATTTGAAATATATTTATACTCATAAAATTTTATTATTCACCTGAAATTCAAATCTGACTTTGTCCTTTCTCTGGCAACTCCAGTAAAGTCTTTTTATAGTTGACTTATTCATAATCTCCTTGTCTTCTAACACCTAATTAACAACTTCATTTTTATTTGTTTGCTTAGGGCTTTAGATTTTGGTTTGTTTTGCTTTTTTTTTTTTTTACTTTTGCTTTACTTTACTTTTTAAGCATTGAGTCAGTTTGGAAAGGCTAGGGGCCAGAGGAGATGAGCTAGCATTTCCTGAGCATATTCTTACATCATCAGTATTGGGTACCTCTGTTGTGTGTGGGTTTTTAATCCTCCTATTACCCATATGATAGACTACTTATAAAATATATCTGTATTTTACTGACTGTACTGAGATTGAGAGAAGTTCAGCAACTTGACCAAGGTGATATAGTTAAGAAGCAGTAAACCTAGTGACAGATCCAGCACATAGATTCCAGCCTCTTGTGTATGGCAAGCAGTGAATTGCAAGTGCGTGCCCAATGGTTTAAAAAAAAAAAAAAAAGCAGCTACATTTATGGAAGATGTGCTCAGGGAGATTTGTGTGGACAAAATGATGTCACATGAACAGAAAAACAGTAGTGGGGTATCAAGGAACTAAAAAGTATAGCACAGCGTGCAGATAAATTAGGCATTCCTGTTTAGAGGAGGTGCACCTTCACCTAGGTGCCTTTTTTTGGGTCTCTAAGGATGATGGATGAATGATCAACAGGGTGCTGAGTCATCTTCAAGGGCTTCTATTGCACACAAATTTCTCAGAGTTCACTGAGACTAAATCATAAACATGAGAGGCATAGGACTCACAATAAGATTCAAAGGGAGTAATGGTGTCAAAAGTTCTAGCCTAGAGATCCAAAGTGCATGTGCTCTCACCGAGGCCTTCCAGGATTCCCGAGATCTGTATTTTCTACCTCTCTTAGGACAGTGGAAGAAGAAATAGCCCTAGGGTGCTGCACAAACTTGAAGAGAGGACTGATTTCTTCAGCTCCTATTGTTCTTCCTATACTACTAGGAATAAGCCCAAGTGAGTAGTAGTAGGACTGCCAAATGGCTATCTCAACAACTTGGAATATCTACTTCAGTCATATTTAAATCTAATCTTTATTTTTCAATGTCTTTTTAAAATTTATTTAGTACAAGATCTACAGGGTCTCACTACACAGATAAGACTTGTAGTGATCCTACTATTTTCACCCTCCCAAGCACTGGGATTACAAGTGTGTACCATCGTGCCCAGTCTCAATTGCAGTCTCAGTGTGCCCTGGGGGTGGGGACAGGGCCAGCATGGCATTCTGGGGATCAAACCCCAGCCATTGAGCTCTGCCTAAGCAGATGTTTAGTCCACTGAGCTATATGGCTGGCCCTAATCTTTATTTTTTATGCTTAATATTGCCAGCTGAATTACAACTTTTCATCAACTGTTTCTAAATAATAATCTATTTTATTGATATTATTGCAGTAACTGGGCTGCTAGCCCACTTGTGACTGTTCCTCAATAGAACCATTCTAAGTGCTTTCCATATATTCTTTTAATGTTTAATTTAATCTGAATATAATAAGTGGTACTATAGTTATAATCTCCAATTCACAGATAAGAAAACAGAAGCTTAGAGAGATTAAGCAACTTCCTGAAAGTCATACAGTGTAGACATTATAACCAAGAAGGACATATTTAAATCATGGTTGATTCACCAACTAATGTGTTACTTTGGGAAGACCCTGAACTTCAGTTTCTCCATATTATGATTGAAAATATTAGAGCTTCTCTCACAAAGAAAGAGCTTTACATGCAGTAAGTACTCAATAAGCATGAGTTTAGAAATTATTTTCAGAATTAATTTTACTCAGATTTTTTTGACAAATGAATATTCTAGATCAGGGATTGGCAGTGTTTGCCTTAAAAACTGGCCAGAGAATAAATATGTTAGATTTTTCAACAAAAGGCAAAGTCAGGGATATTATGTAGGTAGTTATGTGAGAAGAGAAAAAAAAATTTCAAAAATCTTTGTTTTACAAAAATTGAATATTTCGTAACAATTGTGTAGAATTTCTTCAATATGGGTCTAATCATTTCTAAACTCATGTTTACTGAGTACTTACTGCATGTAAATCTCTTTCTTTGTGAGAGAAGCTCTAATATTTTCAATTATAATATGGAGAAATTAAAGTTCAGAGTCTTTCCCAAAGTAATACATTGGTTGGTGAATCAACCATGATTTAAATATGGCCTTCACGGTTATGATGCCTAAACTGTATGGCTTTCAGGAAGTTGCTTAATCTCTCTGAGCTTCTGTTTTCTTATCTGTGAACTGAAGATTATAAATATAGTACCACTTATTATATTCAGATTAAATCTAATAAGCATAGATTTATTTAACTGTAAGGAAGAGATTACATTTCACTTGATGGAAAGTCACTGTTAATATTTCCTATCATTATAATCAATTGGACCTGTCTATCTTTTAACGCTGATTCATAATGAGCTACGTATTTGTTACTGCTGCTTTATAATGTAATGCTGATTCATAATGAGACTATATATATATATATATATATATATATATTTGCTGTTGTTGGTGTTTTGAACTCTCAGTATAATTCAGGCTGGCCATAACCTCACTGCTGATCAGTAAGTCATGGTGATTGCCTGCCTCAGGCTCCTGAGAGCTGGGATTACAAGCATGGACCACCAGGCCCAGCTAAGATTTTATATATTTCATCTTTGAAATCTCCTTTCACATAGCTAAGCACTCCCAAATGCTCCTATCAGTCTATGAACATATGATTAATTGAGCATATTCACTGCTTAGAAAGTGCTTAAAGAATTATATTAAATTCTTCTCTTGATATTTGCCTTTAGTATATCATTTTTTTATTTTATTTATTTATTTCTTTATGTGTGTGTGTGTGTGTGGCCAGCTCAGCCCACCAGGGGGCGGGGCTGGCTGGCATGTGGTGCTGGGGGATTGAACCGCGGTCCCTGTGCTTTTGCTAAGTTTGTTCTAAGTAGGTGCTTTAGACCACTGAGCCATCTCACCAGCCCCGCCTTTAGTATATCATTATAGTAATTAGTTTCAATTGAAGGGTAGGTAGAAGCTCCTCAACTGCACAGTTAAATGGATTTTAAAATGGAAAAATTTCATTTCTGCTTGCATCAAGGTCCAAAAATTAGTGCTGTCAGAATTGTAGTTTGAGCTCAGACAATGTATCTCATGCAGTTGTACAGCAATGAAGGTCTCACTTCTTGTTTGAACTTTGATCAATACAAACAAATGTAGGAGGCAACTTTACATCCAATGTGATCCAAATATTAGCTGCCACTGAAATTATTTCACTGTAGTATAAATTACACTTTTTAATTGCTGTTTTGCCTTGTCATTTGAGATTGATTTCACTAAGAAACTCCGAGTCTGTAGGGAAGTTCACTTCCAAAACCAGTGAGTCACAGTGCCTTATGTATTATTTCTTGGGGCCTGAGCTAAAACAAAAATTAAAAAAAAACAATAAAATATAGCATTGCTTAGAAATTTATCTGCTATGTAGTAGAGAAATAAGGTATTCAGATTCTATTTTGACAAATATTTATGGAACTAAAGATAATTAAATTCACAAAACTAAATGGATCATGATTAGGGAGAGAGCTTGGCAGTCTAAGTCACCTGACAAGCTGCCTGGCAAGCACAAGGCCAGCATGCTGTGCCTGCCACTAATACTGGGCATGGTGGTGCAGGCCTGTAATCCCTGTACTGCGGAGGCCGAGACAGGAGGATCATGAGTCCGAGCTGTGTAGTGAGACCCTGTAACCAAATGAATAAATAAAAGATTAAACAACAACAACAGTAACTGAATGGATCTTACCACTGAAGGTACAATTTCAATTGTATAAGATGGATTTAATGGCTTTCCACAATGCTCCTGGTAGTGAATAATGTAGTAAATAACTACATGCTTAAAATGCCATACACTTTCACAGGCTGTGTAAATTTATACAACTATACCTTATTTCTGCTTTTCTACTTTAAAACAAATATTTTTGCAATACTAATTGTAACGTATCTTAGAAGTATTTCCTATAGTTGATACTAAATTACCAGTCTCTTAAGTTTTTAGAAAATATTTTCAACTATTGATTTCTAATATAGCTATAATAGAAGCTAAATAAGTATTCAGTCACCTCAGACTCACGATTGATTCTTTCAATCAACAAATGTATAGTTTTAGTCACATCTATATGTTTATCAAGAGACAGGGATGGCTGAGGCACACCTATAATCCCATTACTCAGGAGGCTGTGGCAGGAGGATTGCTCTGAGTTCAAGACCAGCCTGAGCTAGAGTGAGACCCTATCTCAGAGACAGAGAGAGAGAGAGAGAGAGAGAACCTTTAACATTATTTTGCATTTGACTAATGGTGTTGCTTTACGCATTTTCAATTTTTCAGATTACTTTTACTAAAAAGCTAGTAGATATAAGTTTGTGTTCTCTGGTAATTTTTTCAGTGACTATAATCAAATACAATCTCATTCACTCACCTCAGTAAACAGATTTCATTGCTTGAGAAAGGAGCCACATAGAAAATTATTTTTGTACACAAGCTTATTTTCACTTTTGATTTTTGTAAAAGAAATCCTACTGTAATGAGATATTTGTCTTCTTATTTTGATACTTGCTTTTTGGTGAGGTAAAGATAATGTAACTAATATTTTATCTGGTAATGCTCATATAGACTATATTTTTAAGTATTGCTATAATGTTACCACACACTTAATATGGTAACAAGCATCCATATTCTGGGTACATACAATTTGAAGTTCACTTTCCTTTTTTTTTTCTTTTTGTTTTTGACATGGTGGGCATAGAGTGATAATTTTAATAAATACTAATAATAATGATAATATGTCACAGTACATCATGATATTTGAAACACAATCTAATTACAGCTACATCTATATAGCCTTATAGCACTGCAAATAATAAGAATGACCAGTGCCTGGGGGTTCAGTTCCCTGGCGTGCTGTGCTGGCCCTGCCCTGGGGGCACACTGAGACAGTGATTGAGCCTCTTGGGAGGCTGAAAACAGGAGGATCCCTAGAATCCAACCTGTGTAGTGAGACCTTATAGACCCTGTACTAAAATACATTTAAAAAAA